>NC_140180.1:64262686-64385286 GCF_963971535.1 Notolepis coatsorum
GGAGCGTCTGCTCCGAATGCGACCCCAGGCGGGCGGATGAGAGTGGGAGAAGGTGGGGAAGGTTGACGATGAAGACCTTTGTCCCGACTCAAGCGTCAGAATGTTTGGAAGTGGACGGCCATTTTGGATAATCACGCTGTATTTTTACCGGTACACACATTACAAAAACCTTTCTACAAACCTTTCTATTTTCTGTAGTTTTTTTTTTAAGATTCTTTTTTTTTGCGTTTATCGCTTTATTCTACTGGGCAGTTGAGTAGAGAGAGAGAGAGGAGGAATGGGAGACAGAGTGGGGGGAAGACATTCTGCAAATAACGACGGGTTCGGGAATCGAACCCGGGTCGGCCATGTCGCGGCTGAGGGCGCTATGTGGTTCGCCACTGGGGCACCCTTTTCTGTAGGATTTTTATAAACTTTGGACTGTATGACTATAAGACTTCAGGCTATGGAACCGTTGTGTTTTCCAGCTCCTGGAACCCCAAAACTGGAATCTGGTGACAAGTCAACACAAAAGTAAGGAGACAATATTTTATTTCGGTGTGTTCAAACCTCTGTTTCTCTAATACATTAGCACTCAAAGTGATTTCTCTTTATTGACTTAGCCAAATGGGGGGTATGCATAAGAGGGTAATGCAGCATCTCCCCCCTTTTGTAAATCCACTGTTAACTCACAGCAAGCCACAGATAGAGGTTTCCTCTCCATTAGCTGTTGACTCGACAGAACCAGCCAGACATGGACAGACCCAACAGAGATTTTTATTTTATCGTTGCATAATTGTTTTTAGCATAGGTAAGTTATGTCGTCGGGTAGTATATTTGAGTTCCTAGTGTGTTTCCCTTTGTCTTCCCCCCATCTGCTCACTCGACACACAGTGGTCCATAATACCAGTTGCTGGGCAGAGCTTTGTGTTGCATGTCATTGAGTAATCACAGGCATTTGATTGATTGCATGTTTAGCCCTTTGACTGCCTGTATGCAGTGTGTCAAACTTGAGTGACTCGTAATAAGTATCAACGAGTAAGTATCAACATAGTATTCACTTGGTGGATGGCGTTCTCAGTGGTGTTTTTATATGTAAAATGTTGGTGGGGCAATGATTTTTTCTGGCCTGGCGGTAGGCGTGGGGTGGGGCAGACGTTTTTAGTGTCAAAAAACACCTTATTTATTGCATTCCGCTGATTCTTTTTGCACTTTGTGATGGATTAAATGACCTGCTTTTATAGAGCTCAACGCCACTGAAGGCCACACCAAAGCACACATAGACATCTTTTTAGGGATGACAACCACATTATGACAACAACCTTGTACCATCATCAAGTGATTCAACACAACAGCATTACCAAAGCACGGACCAGGACCATACCATTAGGATGATAAAATATCACTCACCAAAGCTGTGTGGAAAAGTTCCTCTCTCAGATGTCGTCATTGTAGTTGTTATGATGATTTCCAGCAGACTGACGGTCTCAGTAAAAGCCTCGATCTTCTAGGTTGTTCTCATGGATGGATGTTAACGGTTACCCAGACGTTTGATTTAAATGTTCTCCTCCAAATTCAGATGACATGAACTAAAATACTAATAAAATGTATATGTAATTTAGTAAGATGCTATATCCATACATGATACATTTGAGCAAATAATAGGCAAATCTTTAAGAATGAATAACATTTATCTGCAATTCTTTTTGGTGACACTAGGTGGGGCTCTCTGCCACCTGCCCTTAATGACCAGTCGCCACTGGGTGTTCTTCACCTTGAATCTTTACCTGTGTGGCCATTGGGTGTTATTGTGTGTGGACAGTTCTTTTTTTGTGTGGCAATGTCCCATTGTTGTGTGTGCCAGTACAGGGACGTGGGAAGTCAGTCAGAGTTGGGGGTGCGGAGATAAGTGATATAATAACGTCATAGGTGGCGGGTGCGCTGAAGGGGAGGCAATACGGGCCGTACAATTCCCAGGTCTGCACTAGGCTATGCGAGGCGAGCCCCACTCTTTTAATATATTGTGCAAATTAAGTGTTCAAATGAAGGCATCCAATAATAGATTAACCATTGTCTTACCTTAATGCAGCAAAATGCGACGTTTCGTCTTGGCATCAATGATCTTTTCTGCCCGGTGCAGCCCGGTACAGCTTCTAAATTACTTTGTTTATATGCCTTGGAAAAATACCGTATATCCATTTGGCTTTGGGGTCATTAACACATTAACTGCCATGCAGTTTGCCCGTCTCATACCACTCTCTGCCACCACTCTAAGCCTATGGAGATGTTCACCTTCTTTGCAGGGCTATAACTTTTTAAATTGTATTGCTAAATTGACATTACTATGGCCCATTCAACATCGATTATCTATCGTTCAGGATGTAGGAACGTTATACTTTTTCATTCATAGATTCATACAAAAATACTGTCTAGAATATAAATATGTTTTTATCGTTTTCTGCAGTAATTCCTAGAACGTGAGTTATAGGCATAAACGCATATATAGATTATCAACTGCCGTTTGTTGCCGATACACGTTATATTAAAAATGTCAACTGTACATGATCCTAAACGTTATGACTGATCATGTGCGGATGAACGGGGGGGGGGTCGTTTATAATTCCGTGATCGTCAGTAAATGCTTTATGTAGTATGGGTGATATATTGATCAGAGCAGTTTGCATTACCGTACTTTTCTGACTATAAGCCGCAGCTTTTTCCCCCATTTTTCGACCCTGCAGCTTATATAACGGTGCGGCTAATCTATGGATTTTTACAGCTAACTGGGCGCACTCCCTCAGCTCTGTGACCGTCAGATCAGACTCCTAAATCTGCTGAACCAGTGCATGTCAACCACGTCAACAAACCATTATGGCAAGAGTCTAGTGTATGAGCATGCAGCTCAGGGCTCCTCTTTCAACATGCTGCCTACCTACTGTACCCGGCGCTGCTAACTGGCTAACGTTATGAGAGCTAACGTTGCTACCTACTGTACCCGGCGCTGCTAACTGGCTAACGTTATGAGAGCTAACGTTGCTACCTACTGTACCCGGCGCTGCTAACTGGCTAACGTTATGAGAGCTAACGTTGCTACCTACTGTACCCGTAGCTGCAAACTGGGAGCTGCTAACTGGTTAACGTTATGAGAGCTTATAGTCCAGTGCAGCTTATATATGTACACATCATTCAATTTAGCTGCTGCGGCTTATATTCAGGTGCGGCTTATAGTGCGAAAAGTACGATAATAATAATAAACACTCATGCTGAAAATGACGTCAGCGTCCTCTTACCGTTCGCCGATGAGACTGGAGGAAAAAGATCCCACTTATTTGACGTGGATGTACTCTATCCATTTCCGGTTTGTATAATAATAATAAACGCCCAAATCATATCGATTATTGAGTTATGGCAGCGATCCATATACACGATGTGTGTCTAGAGTCCCGCAACAATATGTGAGTGCCGGACGCATTTGCCCGGTGCACCGAGATCACCAGAGATCCATTTCTGGTTGTAACTCGCCGATCATCCACCAGGCGGCAGTATTGAAGCGTTGCAGAGTTGTGCAGGCTCCCACTGCATCAGACCAGGCTCCGTGAGGGCATTCTGAATACCATGGCGAAAAAATGAAATATGATCTCAATAACGTCGTACGCCGTGGAATGGCAGAATTAGCATGACCTTGAAACACATTGTACGACGTTTTTGGCGCAGGATGTGATAAAGAAATCATAATATTATTTTTTTAGAAATGTTTTGAGACGCAACTAGTAAGTTACCCATTGCTGTTGTGTTCAACCTCAACCGTGATCCTTTGCGCCCAATCCACGTCATGTGATGTGTGTGTGCTGCCTGCGTTTGTGCATCAGGTCAGAATCAGAATATCAGATACACAGAAAATATAATTTAAAAAAAAAACAGAGGTTGGATTTCAACCGATTTAAAAAACAACCATGTTTTAGACTGCTTACAGTAAAATCCTAACTCAAAAAATAAAAGATTTTTATTGATGTGTCAACATTTTGGCCATGCAGTTACAACTCCCTGCCAACAGGTGGGGATGCTGCAGCACCCGCAGCACCCCCCCTTCCTGCGTCGCTGGTGCCACTATTTTGGTGCCTCCATTAGTCTCGCCCAGTGCTGGTAGGTCAGGGTACTGCCCAAACCATCCTACTGACTGCTACAGCCACGTGGGGTTTCTTGTCACCAGGCTGCGCTACATTCAGGCCATCGGTAAGAAGTTAAATTTTTTTTTACTTTTTCTACCCCCATATCCCATTCTGTTTTCACATTTTGTAATACATTTCCAAATAATAATTCACCTGTTGCACCTTCATCTCTTGTCTTGCTGTGTTACTGTGTTGGGAATTTAAGAACCGAGTGCAGGTTAATTTCCTCAACCTGTGACGTGTTTCATCAGTAGGGAGAATGTAATGTAAACATGGAGATGGAGAAGAGAGCTTAACCACGTTCCCAGTTCCCAGTTCCCTAAGTAGTAAGCTCTCTCTCTCTCTCTCTCTCTCTCTCTCTCTCTCTCTCTCTCTCTCTCTCTCTCTCTCTCTCTCTCTCTCTCTCTCTCTCTCTCTCACAAACACACACACACACACAAACTCTCACACATTCACATATGCACACACACACACACACACACACACACACACACACACACACACACACACACACACACACACACACACACACACACACACACACACACACACACACTATGACATTTGGATTCCATTAAAAGTCTTTGTCTCTGATCAATAATTTAATAACCTGAAAGGATGAAGGACTCATCATAATCAATAAGGCCTATCTCGCTTGTGTGTGTGTGTGTGTGTGTGTGTGTGTGTGTGTGTGTGTGTGTGTGTGTGTGTGTGTGTGTGTGTGTGTGTGTGTGTGTGTGTGTGTGTGTCTGTGTGTGTGTGTGTGTGTGTGTGTGTGTGTGTTGTATGGGGATATGTGTATATCTTTGCTGTGTAAGTGTGGTTGTGTATTTGTGTGTGATAGTGTGCGTGTCTGTGTGCATGCTTATGTGTGTGTATATTGTGGTACCCCAGTGCCTCTGTCAGAGGGAAATGGCCGACGTCACAGACCCTTCCCCCTAACCAGGTAGTGTAGTCTTTTACCAACACTCTTGCAGTTTTCTGCAATCTGATTGGCCAGTGACGTTTCTCTCAGAGCCAATCGCGTGACACCTAGTTATATCACTGGTTAAGTTTGGCGACTCTTTCGAAGTTGGTTAAGGTTAGAGTTTGTCTTAGAGCATGGCGATAGACCACCAGCCCTGATTCCAAACTCTAACCCTAACCAACTTCGAAAGAGTCACCAAGCTTAACCAGTGATAGAACTAGCTAGCAGGCTGTTAGAGGCAGAAATAGGCGTAACACGATTGGCTCTGAGAGAAACGTCACTGGCCAATCAGATCGTGGAACCCGAACGCGGAACTGCAAGTGTGTTGGTAAAAGACTACACGCCCCCTGGAAGAACAGCGAGATACCCCCAGAGTAACTGCTGGGCATAGTCCTTTAATGTTTGAGTTGAAGACGGAATGTAAAGACTGTGGAGGATTTATCAAGAGGAATACTTTGCCACACCTGTGTGTTGGAGGACATGGATACTTTGTTTTTGTCTGTCTAAAGACTATAGAAGGAGGCCTGAAATTCCAGAGCCTGGCCTAAACCCCCCACTAACCCTCATGGTGTCTCCTTTGCTGTCTCTATTTAGGCCAGGTGAAGCCAGTACCGCGGACAGGAAGGATTTCAGATCCCCTCGCAATAAATATAATTTTCTTTTTAACCCCTTATGCTGAGGGCACATTCAAAACGCCTGACGAGTGCATACCCAAAGTAATTTGCGATGTATTACTTGAACCACTTATAGCACATGCATGAATGAGTCTGATCTCTTTTGAAAGGAAACATTCTGGACTTTCTTCCACAGCAAGAGAAGAATCACTCTGAGTGCTAATGTAATAGAGTTAGAGCAGTGGCGGCTGCTGGTTTCTCTCCACTAGGGGCGCTATACCAAAACATTTTGCAAACATGTACCACTCAACCGACTCATGGCAAGACGTGAGCGATTCGACTCACGCTCACGGCAATGAATCGGCTCTTATGAACGAGTCGCTCAGCTGTTACTACAACAACACACAACCAGTCAAATAAAGTATAGTCTAATTCACAACTTGAAACACAATATATAAATAGAAAAGTTAGAAACAAAACTCGCTCCGTCTCCAAACACACGCAGAGAGAGAGAGCGAGAGAGAGAGAGAGAGAGAGAGAGAGAGAGAGAGAGAGAGAGAGAGAGAGAGAGAGAGAGAGAGAGAGGGAGAGAGAGAGAGAAGCGTTAGCTGAGTGGCTGAGAGAGAGAGAGAGAGAAGCGTTATCTGAGTGGCTGAGAGAGAGAGAGAGAGAGAGAGAGAGAGAGAGAGAGAGAGAGAGAGAGAGAGAGAGAGAGAGAGAGAGAGAGAGAGAGAGAGAGAAAGATCGCTAATCTACCTTGTTGTTGGCAGAAGGGCTTGTTGATAAAGTATATCCACTCCATGGCATTGTCCATCCAGCCTGTGTTGATGTCCATCCATTGTCCATGCATGTCCCTCCACACTGCATCCATAATATAGCTTGTTAATAGCCAACAAGTACTGTGAGTGCCTTTGTCCATGTCCGCCTCGAACAGCCTGCAAACTACCTGGTGTTCTATCGCCATGCTCTAAGACAAACTCTAACCTTAACCAACTTTGAAAGAGTGCCTAAGCCTAACCGTTGAAAGAACTTGCCATCACGCTCCAAGACAAATATCTGCATCACACAACAGCATAAACTCACTTTGTTGAACTCATGTTGCAAACTGCGGTTACGGAAAGTACCGCGTCGGCCAATCAGAGAGCTTTTAGACGCTCGGCTGCTTGCTAGGTCGCTTCAAACCAGCGCCCGAGTTCCATCATAATACATCATATTCAACGCACTGCGACGGATACAGCGATGACGGATACAGCGATGAACCAGTGCACGGCGGGCACGCGCACTCCAGGCGCTATCGCGCCTAGCCCAGAGAGAAATACGGCGAGGGAAATGCCTGCGGCTACGGTAATGAAAAGGTCTATATCAGACAGAATCGTCACTTCCTGTTTCAGGAAAACGATTATTAATCTTTGTAAAATTAAGTTATATTGTGCATTGGAAACACAAACATACTTAAAATGAGTAAATATTATTCATTTTAAACATGTTTATATTAGTTATAGGGCTATACAACTAAAAACTAAAAAAAGGGATTTCTTGTTCATCTCTCTTTTAACCAGGGTTAAGCAGGGAGGGCGGCGCTCTAGCGCCCACTATGGGCGGCCGCCACTGAGTTAGAGGTTTGAACACACTGAAATAAAGGTTTTGCTTACTCACGTTTTGTTTACTTGTTGCCAGATGCCTGTTTTTGAGTTCCAGCTGAGAGGTAGGAGCTGGAAAACATAATGGTTCCATAGCCTGAAGTCTTATCTACAGTACAGATCCAAAGTTTATAACAATCCCATGGAAAATTTGTATTTTACAGATGTTTTTCTAATCTTTGTATCGGTAATAATTCATCAAATGGCCAACCGCTCATTCATTTGGCCATTGGAGTGAGAAATTCTCAAAACAACTCCTTCATCTTCTTCTCTCCCTTTCCCGTAGGAATCAGCCCTCATGTAAGATACCATTCACTCCAGAATGTCATTGGCTACAAAAACGGTCATTAATTTTCACCGTCAGAGGTGACTCGTCCTTTCAGGACCCGGCCAAACCGGACGTGGTCACTTGTCCGAATGACTTGTCAAATGACGCTCGTCGGCTGTTTCGTCTTGTAACTCGAGACTGGAAGCACGCAATAGGTCGAGTAGGGTGACGATTGAAAGGCGGCAAATCAAACTAACTTTCCAACAATGTATTGGTTGATCAGCAAACCTTGACGAGGACAAAGGGTTGCGAGCCCAAGCCATATTTTCTGAAAATGGTAAAGTAAATGGAAGATTGCTCCACTTCTACAAAGTCCATTAGCATGTTCTTGGTATCTAGGGACTACAGTATGAACCTCAGGGAATGTATTCCCAGTGTCACAAATATTGAGTCTGATACTATGGTTGAGTAAATTGTAATGAACCAAAGGAGAATATAAATTATAATTTCTTTTTTTCCATCTTTGTCGGTGAATAGCATCATGCTAACCAGGCTGTGGCCCTTTGCGGCAGCTACAGAGTTTTCACAGTCCACTTAGAACCGCTCCATTCTCTGCAAATTACAGTCATGATGGTAACCATCATTGTTTGAATACCTAGTTCTTATGCCCAACCGTGCAAACGCATACTTACCATTCAAACGTGAACAGGACAAGATGAAAAAGCGCTGGCGCTACTTCGGTCTTTCAAAACGGCTGACAGGTTTGGGCAACAAAATGAGGTTTCAAACAATAGATCGTTCAACCACCCAAAATCTCAAGATTCAAGATTTCAAGATTCAAGAGGTTTATTCATCACACACAAGACATATAGTGAAATGAAGGTGGCCATGCCCGCTTCAATTGTGCAAAAAATACAAATAATAATATAATAAAATAGAATAGATAATAAAATTGACATGATAAAAGTACTAAGATAAAATACAATACAATGCTAAGCTTATGAATTAAAAGGTAATGTGTCCTATGTACACTACTATACAATATACAGGTATCCTATATGTCACTATGCTATACTAACTATACTATACAAAAACATCCAGTTATGTTTTCTTTTCTTTAAAGTTACCTTTTTTTCTTTCCTGTAAAAATCTGTACATTTGTAGAGAAGAAAGAGGAGATCGGATCTGTTTTTCCGCATGCACTTGTTCAGATGTTCCAAACACATCATTCTACATTCGATTTGTTTAACCCCTTAAGCCCAATCGGCCCGGTACCGGGTTGAGATTTATTTCACGTCATAAATAGATCAATACAGTCCGTATTAATTAATGTTGCGTTTCTTTTTCAAAATGTAGCCAAGAGTAAAGACCCTAACCCTATCCTATCCTAACCCAGGGAACTGTATTGACACCCTTTTTGTTCACCCTTTACACCTCAGACTTCCGCTTTAGCTCCGGGAACTGCCATCTCCAAAAGTTCTCTGATGACTCCTCCATCGTTGGATAAATCACCAACAACAACAAGGAGGAGTACAGAGCTGTGGTGGAGAGCTTCACAGAGTGGAGCAATGAAAACCACCTACAGCTCAACATCAGTAAGACGAAGGAGATTGTGGTGGACCATTGGCGGAGAAAGAGGAAGCCCCCAACTCCCATCATCATCCAGGGGGTGGAGGTGGAAATGGTGGATAATTACAAATTCTTGGGTGTTCTCATAAACAATAAACTGGACTGGACGGACAACACCAATGCCTTCTACAGGAAGGGACAGAGCAGACTGTTCTTCCTGAGAGGGTTCAGGTCTTTCAATGTCTGCGGCAAACTACTGCAGATGTTCTACCAGTCTGTGGCTAGTGCCCTCTTTTTTGCTGTGGTATGCTGGTGGGGCAACACCAACACAGACCAAATAAACAAGCTGGTTAGGAAAGCAAGCTCTGTGGTGGGAGCGGACCTGGGCAGTCTGGAGGTGGTGGCAGAGGGGAGGATGAGGAGGAAGCTGTACGCTATCCTTGAGAACCCCTGCCACCCCCTCCATGAAGAGCTGAACGCAATGCGGTCCACGTTGTTTAGTCACAGACCCCCCCCCCCCCCCCCCATATACCACAAAGCGCTTCGGGCAGTCCTTTGTGCCAGTGGAAATCAGGCTCCACAACAAGGCAGGGCCAGGACGGGCTAACTGCCGTGGACTGGGGGAGCTGATTTGTGGACTGTAATCAATTAACAACATGATTAGACTCTTGTTTTTTTTTATTTATTTTTTATTTATTTATATTTTAGCTCATCATTTTTTAGCTCTTTTTTAGCCCTCTCTCTATGTCCGTCTGTGTTTTTAACACATACTAACTAATTGTATGTTATGTATTAACTGTTTTTAAATGGCTGTTGATGCTGTGATGGACACCTGAATCTCCCCTCAGGGATAAATTGATGACCTCGGAGCAGGTCCTAAATTATAAATTATATTATAAATACTGTTTTTTTTCTTTTTTTTCACTTTTTCTCCTATTTTTCTATTTTTCTCCCATCCCAATTCCGCTGTGCCAATTCTCCCCTCCCCTGTATTGAACGTTGCTTGCATATGCCCCCCACTGGCCGGTTGTAGGGAGGATAGAAGCCTTGCATCACATGTCCCCTCCGATACATGTGGAGGCAGCCTAGTGTTGTCACGATACTGGATTTCGAACTTCGATACGCTACCTTGAAAAGTATCGATATTCGATACCATTTTCGATACCACGGGGAAAAAGGTACAATCTTAAAATGTAAAAAAATATAATAATATTTTATTTTGCTTTTGTTGCTGGTTGATTCTCCTCAGCTTCTCTCTGGTACTATAAGAGATGATAAATATAACACTTTTAAAACCCTTTGTTTATCTTTAGATCAAATAACTGTTCATCTCACTTTTATTGCAGAACATGGTATTTTCTCAAGCAGACAGATGTAGTCATATTCCGACTTAACTGAATGCACATGTGTGTGTGTGGACTACTGTACTATTACAGGTATTGAAATGAACAATGCAACTTCCTTATACAAAAAAAAATTATAATAATTTTATGAATAATTAAATATCGATATTTCGGGAAATGAGTATTGAAACCGTTTTAAATATTCAGAATCGAAATTTTTTTTGACAACACTAAGGCAGCCTGTCACATCTTTTCACCTGCCAGCACGGACTCTCATTGGCGAGGTGTAACGTGTGGGAGGCTCACACTACCCCCGCCATTTCCTGTCTCTGCTGTGCAGGCGTCCCCAACCGACCTGTAGGAGTCGCTGTCCACAACGTCCAGATTACCACCCATCGACTTCCACCCGCTAACTCTGCTAATTGAGTTAGTATGACGGCTGGTCCAAGCCGGAGGCAACGCCGACAGCCGGAGTCGAACCCCGGTGTCTCTTGCGTTGGTGACGAGCGCAATGTCCGCTGCGCCACCCAGCCACGTGGATAAATACTGGTTTTCAATCAATTAAATTTCAATCAATCAAAACAGCAGTCAAAGTGTATATTTTCAGCACTAGGTTTGTTTACCAATGATTTGAATCCCTTAACCTCTTTTTTTGCGCTCATCTGGGATCACTTTTGGAGCAGACGCTCCTTGGCTACAAAGACGGTCAATATTTTTACCGTCGGGGGTCATTGGTCCACTCAGGACAGGGGCAAACAGGATGTGGTCACTTGTCCAAATGGCTTGTCAAATGACGCTTGCTGGATGTTTCGTCTTGTAACTCAAGACTCGAATCACGCAATAGGTTGAGTGGGGTGACGATCGAAAGACAACAAATTCAACTTTCCAACAATGTATTGGTTGATCGAAAACGCAGCCCGGAGCCGATAGACGAGGGCAAAGTGCCACGACATGCGCGTGAGTGCCCACCGTCCGATGCTTAACTCTTTGGATGCCAGACCTGATGATAGTCAGGTTATCTTGCCATGCGTTGAGCGCCAGGACCCCCGAAAACCCGAGTATAGTCGGGTTTTCATCGTTATTTCTTTTATTCAATATTTCCATTCATTATAGGCACACGGACATCTGGGTTAACATGGGAAATCATCCTGAGAATGCCAAAGTGCAATACCGGCCACATCCACCCAGGTGGCAGTATCGAGCACCCTTTGTAACCCTGTATCTTGGCCTGTGGGACGGCCAAATGTCTCAGGTTTCATTTTTCCTTGTCTGGCGAGGCGAACGGTTCTCCCGGTTCCATTGAAGCGCGTCAAATATCCCCGATCCATATGTTGTGGTGGATTATGCTGTGGAGCAAATGGACATTGGATGTACCAGATGTCGATCAAACTATTTGAATATTATTTTTGGAATACTCCTGATCACAGGTCAACACGATCTGACGTAAATTTTTGCTTGATCCTGCAATGCTTTTATACGGATCGGGCTGATAAGCGTTTTTAGTGTTCAATACGAATGCCGTTACTGACAATCAAATAATCAGAAACGACCCCCCCCCCCCCCCCTCCTTTCATGCATTCATGATGGAACATAATACCTATGATATAGATTTGATTTCGGAATAATAGCGTGTACAGGCAAGACACTGCAATGTCTATAGTGGAATTGACGTATATGGCTATAACTCAGCATTTCGGGAATTACCCTAGACCGCTCTAAAACCATACTTATTCACCACGGTATGACACGGAAACGTATGGATGGAAACATTTATTATTTTTCACATATTGAACGATAGATAGATGATGTCAAATGGGCCATAGTATTGTATCCATAGCTAGAATATATAATGTAGTTATAGCCCTGCAAACACTGCCACGTATTCCTATACTTTAGAGCGTCTGTGCTGTTTAAGTTAAGAGGTTAAGCTACTGTAGGCTAGTGGTCCTTATCAGCTTCCATTTATTTGTGCTAAGCTAGGCTAGCTTGGAGCTCGATAGCTTTCTACTGAATGCATAGAGAGGAAATTGGTATCTTATCTGATTCTGGAGAAGACGGTAAGCACATTTTCCATAATGTTGGTGTGTTCCTTTAAGAAGCTCCTGTAAACAGGATGGCCAACCTTTTCAGTCAGTGAATGAATATACCATCGTGTTCTGTTAACCCATGCACGTTGGAGATATATTGATTAAAATAAAGGTTAAATCTGTTATTATATTTTTTTTCACAATGGAGGTGCACAGAGAAATTATTCCGGGAAAAATATATATATATAACATGGGATCTTTACCTTAACCAATAATTTATCATCTTTATACATGCTGTTCAAATGTTTCTCTTAGTCATGAGAAGAAGCATGAGAACCCGATGAAACTGGTATGCTGGATTTATTCTCGTGACAGCCACAGAAAGAAATTATTCTGTATAGCCACCCTAGGGGTAATTGTGACATGTTTCACCATGTGAGAAGAAAGATACTCATTCCGTCGAAATAAAAAGTTACTTTTGGTTGACGTCAGTCTGATAGTGTTTGTCAACCAAATGTAAGCTGCTTTAAGGTGGAACAAGCTTATCTGGTCAAAATAAAAATTATAAAAATTAAAATAACTGTTGCGGAACCCACCGTCCTTTACGTGTACATAATAGTGTTTGGAGTGGAAACCGTGTCTGTCTGCCTTGCGTTTATTGTCAGTGTGGGGCTTGTTGTCATCTGAACGCTGAGATATGTCTGTGTTAATACCTCTGTCACTGGTGTTTCAGCATTGTTCCCACCGCCTCATTGTCATTCTCTCTCTCTCTCTCTCACCAGAGTTGAGTACTTTTAATTATGCTGCAGGAGTCCTGGGGTCCGACACCCATTCCCCCCTCTCTCTTTTTCTTCATCTCTTTTTCCATATGTTCCTCCCTCCCCCCCCCCCCTCTCTCCCTCACTCTTTCTGCCTCCATCCCTGCCTCTCCTCTTCCCCTCCCCTCTCTCTGTCTCATTCTCTGTCTCATATCCCTGTATCTCCCTCCAACTCTCTCTCCCTCTCTCTATCTCATCTCCATCTCTCTCCCTCCATCTCCCCCTCTTTCTTTCTCTCTCTCTCTCTCTCTCTCTCTCTCTCTCTCTCTCTCTCTCTCTCTCTCTCTCTCTCTCTCTCTCTCTCTCTCTCTCTCTCTCTCTGTCTCCTTCACGTTCCTCTCCACGTCTTCATTTACAATATCCCTCGCACTCCCTCTTCCTCAAATTCCATTTCAGTGTCTTGGCGTTGGCAGGACATGCTGAGCTAGTGCCAAGACAATAATGAGAACTGTCAAGCAGCGACAAATGAACAGGTGAGAGAGAGAGAGAGAGAGAGAGAGAGAGAGAGAGAGAGAGAGAGAGAGAGAGAGAGAGAGAGGGAGAGAGAGAGAGAGAGAGGGGGATAGACTGAGAGAAAGACAAAGAGAGAGAGAGAGAGGAGAGAGAGATAGAGAAAAAGAGCGGAGAGAGGGAGAGTGGAAGACGTGAATATGAAGTAGCGCCACTGCTGTGAGCTGTGACAATCACTGCACGCATGCCTGCGCATGCACATATACACACATACATACACAGAGCCATACAGACATACATACACACATGCATGCACGCACACTGCACACACACACACACACACACACACACACACACACACACACACACACACACACACACACACACACACACACACACACACACACACACACACACACACACACACACACACACACACACACACACACACACACACACACACGAAAATACAAGTGCACACACAGGCACACAGACAGGCAGACAGACAGACATACAGACACACAGACACACACGCAAACAACAAACAGACATATGTACAAAGACATTCATACAAACAAATATACATGAAACACACATGCATACACAATCGCATACACATGCGAACATAGATGCACACACAGCCATACACACACACACGTACAAAGTCTCACACACACACACACACACACACACACACACACACACACACACACACACACACACACACACACACATACACACACACACACACACACACACACACACACACACACACACACACACACACACACACACACACACACACACACACACACACACACACACACACACACACACACACACACACAGAGTAGCGGGCTGTGTTCTATCATGCTGTCAGGGCATCTTTTCTATCTCCTGTCTACTCTATTTGCCGACGCTGTCGTCTATAAATTACAGCTGGCCTCTCCCCACGCAGCAGTACTGCCATTACCCAACTTATTCACCAGCAACTTAATGTGATCTCGAGTAGGCCTAAAGACACACACACACACACAAGCACATATACATGTACACACATACCGGTAAACACACACATAAGATAAACTGATAGACTCATCCTGTGTGTGTGTGTGTGTGTGCGTGGGGCGGGCGGAGGTTGTTGGAGAGAGAGAGAGTTGAGAAGGTATTTGTGTGTGTGTGTGTGTGTGGTTGTGAATGTGTCCATATTTTGTGCTGTTATTTGGAGGTTTGGGTTTGTGTGTGTGTGTGTGTGTGTGTGGTTGTGGAAATTAAGGTGTACATAATTTGAAGCTGGTGTGTGTGTGTGTGTGTGTGTGTGTGTATTTGTGTCTGTGCATGTTCCTGCTTATATTGTATTATGCCTGTATTTGTGTTTGCACGTGAACGTTAAATGTGTGTGTGTGTGTGTGCGTGTGCGCTCGTCAAGCATGCAGGAAATATTTCATTTGGATAGAGATGGATTTGAGCCGAGCGAAATTGCTGCTCCTCTGTTTCTTTCATTATGTGTGAGAATGCTGACAGTGAATATGCAAAGGTTTTGTTTTACAACCATTTCACAAGGATCCAATCATTCAAAAGAGCTAAAGCACTCAACATAAAAACACACAAGGTATACATGTGCGCTAGAGGGTTATTATATCCTTTTATATCACCCATTATTTTTTATTCCTTTTTTCCCCTCCAGTTTCCAATTCCCATTTATGTTTTTACCTTCAGTTAGTTTTCATACTTTTGTTTTGCCTGTGTTGAGTTTAGTCGGCTGAATTTTGATTTGTCATACCGTTTCTCAACCGGTTATTTTCATCTGGTCTAAAGTCCCCCAGTCAGTAATCCATGTTCTTTCCATTCTGCAGTTGCTTGACTGAGCTGTTGATACACAGGGCTAACGTGAGACACTAGATTATTGTGTCTTGTTGGTGTAATAAGGTGTGTTTACATTAATCAGGTGATTGACAGGGATCTGCCCAGCAGTTGAGGAGCAAGAGGATGCTACATTAGCAGTAGTTGTTCTGAAAACGTTAAGACTTCAACAAGGCCTCTGGAGAAAGCAGTGAAAGGAAGCATCTGGCTGTCTCCTTCTCTTTCCCTCTCTCTTTCTCTCTCTCTTCCTCTCTCTCTCGCTCTTCCTCTCTCTATTTCTCTCTCTCTCGCTCCCTCCCTCCCTCTCTCTCTACAACAAATGATCATGTCAAAACAGGTTGTATGGTTCCTAAAATGGAAAATGATACACTATATATATATATTATAATAATAAATAAAAAGGTTTACTCTAATGAGCAAATTAGCAGTATAATAGTACATAGTAGTTCTGTGGCTCCAAATATACATAATTAAATCAAGATTTGACAATAAATCACAACACTGTCCCTCGGGCTATGACTCTCTGTCACTCTGTAATAATAATAATAATAATAATAGATTCTATTTGTAATGCGATTTACAGTTCCGGGGCAAATCTCAAAGCGCTGTGTGTGTGTCTCTCTCTGTCTCCTTCTCCTCTTCCCTCACAATGTCTCTTTGTTTCTCTCTCTCCCTCCATTGCTGCTGCCCCTCTCTCTCCCTCTATTTCTCGCCTGTTCATTTGTCGCTGCTTGACAGTTCATAAGACAGTTCATAAGTACATAAGCTGTAGGTCCTCAGAGTGTAGAAAGAACAACACCTTAAGACTTCAACAAGGCCTCTAGCAGAAGAAGCAGAGACAGGAAGCATCTGGCTGTGGAAGAGGAGGACATTGCTGGAGAGTGTGCCAGGAAGTAGCCCCGCAGGTACAACACCAGCCTGTACACACAGCAGTAGTGTGTATAACGATTGAATACAGCAGACCTACATTCAGATCTACCCTGGGTAAAAAATTAAATAAAAAGAAAGTCTACAAATCTACAAATGAAACTCAGTGTAACCATTTTAATTGTATATGGCCATAAACCTCCAGGTTGGGTCGAGAGGGAGTTAATTTGTCCTGTCCTGTGTAATTACAGTCCTGTGCAACTAGGGTGAATGTTGCAACACATTGGGACAGTGGCTAAACAGCAGCGGGACAGTGGTAGAAGAGCGGCGGGACAGTGGTAGAATGGTAGTGGGAAAGTAGCAAAACAGTAATGGGACAGTGGTATAAAGGTAGTGGGAGAGTGGTAGAAAGTTAGCGGGACAGTGGCAAAACAGCAAAGGGACAGTGGTAGAACGGTAGCGGGACAGTGGCAAAACAGCAGAGGGACAGTGGTAGAATGGTAGTGAGACAGTGGTAGAATGGCAGCAGGACAATGGCAAAACAGTAGCAGGACAGTGGTAAAATGGTAGCGGGATAGTGGTAGAATGGCAGAGCGGGGGAAAATTGTGGGACAGTAGTGAAATGGTAGCGGGACAGTGGCAAAACAGCAGCGGGACAGTGGCAAAACAGCAGCGGGACAGTGGCAAAACAGCAGCCGGACAGTGACAAAACAGCAGCGGGACAGTGGCTAAACAGCAGCGGGACAGTGGTAGAACGGTAGCGGAACAGTGGTGTATACATTCAATACACCAAATGCATTCAGCGGAAATTTCTCTTCCTGTTTGCGCTCATGACTTTTCACCTAGATCCCTGATTCGATCATCCCCAGGTGGGGTAGCTTTGGAAAGCCACACTCATTGGTTACAACCCTGTCCAATAATCTTGCCAAAGGTTTGACGGAGCTAGAGCGTCGGGAGTCAGGAGTGTTTTTTATTTTAATTTTTTATTATCCTTTATTTATCCAGAATGTCCCATTGAGATACAAGATATCTTCTTCCAGCGAGTCCTGACCAACACGGCACACAACAAGTTTTTTTTTAACAAGGTTTTTTTATTTGAAAGTTTTGTTTTATCAGGCGGTCCCACATGGGCCAAAAGAAAATAAAAAGAAAATAAGGCCCTCCCTCCCTCCCTCCCCCCACCCCTATACCAGACAAAATCATTCTACAATATCTTAGATCATTTATTAATAATTTTTTTTCTTTTAGATTTTAAATCACCCGACAGCAGTGACATATCTCTTGCATTCTGCAGATAGAGAAGAAGAAAAGTAAGAACATAATAGAAAAAAAAATAATAATAACAAGCTGAGAGACCAGGAAGGCCAGTCAGATCGCCTCTGTCACATTATCCGCTTCCATACCCTCAAAAAAAGTTAGGAAAGGATCCCAAATATTGTGGAATTTTTCGGTACAACCTCTGATAGTATACCTGATCTTCTCCAGTTTAATATGATACATGACCTCTCTCATCCAGTGGCCGTAGACAGGTGAACCTGGGTCTTTCCATTTGAACAGTATCAGCCTTCTGGCCAGAAGTGAACAGAAGGCCAGCATTCTAGACTCCCACCATCTAAAGTGAATGTCCGCCGGGGCCACTCCGAATAATGCAATATATGGTGATGGCTCCACTTCCTTTCCAAATATCTTAGAGAAGGTGTCAAAGATGGTCTGCCAGTAGGTGTGCAACTTTGGGCACGTCCAGAACATGTGGAGCAGAGTGGCTGGAGCCTGTCTGCAGCGGTCGCATAGAGGGTCTATGTCGGGATATATCTTAGAGAGCCTGTCTTTAGACCAATGCAGTCGGTGTACAATTTTAAATTGCATAACCGCATGTTTAAGGCAAATGGAAGAGGAGAAAATCCCCTGTATTATCTTGTCCCATGTGACCTCTGTGATTGGTTCACCTAAGTCAGTCTCCGATCTGCCCCTGAGGAGGTCTAAGGGTGTCGAGTTGCTTCTATTAAGTAGTTCATAAATTCTGCTTATAGCCTGTTTCTGGATCATTTTACAGTTCAAGATCGAGTCTAAAAGGGAGGCAGGAGGACACACTGGGTAGCAGTCCGAGTTCGAAGTTACGAAGCTCCGGAGTTGCAAGTATCTATAGAAGTGTGACCTAGGGATCTTGTATTTCTGTACTAGCTGTTCAAAGGAGGCAAAGTTGTCGTCCATATAGAGGTCAGACAGCGTAATCACTCCACTCCCAACCCAACAGTCAAAGGCCTTATCCATCGTTGATGGGACAAACATGTGATTTCTTGTGATCGGAGCAGCCAGTGATAGTTCCCTAAGGGAGAAGGTTCTTCTAAATTGGTTCCACACTTTTATCGAGTGGATGACAACTGGGTTCGAGGTAAAGCTAGATATGGGCTGTGTGAACGGGAGCCTAGCACATAACAAGGCAGATAGGGAGGTGGATTTAACCCACGCTCTCTCCAGTACTGTCCACCAGGGGGCTGTGTCCTCCCCCTTTACCCAGTATAATAACGATCTTATGTTTGTAGTAAATAGTAGTAGTAAGTAGTAGTAAATAAAGTTTGGAAGCGCCATCTCACCCATTACGGGGGGTCTCTGCAGCATAGATCTTTTGATCCGGGGCGGTTTTTTGTTCCAGATAAATGAAGATATCTGGTTGTTTATCTTGGAGAAGAATGTCTTGGTCAGAAAGACTGGAAGACTCTGAAATACATATAGACATTTCGGCAATACATTCATCTTTATTGTGTTGATTCTCCCACCCAGGGATAGCGACAGGGGGTCCCAATGTTCAATATCTCTCGCCAGGTTAGACAGTAAAGGTTGATAGTTAGCCATATATAGGTCCTTATGTTCATGCGTGATCCATATACCGAGGTACTTGAACTTTTTAGGGCTAATTTTAAACGGGAATGTGCTCAGAGGTATCCGATCCACCGAGGTGCCGACGGGCATCAGTTCGCTTTTTTGAATGTTGATTTTGTATCCGGATATTTCGCCGAAGTCCGCAAGTAGGGTCATCAACCGAGGAAGACTTGTTTGGGGTTGTGATATATACAACAACATGCCGTCCGCGTAGAGCGAGACTTTATGCTCCGAGCCCGCGCGCATGATCCCCTTGATATCGGTGTTCTGCCTCAGAGCCAGCACAAGGGGCTCCATTGCGATCGCGAAAAGGAGTGGAGATAAAGGACATCCCTGTCTCATACCCCTATGGAGTTCAAAGTAGGTGGATAGATTGTTGTTGGTGCGAACGGCAGCCATCGGAGACGTATTTAGAATTTTAATCCAAGCTATGAGTTTAGGGCCAAACCCAAACCTCTCCAGAGCGTGAAAAAGATAGTCCCACTCCACCCGATCAAACGCTTTTTCCGCATCAAGGGAGAGGACCACCTCAGGTGTTCCGGGTGGTGAGGGGCTATACAGGATATTCAGGAGGCGTCTGATATTAAAGAAAGAGTACCGATTCTTGATGAAGCCTGTTTGGTCCGGCGAGATAATTGAGGGGAGAACCCCCTCCAGACGACGGGCCAGAACCTTAGCGAGAACCTTGACATCGGCGTTAAGGAGGGAAATTGGACGGAACGAGCCGCATTCCAGTGGGTTCTTGTCTTTCTTAAGGATTAAGGAGATAACCGCTTGGCGCATGGTCGGAGGGAGAGAATTTGTTGAGAATGATTAATCAAATACGGCTAGCAGCAGCGGGGACAGCTGGGTTGAGAATTCTTTGTAGAAGTCTGTAGGGTAGCCGTCTGGCCCCGGGGACTTGCCACTCTGCCAATCTAATCGCTGATGTAATCTCCGCAACCGTCAGTTCCTCCTCCAGATCTGCAGCCCTCTCTGGGTCGACTGTCGGGACGCGGAGGGTCCTATAGAAATCGTCTAGCGTGGAGGGCCCCACTTGCGAGTCCGAGGTGTATAACGATTGGTAGAAAGTTTTAAAGCTTTTATTAATTTTAAGGTTGTCAGTGGCTTTTGAGCCTCGCTCGTCGTTGATAGTGGGGATGGACTGGTTGGCAGTTCTTTGTCGCAGCTGATGGGCAAGTATCCGTCCGGCCTTCTCCCCATGTTCATAGTACCCCTGTCACGTTTTAGTAATGAGGTACTCAGCCTGTCGCGTTGACAGGAGGTCAAACTCAGTTCGCAGCGATATACGTTTTTTCAACGTGTCGGTTGATGGCGAGTGGCTATGTAGTCTATCTAGCTCCAAAATCTCGTCCGTCAGTTGCTTAAGGCGTGCCGTGTTTATCTTCTTTTGGTTGGCGCAATATGAAATCACCTGTCCCCTTAAGTACACCTTCAGTGATTCCCAAATGGTTAAAGAAGACATTCCCAGAGTCTTATTAATGTCGAGAAATAATGTAATTTCCGAGGTGATGAAGCTTGTGAAGGCTTCCTCCGACAGGAGCAACGGGTTGAGTCTCCACTGGCGGTGGCCGAGCCGTGTATTCGGGATACTCATTTTCATAACTAAGGGACCATGGTCTGAGATAACTATCGCTCCGTATTCGCATTTGGTTACGAGGGGAAGGAGTCTCTTATCCAGGAGAAAGCTGTCTATGCGTGAGAAGGTATTATGGACCGGGGAAAAAAAGGAGTATCCTCTGGATGTAGGATTACGAAACCGCCACACGTCAGCCACCCCATATGATTTAAGAAAGCGCCGGATTGCGCGGGCCGAGCTGGACTGGGGGGCCTTTCTGGGCGAGCTACGGTCCAGCACCGGGGAGAGTGCACAATTCAATCCAAGGATGAGATGGTGCGAGGTCATATCCGGTAGGCGAGAAAAAAGGCTGGTGAAGAACAAAGGGTTGTCCCAGTTTGGTGCGTAGATATTAGCCAGAATGACGGGAAATTAATGCAGTTTCCCCACCACTATAATATAGCGCCCTGCAGGGTCGGCCTCTACACTTGACATAGTAAATGGCGTGTTTTTATCTATCAAAATGGCTGCTCCTCTGGCCTTCGTGTGGAAGTTGGAGTGATACATCTGTCCCACCCACTCCCCCCTCAGTCGAGCATGGTCCGCAGTTTTTAAGTGCGTCTCCTGTAAAAACGCTATGTCTACATTGAGTTGTTTTAAATGTGTAAGTATCTTCTTACGCTTTACTGGGTGGTTGAGTGATTTAACATTCCAACTCACGAAATTGACAGAGCACCCTTCCAGCCCCATGGTATCACCCGTGTCGATCATTGTAGATGAGAGAGGCCATGCACCCAACACATAATGTGCTTGTGTTGGAGGTGCTCTACCTATGGAGCCAGCCGCTCAGGCCCCCGTCGAGCCCCTTAGGTAAAATAAAATAATAAAGAGAAAAAAAAAGTAAGAGTAAAAGTTTTCACTCAGATCTTGGTATTATATAAGGTCTTCAGCTGCCCAGTGGGATACACCCAACCAGGTAAGGTAATATAGGTGGCAACGGTAAACGGTAAGCATAACAATAATATACTAACATTAACAACCTCATATCAAGCAGGCCCCGAAATAAGGCACAACACCTTACTCCCGAGCAAGGGCAACCAACATGCCCCGTTAAACACAAAAAAGGGTGCCTGATTGGGTGATATAGAATAAATTGGAAGAGGTGTGGGAGTGTGCGTGTGTCAATGCGTCTACAAATGGGTGTGTACCTGGGCATATGCCCTTCAGTGTTCGTGCAGTTGCGTGCACGTGAACCTATGTGTGTGTGTGTATGGATGTATCGGACACAGCCAGGGTGTAAGCGTATGGGTGTGTAGGGGTGAGTGTGTGGGTCCATGCCCCCGTATCTGTATAATGTGTAAACGTGTATGTGTGTCTACATGTGTGTCTGTGCATGCGCGTAATATGCGCCCACGTGTGTGTGGTATGTCTAGAATCTCTAGATAGTGCATCCATTAGGTGTGCGAGCACGTGCGCCATCGTAGGTGTGAGCACGTGTACATATTTATATGTCTGTATGTGTATACACACATTGTCCTATTGGGGCCAAAATTATACACTGTTCACATCACCTGTACATCATAAGTAGAGATCAATGAATTTGCTGGAGATTGGTGAGTCACTCAGCTCGATATACGGTGTCCAGTGGCGTCCTCTCAATGCTAGGCAGATGACCCTACACATAGATGATCACACAGTAGACATTACAGTAGCCTCTATGCATATATTGTCCTGTTGAAGTTAATATGATACATTGTTCACATCACCTGCATATCATAAGCAGCACGTACACACCGATACATCTCTCTTTCTATGTGGTCTCACCCGCTGCAGCGTGTACAATGTTCTTTCTGACGTAGCTCATTGCTTCATCTGCATCGATGAACTCTTTATCTTCTCCCCCGTGCGTGATGCGAAGTCGGGCTGGAAAAAGAATGCCGTACCGGGTGCCCTCACGACCGCGTAGTAGCTTCCTCACCTCCGTAAACGCAGCCCTGGCCTTCGCGACACTCGTGGCATAGTCTGGGAAGATCGCAATAGGCATTCCGTTGAACTGTATTGGGGCCTGAGCGTGCGCCCGGCTCAAAACCCCGACACAGTCCTGGTAGTAGTGGAGTTTAGCCACGATAGCACGAGGCTTCCCGTCCGTCCTCTTCGGCCCCAGTGTTCTGTGCGAGCGGTCTACCAGCACTTCATTATCCATTCGTAGCACGTCTCTCAGTAGTTTTGAGACCGACGCAGTGGAACTCGAGCCTTCCGTCTCAGCCACCCCAATTATCCTCACGTTGCACCTCCGCATTTTTCCTTCCATGTCCTCACACTTCCCTCTGAGACCCGCCATCTCTGATTTTAAGTCTTCGACTGTGGTTTGTAGCGTTACCACCTCGTCCGACCACCTCGAGAGACCACCTTCCACGTCTTTAACTGTAGCCTCCATTTTGTTCATGTCCACACGCAGTGACGCTACACAGCTTCGCATTTCCTCATTCATCACTTTCAAATCATTTCTGATAAGGTTGAACTCTTTGGAAAGTGCACCTGTTGTATATTCTATGTACATTTCTGAGGATTATTCACAGTGCATTGAGGTTGCTAACTGGAGGGAGAAGGAGAATGGTAGAAACAGGTCCTCCTTGTGACTCCTAGCCAGAGAGGAATAATTGGTGTAGTCAGACAACAGAGTTCTAATTCAAACTCATATTTTATTGCCGCAGGGCCCAAAGGTGGATATAGCATTTACATACAGGGATGATTTCATATTAAAACAGGCTGTACAAAGGATTGTTGAGGTGTGTATCATTAGGGCCCATTCACAGTGGCTTTCTCACATCAAACAAGTTCTGTACATATAACAATAGTCCTGTTACATCAATGAAATAGACTACACCTTTTGCCATCACATAGTTAAACCTGGTATAAGATACATTTACTATATCACAACAAAACAGTGATTCCATACAGTTTACTTACGTCATGGGAAACAGTACAGTCTGTGGAGCAGGGAGGCCAGCACCCCTTCGGGTGGGGGGGGGGTATCTGTCTGGCCTGGTCTCTCTAACAATGCGTTTCTCATTTATACTCTGGCATCAGCCAATAATAGCACATTCTAATATTACGTTGGTCCAATCCGGTTGTCTTGATTCTACATATGGAGTCCTGTTCCAATTGGCTATCTTCCGGGGGCTGTCTGTCCCAAGATCTCCTGTCCGTGTGTGCTGGCCTGCAACAACAGAGGGGGGCCGTGGCCCCCTCCTTTGAGCTGTGGCTTCTTGATGAGTTAACAGTTTTAACACCAGAACTTTTAGCTCTAATGTAATGAGTTACATATACATTCAGCATTAACCCAATGTGGAGTTGTCTATATTTTAATACCAAAGTGCATAATCAGGTGACATTCTAAATGACATTTAAATCCTTTTATCTAATAAGTCAGTTTAATTAATATGCTCCTAACAAGTCTGTACTGGTCTGCCCTCTTGGCCCCAGTGTGGTGTGATCACCTACATTAACATACAGTCAACTCGAGGTTCCCACTCTGAGAGTGGGAAGATCTAATCATTCTAGTACTATGTACTTAAGACATTATTTGTATTTAACCATTATAACAGATATTTGCATTTTCAGTGATAATCCAACCGTGTGCTTGTCTATAATCTATTTTTGTATGGATTTAAACAGTTCTACTCAAAGCTGAGTCACACAGTCAATCAGTTGTTCGAGTGGGGGTTGCCTGAAGGCTCTCCCAGAATGTCACACTCCGCTCAGCACAATGGGTGTTTCCTAGAGACTCAAATAGTTTTACCATACTGGGGGCTTTTATGACCTGTTCCTGTACCACCAACGGTCTCTAGTATCACTCCTTATTCAACACTGAAAACTGATACTCAGTTTGTTCCAAACGGCACACCAGGCTTTTTGCATATATTTCCTATTTACAGACATATTGATTATGAAATACACAGTCAATGTTACCACATTCCTCCCTTTGACAATTAATATTGTCATAAACCAGTACATTGACTTGATTTCTATACATACTAACCATACAGTTTAACATAAAAATAAAAATCATAAACTTTTTGAATTTTTTCTCATTATTCTTTGTACATATTATCAATGGGCTTTTGCTCCTCAGGTCTCATAGCCAGCGGCCTACTTTTTTTTAAACAAAAACTTTGAATATGTTGAAAACAATTAAAAATTAATTTAATCTAAAAATCACAAATTTTATCTAAAAATCACAAATTTAATAAAAGAAATCACACCTTAAAACCAGTATTCTTAATCTATAGAAAAGTTGTTCCAACACTCTTAGATGATCTGGTTGAGAGAAAACATACATTAGTATCACAATATTTTCACTTAATACATTTGTTCTTCTTGCTAATTCTTTCTTAAAATAGTTCAATCACATTTGCATAATTCATCAATTGGTCCTCTCATCTATCCTCCCCCCTTATGACAATATAATGGTCATACAACCTTACCTCCTTGTCTCCACAGCTCCAGTCGGGCAGGGAAGGCAGACAAATACCCAAGGATAAAAAAAAATGTCACTACCTATCCTAGCGTCTAACTTCCCTAATTTATGTGTATGTCATTAACCATCCCTGCGTTGTGTCTCAATCTATCCGCCCTTTGTTTGCGCGTCCTATCAAATCAAATGTGCACAAAACAAAGACCCATCAGTAGCCTGTTCAGTCATCCTCCCTGTTCCCCACAGCCCAACCAACCTTTTAGCCTGGACTTTTTACCAAACCGCGTACCACATCTGTTCACATATGTCCAACCTGGCCCCCCTTCAGGGGTTTTGTAGAGGCGGGGGCAATTGTATACAAGAATCTTCTCCCCCCTTTTTGGTAACTAACCACTATTGGACTGAAAAGAAACTGAAGTTTTACGCTACCGTGCCGTGTACCTAATGTAATGTATTCATTATGTGCCCTGCACATGGGTTGTCTCGCATTCCCCCCCCCCACTGAGCTGTGAAGAGACAAAGCACAAATGCATATCTGATTACACATCAATTTAACATACTTGTAAGAGAAACACCATTGAAAAATTCACACAAATGTGCATTGAACCACTTAGCTCACTGGACATCCTGTCCTGACGTATCTCAGCTTCCACAAGACTGCACAAGGCCTCTCTCTCACCAGATCATAAAAAAATTTCGGAAAAAGAAAAAAACAACAAATAATCAAAACCAAACATTTCTGTAACCACACACTCCAATCACACGTGTGGCATCTCCACATGGGAACGCTCTCATGCACACAGAGAAAACATTAAAGGAATGAAAAGAACAAACTCCAAAATCACTCACACACAGCTCTATCATACCTGTGGCAACACTCTCACACACACACTCAAACGGAACAAAGCAATCTTGTCTCTGTGACCTAACACCTCTGTTTCCGCACAGTCACCCCCACATGCTCCATTCAAACACATTCAGTCCACACAATTAAAGATTTAGAAAGAAAAGAAAACCAATAATTTAAATTCAATCATCATTCACCTGTAAACTGTTTTCTCAGGCAGTGACATTAACTTAAAAACATTTAAAAGAAATCAAATCAAAATTACCACACCACTTTTTTTTTTTAAATAAGAAACAAAATAAACTCTTTCATTCAATATCTCACAGCCTCAATCACCCACTGAAATTAAAAGACACACAGACAAAAACAGACAACAACTCAATCATCTTCACCCACTCTGATCATTCAACATTTTCCTCTGCAAACACCATGTCCTCCAACATATATTACTGTGGCAATTCCAGGTGTAGGGGTGGCAGAATAAACAACACACAGACAGGTTGCAGTTCCCAAAATCATACTCTTTATTTTCTATTTAAATAATGATCGCTTGCTGGCGTTAATCTGTCGGCCGGGCGGTGTCTCCGCTCTGTGGCCTCTCGCCTTGCTCTGCTACGGGGGACTGAGAGGAGGCTCCTTGGCTCCGTTAAGTCCCCCCTCCCCAACAGGCGCACCGCGCCGTGATTCGATAATCACCCCTGATGGTTCTCTAGTGACAGGTGCGTCCGGAAGCGGATGCCCAAACATGGGCAGCGCCCAGCCATTGGGTCGCCACGTAACGCCTCCAGCTCCGACCGTCGGGGAAGAGCGTCCGACGCCCAACAGGCATCCTTCCTGGAGAGGGCGTCTGCGTTGCCATGCGCCACCCCGGACCTGTGGATGACAGAAAAGTTAAACGATTGTAACTCCAGAAACCATCGAGTCACCCTGGCATTGGTCCCCTTTGTCTTGGCCATCCAGACGAGGGGGGCGTGATCCGTCACCAGCGTGAAGCGCCTCCCCAGCAGATAATAACAGAGCGTCTCCAGTGCCCACTTAATTGCCAGACCTTCGCGCTCCACCGCAGAATAATTGCGCTCGTGTGGCAGTAGCTTCCTGCTCACATACAAGATTGGATGTTCCTCACCCTCCAGCTGCTGGGAGAGGACCGCTCCCAGTCCCACCTCTGATGCATCTATCTGTACTGTCATCTCCTTGTCGAAGTTCGGGGAGACCAGCACCGGTCCCAAACAGAGGGCCGTCTTGAGGTCCTCGAACGCCGCCTCCGCCTCCGGTGTCCACTTCCTCCTATAATAGCTCGCTAGCCCATTAAATGTCCTCACCTGCTTCTTGGTTAAAGGGCGAGGCCACTCCCTTATTGCATCAATTTTCCTCTTCTGTGGTTTTACATTGCCCCGGCCTATTGTGAACCCCAGGTACTCTGCCTCTTCTAGTCCCAGCCTGCATTTCTTTGGGTTGGCGGTGAGACCCGCCTCCCGGAGGGCACCCAACACCGCTCTCACCTTTTGGAGGTGGGAGTCCCAATCTGATGAATGAATGATAATGTCATCGAGATATGCGGCTGCATAATCCCGATGGGGCCATAGCACTCTGTCCATCAGCCTCTGAAAGGTAGATGGCGCCCCATGCAGGCCAAACGGGAGAACTTTATAGTGAAACAGCCTGGGGTGGAGAAAGCTGTCTTCTCCCTCGAGGCGGGGGCCAGAGGGACTTGCCAATAACCCTTCGTTAGATCTAGTGTTGTGATGAACCTGGCCTGGCCCAGTCTATCAATGAGCTCATCCACTCTAGGCATGGGATAGGCGTCAAACTTTGAAATGTCATTAAGCTTCCTGAAATCGTTGCAGAACCTGGTTGTTGAGTCGGGTTTCGGCACTAAAACAATAGGACTAGACCACCCGCTATGAGACTCCTCAATTACTCCCATCTCCAGCATGACCCGCACTTCTCTTCTTACGGCTTCTCTTTTTGCCTCTGGGATACGATAGGGCTTCAGCTTTACCTTGTCTCCCAGGCTGGTAATAATGTGGTGCTGGGCCAATGTGGTGCGGCCCGGCGTGGCCGAAAACACGTCCCGGTTCTGTTGGACCAGCTCCCGAAGCTCCTGCCGTTGGGTCGGGGACAACTGTTCCCCGATGGGAACATCGGCCGCCTCTGCCACCTGCTGCGCAAAAGGGGGGAGAGGGGGGGGCGAGAGCAACACATCCCGGGCATGCCATTTCTTTAACAGGTTAACATGGTATAACTGTCGATGCTTCCTACGGTCGGGCTGGTGGATCTTGTAGTTGACGGGACCCACTTTTTCGATTATGTCATAGGGTCCCTGCCATTTGGCTAGGAATTTGCACTCTGCTGTCGGAACCAGTACGAGGACCCGGTCCCCCACATTAAACTCCCGTGGCTGTGCGCCCCGGTCATAAATGCGCTTCTGTGTGTCTTGGGCCTGTTGCATATGTTCTCTCACCACTGGCCAGAGCGCCTTCATCCTGTCTCTCATCACCTGCACATGCTCTATGAGAGACCGGTGGGGCGACGGCTGTTCCTCCCAAATCTCCTTTGCGATGTCCAGGAGACCCCGCGGCTTGCGGGCGTAGAGCAGCTCAAACGGCGAGAAGCCAGTGGAAGCCTGTGGGACCTCACGCACAGAGAACATCAGAAAGGGCAACAACTGATCCCAATTCTTCCCATCCTTCTCCATCACCTTTCTTAGCATGCTTTTCAGTGTTTTGTTAAAGCGTTCGCACAGCCCATCCGTCTGTGGATGGTATATGGAGGTTCGCAGCTGTTACACTTTCATTAGTTTGCACATTTCTTTCATGACCCGCGACATAAAGCACGAGCCCTGATCAGTGAGAATGGAGTCGGCAATTCCCACCCGACTAAACAAATGAAAGAGCTCCCGTGCCTCAATTTTGGCTGTCACCGTGCGTAACGGGATGGCTTCGGGGTAACGTGTTGCATAATCTATGATTACCAGTATATACTGGTGGCCTCGGGACGATTTGACTAGTGGGCCCACCATGTCGAGGGCAATTCTTGAGAATGGGGTCTCAATGATGGGCAGTGGGATCAGAGGATTTTTATAGTGTACCTTTGCTGCTGCGCGTTGACACTCTGGGCAGCTCCTGCAGTAGTCCTCTACCGCTCTCTTCATGCCCGGCCAATGGAAACACGCCGTTATGCGCTCCATGGTTTTGTCCACGCCCAGATGCGCTCCGAGGATATGTGAATGCGCTAGCTGGAGTACAGTGGGAATAAAGAATTTCGGCACCAGCAATAGTTCTTTAACCTCATCATTCTTTTTTACGACTTGGTACAGCAGTTGTCTTTTTATTGCAAAGTGAGGACATGACAGGTTACTCACCCCCTCCACTGGATTTCCATCTACGGTTTTGATATTCGCACGGGCCTGCGTCAGGTTTGGGTCTTCCAGCTGGGCCGTTCCGAACTGACCCGCCAGGTCCTTCCCCACCTCGTCCGCCTGGGGGAACTCCGCAAATGGGTCCTCATCACTGCTATCCGTCTCTGGGCCCGCTTGGGGCTCCGGCGCGTCGTCACCCACACCTGATGCCGTCTCAGTCTCACTCCCCGTTACATTCAGGGGCTCCGGCGCGTCGTCACCCACATCTGATACCGTCTCAGTCTCACTCCCCGTTACATTCAGAGCACACACCTTCGGCTGACGTAATCTTTTCCTCTTCCTCGGTTTACCCGTGGAGGGTGGGGTGCGCGGGGAGATGACGGCTGAGCACAGCTGGCGATACAGGGGGCAGTCTCGACCAATCAGCAGCGCTACCGGCAGGTTGGGTATCACGCCGGCTGTCATCGAGCAGACCCCCTTGGTGGTTGTCAGGGTGATCTGCGCTGTGGGATACAACTTTGTGTCCCCGTGCACACAGGACACTGACACTTGCGGAGCCTCTGCGTCGCAGTGTGCCAAATGGGGCTGAACCAGCGTTATGACAGTCCAGGAGCGCTACTGCATCTTCGTCGTTGACGCGCACAAGTAAAATTGTCGCTGATGTTTCCTTATGGGCCCAACAGGCTGCGCCATAATTGCACGTCTTTCCGCGGGGGTCTGAAGCCTGCCGCCGATGGCATGGACACATCCCGGCCTGGGCAGTTCCACGAGAGATGCCCTGGCTCGCCGTAGTCATAGCAGCGTCTTTGGTCCTGGTCAAACAGCGGTCTTCTTCGGGGTAGTTCGGGATCACCTGCGTTCCCTACCCGGCCCCTTGGGCTGGGCTCGTCGGGACCCTTCCTCGTTCTTAGCCGCTCTGGCTTTTCCCCTCGCCCCCCTTTGAGTAAGTCCCGCGTTACCTGGTGGGACTCCACAATATTCACTAGCTGCTCCACGGAGCGGGGGTCCGCCTGACTCGCCTGCTTCTTTGTGTCATAAAGGAGGGCTCTAACAAAGCGGTCCATAACAATCCGTTCCAAGACAGTGGGCCCTGCGGGGTCGGTCATTAGCCAGGCTCGGCTTATGCGGACTAGGTCGTGCATCTGGGAGCGCGGGGAGGCCTGTGCGTCATACACCCAGTCATGGAACCGTTGCGCACGGGACTGCAGACTATGGCCGTAGCGGCCCAAAATCTCCTGCTTTAGCCGGGTGTAGTTCTCGGCTTGCTCCGGTGGCATGTCCTGGTAGGCCTTTTGCGCATTACCCGACAGGAAGGGGGCCAGCAGTCCCCCCCAGTCGTCCTCTGGCCAGCCCTCCCGGCCGGCGGTGCGCTCAAACGCTAGGAGATAGGCTTCTATATCCTCCTGCTCCGTCAGCTTGGGGATGAAGCGCCCGGGGTTAGGCCGCGTTCCTGCGGGCCCTTCGTCCCGCCGGTGAGAGGCCATCCACTGGAGCTCTGCGTGGATCATCCCAGTCTGTTTCCTCTGTTCTTGCAGGGCCTCTTCCTGCCGGGCCTGTCGGTCCAGGTTCGCCTGTACGAGCTGCTGCACCAGCGCGTCCATGCTTCTTTTCATTATTATATATTTTTTTATTTCTTTTATTCTACTTCGATAAAGTCTATCGTTGTTTATTCTGCACCCCTTATTGCCAGTAGACTATGCCCGCATTCTCCACCACTGTGGCAATTCCAGGTGTAGGGGTGGCAGAATAAACAACACACAGACAGGTTGCAGTTCCCAAAATCATACTCTTTATTTTCTATTTAAATAATGATCGCTTGCTGGCGTTAATCTGTCGGCCGGGCGGCGTCTCCGCTCTGTGGCCTCTCGCCTTGCTCTGCTACGGGGGACTGAGAGGAGGCTCCTCGGCTCCGTTAAGTCCCCCCTCCCCAACAGGCGCACCGCGCCGTGATTCGATAATCACCCCTGATGGTTCTCTAGTGACAGGTGCTTCCGGACGCCCAAACATGGGCAGCGCCCAGCCATTGAGTCGCCACGTAACGCCCATCAATCACCAAGCCCAGGGGTGGCTTGGGGTTGCCACATTACACACATCATAAACAAATACTTTCAACCTCCCTCTCATACAACTTGTTAGTCAACCAACATCCTTAACAAACAATTGTAAGTTTGTCTTCCTCCCTTCTCTCAACCCAGGCTAATCCAGTCTACACTCATTTTCTGCACTCCTACCCTTACTTCCTAAGAAAGGTCTAGTACCCCTTCTCACCCTGAAGTCACCCCGGCCTACTAGAACCGCGATAACCTCAGGCTATTCCTTCAATCAAATAGTCAGCCATTCAATGTAATAACCGCATCTGAGGACTACCTATCGAATTTCCGTGCCCACATTCCTTCAGCTGTTTTCCTGAATTAGCCTCGGTCTCTTAAAACTACCACCACCTGTTCTTTCTATCTCCCTCACGTGGCCAGCACGCTGCCTTTGATCACGTCTGTGTCCCTGTTGTAAAAATACCTTTACTGTTATCTTCCCCCAACTGCACTCTCCAATCTTCACTTCTGACCCCTACGTCCCTTATCTGGCTTTAACTGCAACCATATAACAACAGGTTTACCCCATCCCCCGTGGCTGTAACCTAAATAGCTATTTATAAAAAAACAGATGTACTCCATCCCCCATGGCACTTTGTGACCTATGCATACAGTCTCCCCTTTGGCATAAACCCCTTCTGTGAATACAGGCCCCCCTGTAATTCATCAAAAGGTTAATTACACATTCTTGCACTTCTAGGGAGAAGAATAACCCCTCTCCCCAGAGTTAAAATTAACATACATTACCACTACCTAAATATATTTCACATACAAGTCATACATATAAACAGGCCTACATTATCATTATCAAAAACGTCATTGTATTACAATAAACCTGTATTCCAATATAACAAGTCTTCATCATTCAAATTATCATACTATGATTCAAGGACTTGCAGCAAATTTCAATATAAAACATTAGCCTATGTAAATCAACAGTGTATTAAAAATGTACTGTCTAAACAAGCATAAACACAACATCACAATTTTTTTTCTCAAAATCACAATTTAACACAACATTAATCAAGTAATTAATTTACAAACACAAACATTTTATCAACAGCCATTTGTTCAAGAAATTGCCATTTTTTTCAACACAAATTCCTAGAAGTGGTTAGTTTCAAGTGTGCACCAAGACTCAGAGAGTTGTAAACAGGTCTGCCTGGGAATGATAACTCTGTACACATGTGATAATTGATTCTACTGCAGTTGTATTAAATCATATAATGCAAGCAACATGTCCTTTCAGTGCAGAGCGCTTTCCAAACTCAGCCTATAGCTACTCTCAAACTGCCCCCTGTTAACACTTTAATCGCCAAGGACGCCTAAACTCGTCATTCCCCGCCATGCTAATTCTGCCAATGACGCCGTAACACGTCATTGAGATCAATATTTCAAAAATCTGTGATCGCAATCATATTTCTCCCCCGGAGACTTGAGATCTACTGTTGATCCCCTCCCGTTACCAATAACTCGATAAACAACATGATTTGGACGTATATACTATTATACAACCTGGAGATGGATCGCATATTTCAACATCCCATAATAGGAATATTTTTGCTCCACGCTCATCGCCCAATGCTACGAGGAAGCTGCGGTGAGTTTCAGATTTTTTTTTTACCGTGTTCGATAAAAACTGCTCTAATGATCATATCACCCACACTAGATGAATCATCTAACGTTGGCCACGGAATTATAAACGACCCCCCCCCATCCGGTCAACATCAGATGATAAGTAGTAACTTCTAGAAGCACGTCCATTTGAAATTTGTTATCTCGCGCCGATCGCTATCAAACTGTATTTGATCATCAATATAATGCATTTAGGGCTATAAATCACGTTCTGCAGAATGCTGCAGAAAACGATAAAAACATATTTATACTTTAGACCGTATTTTAGTATGAATATGTGAATGAAAAAGTATAACGTTCCCACATCCTGAACGATAGATAATTGACGTTGAATGGGCCATAGTAATGTCAATTTAGCAATTCAATTTAAAAAGTTATAGCCCTGCAAAGAAGGGGAACTTCTCCATAGACAAATAGAGCTGGCAGAGGATGGTATAATGATGTACATAAGCCTGGCAAAGAAAGTGTTAAGGACTTACACTTGAGTAAAACAACATTGCTTACTTGACAGACTTAATGTATATATATTGTTCCTACTATTAAATGATACATTTACCCATAGTAGTTAAATTGTGTGTTTAACTGGGTACAAGCAAAACGAAATCATCCTACTGATATACCTATTGTTCTTACCTGCAGTAGGCCTATACCCCTGAACTTCTCCCCCAGCATAGCTGTGCTCCCAAAATTTTGACTATTCTCCCCTAAACTATAACCACACACCTGTACACATTCCCCCCTCTTACACAAAACTTGTAGTAACACAAACAAACAAAACCACTTCCAGAATCGCTTTTACAACATATAGCAAAAATACAATCAACTCACCATTGTCCCCCGAGCGAATTAATGAAAACAGCATCCCCTGACCCCAGAACACACTATGTACCAACGCGCATGCGCACCAGAGCAAACGCTACTACTATTACCAAAAAATACTCCGTTTGGTCCTAATACATTGCAACAACGTCCACCGCACACTCTAAACACTCCTAATCATTACTTCCAAAACTCCGCCACACACACATGCTGCCCGCAAATCCATAGAATAGCAACCCACAAGCTAATTATCCTAGCCAGCTTTATCTCTACCCAGCAGCGCACCACGGTCCCCCACACCAAGCTACCACAATATTACGTCAGAGGTGTCCTACTTTTGCAAATAACTCTTAATCAACATTATTATTTAACAATCGCTTCACGCACCAGTATCGTCTACCTAACGCCACCACGCCGCTTCTAATCATAACATTGCACAAGCTCTTATCACGGCGTTACCCCATAAACGCTCATTCCAGCTAAGTAGCTAGCCAACATGATGTGCGGGTTCAACATGCTTTCATTTCCTCTAGGCTTGACTACTGCAACTCACTTTTCACCTGTCTCACCAAATCATCCACAGACAAACTACAAATGGTCCAAAATGCTGCAGCCAGGCTACTCACAAAAGTCACAAGGTCCCGGTACACTATAGAATTCACTTCAAAGTCCTCACTTTCACTTTCAGAGCACTTCATGGTCAGGCCCCTATCTACATCACTGAACTCATCCATCCCTACACCAACACCCGCTCACTCAGATCTGCCGATCAGCACCTCCTGGTGGTCCCCAGGTCCAGGCTGAAAACAAAGGGTGATAGAGCTTTCGAGGTGACAGCACCAAGGCTCTGGAACGCTCTCCCCCTGGACCTGCGAACTGCCCCCTCTGAAAACTCTTTTAAAAAACAACTAAAAACACATTTGTTCAGACAGGCCTTTGGTCATGCATAGGCACTTTTTCTTGTCCTCACTGTTCTATAGTTCTGTTTTAATTAGTGACTCATGATTTTATCCAAATTCTTTTATTCTACTTTTTCTATCTGGTTTCACTGTTTTTAACTGCTGTTTGTTGTTGTTGTCATTTATTTCTGATTTTGTTTTTATTGTGTTTTTATATTAAGCTGTAGTGTAAAGCACCCTGTGCATTCGTGCTGTGAAGGGTGCTATATAAATAAAGGTCATTCATTCATTCATTCATTCAACACACTCCCCGGGATCGGCGCATAATGTGATGTTCCTACATGCTCCGGGATTCGACCCTTTCGTTCAGTCCGCTCAGTACCACACCAAATCTATCTCTAACCAACTTACACATTTAAACAATAAACACTGCAACGCTTTCCCTAACAACATCCCTCCTGACACAAACTATTACTGTCTTCCACGAATCATAAACCATCTTCTACCCCGTTTTCCCCCCGCCTGGCCCCATAGTGCCAGGATTTACAAACGCTCCTTTCAACACAACCACGTCATCAACCGGCGACACCCGCTTCCACGACAACACTGTACACAATTATCACTGCATTAAATATAAACATTAATACGGCCACAATTACATCAGCGTACCACTCGACTCACTTCTCGACACCCATACCTCAGACCACCTTTCGTCAAATCTTTAACATCGCCGCCGTAACGTTCATAGATTACCGTGGCTACCTCCACAGCTAACCAGCTAGCCCCAACTTACAATATGATTCGCCCCAGACTCGTATATCGTTCTGATCCACGCTTAACAACATAACAAACCGGCCAAGCTCGCTATGATCACATACATTTATACAAATACATTTATACAAACAAACCAACCCTCCGTACGAGGCGTCGATTACATATGGCGCTAACACTTATAACGTACAAGACCCTGTGCACGCCGACTTTCTAAAATGCATACTGACCGTCCTTCCCCACAATAGACCGTCGTCTACCCCGGGGATATAGAACAGGCCAGCATCCCAAATTTGTGTCCCGAACATCCTCTAGTGTCCTTAAGCCAAAACCACCCATATTTCTTCTAAGCCACTGCGGCATACACAGTTCTCATCGCGGCAGACCCAGTCATATATTTAAATAATAAAATCGAGACCCACTAGCAGGGTATAGCATCCCACTTTCACACTCACCATACTCATTACCTAACCCTAATCTTTTCTCTAAGATTTTGACTACCCTGCATTGACAACCACTGGTCTATAGCACCTCACAGTCCCAATATTCCTGCCTTTTTGTGACTACCAAAGCTTCCAGACCCTGACAACCATCTTCAAGCTAATCATCTCGCAGTTCTAGTTTGCCTCTCGGTCCTAATTCCCGCCTGTCTGCAACCAGAACTAAACTAATCAAAATAGCCCAATTCTTATTTCCCAAGAGTCCCCCCTTATCTACGTTCTACCGCTCCACGCCTCACTTCCATCCCAAATTAAATGTACCTGTCCCTAAGTTATGTGCTTGGATCACCTTAGCTATTTCATTCACCAGTCACTCATACAAATTCGCCATACTGTCCCTCGCCTTCGGTTCTTGTTCGCCGACATAACCACCTAACTGTGAAACTCTGTCACTCCATTCCATAATTAGCGCCCCTAACATCAGCCCTAGCTGTCCCTAAATATGACCAATAACTAATCGTCGGGCCGCCACACTTAAACAACAACAACAACAAAAGTTTCTATCCCCCCGCTCACATAGGCTTGGCATAAACACGCTGCCCGTATTTACCGCCCTAAACCCCAAGCAAGCGGGCCGAAAGTGGCCTCCTGCCTCTGAATAATCACACAGCCATTTAAGCTCATAGCTGCGCATTTACTGGACAACAAGCGTGCCCCCTTTATCTTGGACAGTCTATCTAAACACCGCTCCACTATCCCCGTACGCAAAAACCATATTCACCCTGGGCCTCACCCGACCACACAACCAACTTCATCCATCCACATTCTCCAATCCAACCAGCAAACTCTGCAACTGTAACACCTTAATGAACCTAACATCAACCCCGTCTTTTCCCTGCTTGCTCTCAAATATGGGAATAATGCAGGACGGGTCCAAAACGGCACCATTCTGTCGTATATTCTATGTACATTTCTAAGGATTGTTCACAGTGCATTGAGGTTGCTAACTGGAGGGAGAAGGAGAATGGTAGAAACAGGTCCTCCTTGTGACTCCTAGCCAGGAATAATTGGTGCAGTCAGACAACAGAGTTCTAATTCAAACTCATATTTTATTGCCGCAGGGCCCAAAGGTGGATATAGCATTTACATACAGGGATGATTTCATATTAAAACAGGCTGTACAAAGGATTGTTGAGGTGTGTATCATTAGGGCCCATTCACAGTGGCTTTCTCACATCAAACAAGTTCTGTACATATAACAATAGTCCTGTTACATCAATGAAATAGACTACACCTTTTGCCATCACATAATTAAACCTGGTCTAAGATACATTTACTATATCACAACAAAACAGTGATTCCATACAGTTTACTTACGTCATGGCAAACAGTACATTCTGTGGATGAGAGGACCAATTGATGAATTATGCAAATGTATTTGAACTATTTTTAAGAAAGAATTAGCAAGAAGAACAAATGTATTAAATGAAATCAAAGTTTTTGTTAAAAAAGAAAAGTAGGCCGCTGGCTATGAGCCCTGAGGAGCAAAAGCCCATTGATGATATGTACAAAGAATAATGAGACAATTTAAAATTGAGAAAAAATGTATAAAGTTTATGATTTTTATTTTTATGTTAAACTGTATGGTTAGTATGTATAGAAATCAAGTCAATGTACTGGTTTATGCCAATATTAATTGTCAAAGGGAGGAATGTGGTAACATTGACTCTGTATTTCATAATCAATATGTCTGTAAATAGGACATATATGCAAAAAGCCTGGTGTGCCGTTTAGAACAAACTGAGTATCAGTTTTCAGTGTTGAATAAGGAGTGATACTAGAGACCGTTGGTGGTACAGGAACAGGTCATAAAAGCCCCCAGTATGGTAAAACTATTTGAGCCTCTAGGAAACACCCATTGTGCTGAGCGGAGTGTGACATTCTGGGAGAGCCTTCAGGCAACCCCCACTCGAACAACTGATTGACTGTGTGACTCAGCTTTGAGTAGAACTGTTTAAATCCATACAAAAATAGATTATAGACAAGCACACGGTTGGATTATCACTGAAAATGCAAATATCTGTTATAATGGTTAAATACAAATAATGTCTTAAGTACATAGTACTAGAATGATTAGATCTTCCCACGCTCAGAGTGGGAACCTCGAGTTGACTGTATGTTAATGTAGGTGATCACACCGCACTGGGGCCAAGAGGGCAGACCAGTACAGACTTGTTAGGAGCATATTAATTAAACTGACTTATTAGATAAAATGATTTAAATGTCATCTAGAATGTCACCTGATTATGCACTTTGGTATTAAAATATAGACAACTCCACATTGGGTTAATGCTGAATGTATATGTAACTCATTACATTAGAGCTAAAGGTTCTGGTGTTAAAACTGTTAACTCATCGAGAAGCCACAGCCCAAAGGAGGGGGCCATGGCCCCCCTCTGTTGTTGCAGGCCAGCACACACGGACAGGATATCTTGGGACAGACAGCCCCCGGAAGATAGCCAATTGGAACAGAACTCCATATATAGAATCAAGACAACCGGATTGGACCAACTTAATATATGGACGTACTATTATTGGTTGGATGCCAGAGTATGCATGAGAAACGCATTGTTAGAGAGAGCAGGCCAGACAGATACCCCCCCCCCCCCACCCGAAGGGGTGCTGGCCTCCCTGCTCTACAGACTGTACTGTTTTGCCATGACGTAAGTAAACTGTATGGAATCACTGTTTTGTTGTGATATAGTAAATGTATCTTAGACCAGGTTTAACTATGTGATGGCAAAGGTGTAGTCTATTTCATTGATGTAACAGGACTATTGTTATATGTACAGAACTTGTTTGATGTAAGAAAGCCACTGTGAATGGGCCCTAATGATACACACCTCAACAATCCTTTGTACAGCCTGTTTTAATATGAAATCATCCCTGTATGTAAACAACCTTTTATTCACTTTTGGCCCCGAGGCAATAAATCATTTGATAGAACCCTTGTTGTCTTTCATTATTCATTATTATCTCTGCAAGTTCCGATTTCAGCGCGAGGAGAATATCCGCCTTTAAGGCTGTGGTATCCACACCGGACATCTTTGACGGTGTGGACGGTGGTGGCCCAGAAATGGAAGTCGAGGCTTTTACAGGCCTACTTGGATTCGAGACGTAACTGTATTTGCGTAGGTTTGATGCCATCTGTCCGTGCAAACAATGACCATTGGTTTGAACAAATGTACCCCGAGTAAGATTCACTAAGTTTTGTAAATCCGTAAGCTTATTAAATTAAGATCAAATAAAAATAAGTAGAGGCTCGACGGGAGCTAGAACAAACAACGTGTTACTCCATTGCCTAGCCATGCCCCCGGCACACAACAAGTTTGTGGTATTACATTTTTTTTAAAGTATGCCGTGTACTTCGGCGCACGCCTCACATATCGGCATGTAACTAGAGCTAGAGGTCGGCAAAGTGGTGCGTCGCGCCGGTGGGCAAATCGTCCTCAAGAGGGCCCATATACGGGCCGTTGCGAGTTAAGAGGCTTAAGGCCATGGTGGTTCCTGGTTTCCAATCGACTGGCAAAGGGCCAAGTTTGTCTCTTTTGGAAGAGTTGATTGATTGATTGATTGAAAACTTTAATTAACAGATTGCAGAATGTACAGTACAACTCAATACACACAATTGGGGGATGCAGACAAGAGAAAGACTTTCGTCTTGTTTACATCAGGGTCCCCCATTTTCAATTAATAATGACATTTATGACATACACAACATACAGGTATTGAGTCCCATTAAAGATACCACTTGAGCACCACAGATATCACAAATTCTTCTATGAAAGGGAGACATCGAGAGGCTTCGTATCAGACTTTTATCATCACTTACTTACTTCTTCGTATGGAGTCCTCCCCCTCAGCCTGGAGGAGAGATATACCAGACTTGGAAGTGGATTTTGATTGGCAAGAAGTCTGGGCAAACATTCGACTAGCGTCACGCAACCCGGATCATCAACAGATTAATCTTAATTATATTCATAGGACTTACCTGACTCCTATAAGATTGAACCGAATGGGGCTTAAACAAGACTCTCTATGCTCCTTGTGTTCAAGGGGCGATATCGGTACATTTATACATATGTACTGGGAATGCCCCCCTGTTAAGATATTCTGGGAAGAAGTAACCACGCAATTATCAGAATTCTTTTTTCTGAACATACCTGTACTGCCTTCTGTATTGTTGTTGAATGATGTTTCTCAAATAGCAGCCACTAAACAGCTAAAGAGACTAATTTTGTCCGGTCTTACGGCTGCTAAAAAGCTGATAGCATCACGTTGGATTCAACCGGATAAAATGTGCCTAAAGGTATGGGCTCTTACTTATCTCGATGTGATTTATCTAGAGATATCTACAGCAAGAATTTTAGGTGTCAATGAAGCCAGCATTGCAATCTGGTTAGAAGTGGTGGAGAGAATAAAGCTTAGCATATGAATTGTAATCCTTGGTTAGAAGCGAAATAATGGATGGATTATCCAAGGGGGGTCCTGGGGGGGGGGGGGGGAAGAAGAGCGAGTAAGAGCATATGTATGTATTGTATTGTATTGCAAGTATAATGTATATATCTCATAAACTACATTTATATTGATTCAAATATTGGAATGTATAATCCTGTGATTTATTGTGGATATTTACTGTTAATGCTTGTGTGTCTAGTTTTATGTCATGTCAAAAAAATTATAAAAAAATGTATTCACAAAAAAACAACATACAGGTATTCAGATATAAAAATCTAATCTAATCATCTAATCTAATCATGACATTTATGACATACATGACATACGGATATACAGTACTGTTACATTTGTGACATACAAGATATGCAAATATACAGTACTGTTAAATAGAGATCCTAACAGTAAATATATACATACGAGGGGGAGGGAAATGTACATTAGGAGGGGGTGGGTGGGTGGGAGGGTGTTCGGACATTTACGGGGGTGTAACGTTTGGGCTTTCTATCCTCTCACAGGAGTGGAAGCCCTACTGCCATCCTGGAGTACTTCACCCTGTCTCTGCAATTATATCTGATTGTCACCTGTTGTATGATGTCACTAATTACTGTGTATTTTATGCTGGGTATTTTGCCCTTTATAGTAACCCTCTGTTCTCCTGTCTGTTGTCGGTTCTTCAACAGTGTTACTGTCGTCCACGGGCAGAAGTGGAACATCTGGCCCGGTGTTGTTATTATGTTTTTGCTAGTTTGCATCTTTCTTGAGAACTTGTCTCTTTTCCTAAGTTACCTCTCAGTTGTAGCCTGGCTGCATTTATGCCTTACTGTACCATTATCTTTTGCTCTAATGTTTCTAATAATAATGGAACATTTGAGAAGAGCAACACCATCTCCGCCTCCTTCTTCCATTCTACAATTGGCCTCAACATTCGTACCTTGAATCGTAACAGAAGAACTGACCATCATGAGTTCCACAGAAGGATTCCGGTAAGAGCTGGAGGCACAAAGAAGACAGTTGGGCATCGTCACCAGCCGCCGGTGGGAAGTAGGAATTGAACTTGCTCGTTTGGGAGGCCTATCCATCGAGTCCCAAGTCGCAGTAGCCGCGGCTATCTCAACAGCCGACTCAGCGTTAGCTGTGGCTAACAACGCTACCTCAGTAGCCGCTGTTGCGGTAACAGCGGCTGGAGCTGTGTCTAGAGCCCCGTCTGCCGTCAGGGAGGAAGGGCAGGTACGTCCATCTGTCCGAGAAGAGGTTCGAGAACCACGTCTGCCACCACCAGAACGTTACGGAGGAGCTCCTGAAGGTTGTCGGGAGTTTATCACCCAATGCTCTCTTATTTTTCAATTACAGCCGCTTACATTTACTACCGAAATGTCAGGCTTGTCGGGAAACGGCTGGGCTCGCTAAACTTGGGAGGGGTTGTAGCTGGTGGGCATTCGTCCTCTGTCACTATTGAGTCACGCACCTTTGTTGATGTCACTGTTGGGTGGGGGGGTTATCTCAAACAGACTAGGGCATTAATTGATTCAGGGGCAGCGGGTAATTTAATTCATGTGGGGTTAGCGCAAGAGTGGGGGGTCCCTCTAGAGACGCTGGAGGATCCCATTCCTGTGCAGTCTCTGGACGGTCGACCTCTGGGTGATGGGCTCATTACCCAGCGCACGGTGCAGCTGCGCATCCAGGTGGCCGGGGGAGAGTGGGAATTGTTGCAATTTTTTGTTGTTATGTCTCCTCATTGTTTTGGGCCACCCTTGGCTATCAGAGAATAATCCTTGTATTAATTGGTCTACGGGTGAACTTTCACTGGAGAGGGGCGTTAAGCCAGTATCCGGCGAGGGTTCACCCACTCTTTTTGTCTCCCTCCAGGATGGTGGTAGGTGTTGCAGACTCCCATCTCCTAATCCCGATTTAGCAGGGGTTCCTGAGATTTATTGGGACCTGGCAGAGGTCTTTAGTAAGACTCGTGCTAAAGCACTACCGCCTCATAGATCTTACGACTGCACCATAGATCTTCTACCTGGTACCTCTCCACCCCTTGGTCGTATGTTTTCTTTCTCTCGCCCTGAGACGCTGTCTATGAATACCTATATTCAGGAAGCGCTGGCCGCGGGCCACATACGTCCTTCCACCTCCCCTGCAGGCGCTGTTTTTTTTGTAGCAAAGAAGGATGGTAGCCAGCGTCCGTGCATTGATTATCGGGGGTTGAACGACGTTTCCATCAAAAACCGTTACCCACTGCCTCTCATGGACACCGCCTTTGAGTGTCTACAGGGGGCGCAGGTCTTCTCTAAGCTTGATTTATGTAATGCCTACAACTAAATCAGGATTAGAGAGGGAGACGAGTGGAAGACTGCATTTAATACACCTAATGGGCATTATGAGTATTTGGTCATGCCTTTTGGCTTAGCTAATTCCCCTGCAGTCTTTCAAGCCCTAGTCAACGACGTGCTGCGAGATTTAATCGGGGTGTCAGTCTTCGTCTATTTAGATGACATTCAAATTTTTTCTCGCGATATGCCGCAACAGCACGTTCGTCAGGTTCTCCAGCGTCTCCTCCACCATCAGCTGTTTGTTAAAGCAGAGAAGTGTGTGTTTCATACCGACACTGTTTCTTTCCTGGGGTTTGTATTGACTAAGGGCGATCTACGTATGGATCCGGCCAAGGTGAGTGCTGTACTGGACTGGCCACGCCCTTCGTCGGTCAAGGAATTGCAACGTTTTTGGGTTTGCACATTTTTATAGGCGCTTTATTCGCAACTTTAGCGCCTTAGCCGCTCCCCTGACGGCTCTCACTAAGGCCTCTCTCCCTGGTTTTGAATGGTCGCCTCGGGCAGAGTCAGCCTTTCGCGACCTCAAACGTCGATTTACCTCCGCCCCTGTACTGATCCGCCATGATTCGGAGGCTCCATTTATAGTGGAGGTGGATGCTTCCGATATCGCGGTGGGGGGGGGGGGGGGGGTGCTATCTCAGAGATGCTTAAAGGACGAAAAGGTTCATCCTTGCGCCTTTTTTTCGCGTCAGCTGTCCTCGGCCGAACGCAACTATGACGTGGGTAATTGGGAGTTATTGGCAATCAAGCTGGCACTGGAGGAATGGAGACATTGGTTGGAGGGTGCGGCACACCCTTTCATCGTTTGGACCGATCACAAGAACCTGGCTTACATCCAGGGGACTAAACACCTTAACGCTCGCCAGGCCAGGTGGCCGTTATTCTTCACACGATTTTGATTTTCCATCTCCTTTCCGCCCGGTTCAAAAAACGTCAAGCCTGACGCACTGTCCCCACAATTTGATCCTCCGGGCCAGGAGGAGAAGCCCCATCCTATTATTCCACAGGCGCTTATTCTGGCTCCCGTGTCATGGGGCATAGAGAGGGTGGTAAGATTGGCTCTGGCACAGGAGCCCGATCCTGGTGGGGGTCCTCCGGGACGGACGTATGTGCCCAAGGCTGCGCTCGCGACTGCTGCAGTGGGCACATACCTCTTCCCTCACCGGCCACCCTGGGGCCGCCAGAACCCTGGAGTTTATCCGTAGGAGGTTCTGGTGGCCTACAGAGGAGGTGGATACTCGCTCCTTTGTGGCGGCCTGTCCGGTGTGTGCGCGTAATAAGACCTCTCGTCATGCATCGGCGGGTCTCCTTCGCCCGCTTCCTATTCCCAAACGTCCCTGGTCGCACATATCCCTTGATTTTATTTCTGGCCTTCCCCCTTCCGATGGCTTTACTACTATTCTGGTGGTAGGCGGCCCATTGCATTCCCCTTCCCAAGCTCCCCTCGGATCGAGAGACGGCTGACCTGGTGGTGCAGCACGTCTTGCCGGTAGTCCGGCAATGTGGAGCTTCTTTAGATTTTCTTCAGTTATTTTTACTTGTATGGGTAACTAGGAGAGATATGAGGACTGTGTATGTGTAACTATAGGAGGGATTATATATTTTGATTAGCTGCTACTGGTAATCAGAAGATTCAATAAACATATAGAAATATATAAGTAATAAACAGTAAAAACTAAAACAATCATTACATCAGTGTTCCATTTAATTTTCAACTTATTAATCTTCACAAACACTGAAGAGATGTTTTGCAGAATGTTAAAAGCCTGTGTACAGTAGGCCTATGTGTAACTTTTTACTTGTTCAGTGAGAGAAATCCAGTCTGGCTTGGGCTTGAAGAAGTGCATTGAAATCTGGCTGCATATCTGAGGTGGATATGCGAAGGACATCTGAGAGGTGATCATCAGTGATAGAGGATCTGTATCTGGATTTGTTGAACTTCATCACTGATGTCTGTTCACATATGTACTGTAGGTAGATCCAAAGAGGACTAGAATCTTCTGAGCATGCCTCCTCATGTGTGGAAAGTTCTCCTCTTTGAGAGAAGAGTAGCAGCAATCCAGCAGTGATTTTAAAGTCTGCAGTTATCCCACGTAAGAAGATGAGCAGCTGGGCAGTGTCACGTACATCGCAGCTCTCATCCAGAGCCAGGGAAAAACAGTCAAAGTTGACCACTCTGTTCTTCAGCTGAAGCTCCAGATTTTGTGCGATGTCCTCAACCCTCCTTGTAACAGTGCGTCGGGAGAAGGGCACGTTCTCAAATGCGCCTTTTTTCTCCGGGCATATTAGTGCTGCAGAGTCCAACAAAACACTCTTTAATAAACTCTCCGTCAGAAAAACACTTACTTCTTCTGGCGATTTTGTGAGATATGACATAACTTGTCTTGACATCTGCTTCTCTGGGTGCGCAAAGTTTTGTAAAAAGTCCTTGTTGGTTTTTGCAGTTTAGCAAGTAAAGCATCAGACTCCCTTGCGCGCTCTTCATCCGACAAGTTATTGTATTTCTCTCCATGTTTGGTCACGTAGTGGCGATTCAAATTTGTATCTTTGAATACGGCGACCTGTGTAGCACAAACTAAACACGTTACCTTTGACTTCTGCAAATAAATATTTAGCAGTCCATATCTTGTTGAAAACGCGGCATTCGGTATCTACTTTTCTTTTCTTGGCGTGAGCTGGCATTTCGATCGTTAGCTGCAGGCAGTGGTACAGTGGTGACTGCTGAGTTTAATGCTCTTTTTATACAATGTGTGACGACGTATTTGAACACACCTGGCGACCTGAGCTATTGTTATGCAAAGTAGCCAGGTGTCGAGTGGAACGCATTCCGGAGTGCGGACTTGCGTGTGCTCCTGCTCAAAGAAGTTTGGTACGCTGTTCTGATTGGCCGCGGGCCGGACACGGATGCCCAAAGGGCCGGACATGGCCCGCGGGCCGTAAATTGCCCAGGTCTGGTCTACACGGTGCGAAGGATCCTGGGTTGTAGGTGGAGGGGTAGGGGGTTTAATTTTTTGGTGGATTGGGAGGGGTACGGGGTAGAGGAGCGTTCCTGGGTGCCTCAGAGGGATATTTTAGATCACAGCCTTATCTATTTTCATCGGCTGCATCCCGAGGCCCCTAGGTGAACGTCAGGTGCCGTTCATCTGGGGGAGATACTGTAACGTTTGGGCTTTCTATCCTCTCTCATGGAAGCCCTACTGCCATCCTGGAGTACTTCACCCTGTCTCTGCAATTATCTCTGATTGATTGTCACCTGTTGTATGATGGCACTAATTACTGTTTGTTGTATGCTGGGTATTTTGCCCTTTATAGTAACCCTCTGTTCTCCTGTCTGTTAATGGTTCTTCAACAGTGTTACTGGGAGCAGTCGTCCACGGGTAGAAGTGGAACATCTGGCCCGGTGTTGTTATTATGTTTTTGCTAGTTTGCATCTTTCTTGAGAACTTGTCTCTTTTTCTAAGTTACCTCTCAGTTGTAGCCTGGCTACATTTATGCCTTACTGTACCATTATATTTTGCTCTAGTGTTTCTAATAATAAAAGAACACTGTATTTGAGAAGAGCAACACCATCTCCGCCTCCTTCTTCCATTCTACAATTGGACTCAACATTCTTACCTTGAATCGTAACACAGGGGCCAGTTTTGAATTGCAGCCTCCCGTAGGTGCTCTTTTAGAGCGGTTTTGAAGGTGGGTAGGGATTAAAAATTGTTTATCTGATGTTGCATAATTGCGAAACATGTTTAGTCGCTTGTTTGTGCCGAATCTGGGTTGCACATGATTTGTGGAACTCCCTCTGGTGTTGTGGTCATGGTATTCACTGACATTTGGGAAGTACCTCGACATGTACATGGGTACCTTAGTGGTGTAGTGTATCTTGTAGACCAGGCCCATTGCAAGTTGCTGTACTCTGTCGTCTACTCTAAGCCATCCTAGTTTGTCAAAGTGGGCAGGGGTGAGGTGGGTTCTAGGAGTAAGGTCAAGCAGTAGTTTGTTTTGAGATGTTTGTAATCTTGTTTTTAGTGCCTTTGAGGTGCTTTGGTACCATGAGGTGCAAGCATAGTTGTACTACCCTTGAATGAGTGCTCCTGCTAGAGTCTTCAGGGTATTCTTGTTTACCAGGGAGGAGATCCGGTACGAGAATCTTGTTCGTTGGTTGACTTTTTTGATAACATTGTTTGCCATTTTGCTAGGATGGACCCCAGGTATGTAATTTCATCTTTCCTTGTGACAATATTGTCACCCACTGTAACAGAGAAGTCGTTTGTCTTGCTGAGTTTGTTATTTGATCCGAAGAGAATGGACTCTGTTTTACCCAGGTGTAATGATAGTTTGTTATCTGCGAACCAGGACATATGGATATGTTAAATATATGTCTAACCTGCACAAAGAGATCCAGTTATGTGTCCAGGAAACAGGCGAAGGAAGATGAGATGGAACGGAGGGAGGAGCCATCGATCCTCCCGGGGGACTATGTATTTGTCAAGGTCTACAGACGGTGGTTCAACGAATGAGAAAGTCAGCATGAGAGTCCGGGAGAAGGAGTGCGCAGTGTGGGACCAGGGCGTTGAAAAATGTGGTTCCATGTATCACATTGTATCAGGGCTCCGGTCGAGAGAGATGACAGGGACGTCGGTAGCAGAGATGCCAACGTGAGCAGATCGAATGGACAGAAGGGTCTAAGGAGAGATGGGAGTGAGGGATTGTTTCCCAGGATTTATGGATGTACCTGATCAGAGTGAGGAGTGAGGACTGAGGAAGCTCTGCCTCTGGTTGTGTTAGGCACGAGGCCCTGAAGGTCAATAATGAGACCTGAGAATGATGGTGGAAAAGTTTTTCCTCTCAGAGACAAGTGAGGTGAAAGCTGATATAAATAGAGTATAGATGGGCTATATCTCTCTGGGGACAGGACGGGATAGTGTTATGTGATGGATTATTGATCATTTGACGATGGACAGCGAGCGGCCGAGGAGAAGATATCGTTCGGCCCGAGGAGGTGCTGATCTTGGGAGGAGAAAGAAGATCTACAATTTTGTGTCTTTAAAATATGTTTATACACAATTGATACAAGCTAAAAGACAATCACATAATATTAGGCTGATGTAGTTATTTATTTCGTATAAATGCAAACAGATTAAAAAGGGCAAAGAAAAAGGAAAATAATACATACATTTGTTGGTATATGTGACGTTTCTTTATTGTTTGTGTGGGGTTGATTCAGTAAAAATGGGGGTATGGTTTCTTGGTTTTTACTGTTGCTTGGGGTGAAGTGGGTGGTAAGACTGTGATTAATTGATTTTTGTTACAGGTGTGTTTGGTTAAAAAAAAATGTAATGTTTTTTGGAAAATGTTTTATATTGATTATTGTTTTTGGATTTTGAGAATGGATGTTTTATTTCATTATGGCTCCGCTCAGCATCAGTTGCATATATCTCGCTTCAGTGGATATGCACTGAATAAATTTCAAAATGTACCTTTACATACCAACATCCGTCTGACCACACCCCCATCTGCTGCCTACATACGCAGGGGTGGGGCCACACACTCATCTCCTTCTCAAATTTCATCCACAATATAGTGCCTGTATACCAATCACTTGGCGAGGAAGAAAGTATTAGCTGGAGAAAGGAAAACAAGGAGATACTTTGACATTATATCTTTATTTTCTCTCTCACTATTTTCGAGAAAATACGGCGATATTGTCTTTGTCACTGGAGTGTCTGGAAGATGATGATCATTGAAATGATTTTTTTCGTATTAGGGGCGCTGATATACTCCCCAACTGCAGTCCTCCTTTGCTGCGGCTGGATGGGTTTGGCCCTCCGGCCATGCAGCTGGACTGTGGAAGGCACCGTCTGTTGTGAGGGACTGGTTGTTTTCGAGCCTGGGTGAGTAATGTTTTGCTTGCGAGCGCCAGTTGTCTGTTAGTGCTATGGGGGCTAGCTGACAATTTTTACGAAAGCCGGCCCCAGATTAGGGTCCTCTGTTCGGCCTCTTCGGCGACGGCGGAGGATCTTGGTCTGAAGCCCATGATGGTCAACTAGTGGGCCGCGACCAGGACCTGGTGAACCCAGGATTCTCTAGACAAGCGGATGCTTCTCTGTCCTGTGCAGGCCCCATCTTTCACTTGAGTGGAAGTACACCCTAAACGAGGAAATGTGGGCATGGATGTTTGTTATCGGAAGATCCATGTTCAAGTCGGCTGCAGCCCAGATGGGAATTGTGCTGGCTCCGCCGTATGTCTGGTAAAATCACCGTTGTAAACTGTGTTGACATTTCTTTTTCTCTTCTCTCTTAAAGGATGAGGAGGGTTTCAGACAGCGGCCTGTCTGAAGTGTGGCTTGTTATGTCGTTGTGTACAGTTCAGGTGATAGCTGCTTAGCTTGCGTGCTAGTTGTGGCCTACCTGTTAGCCAGTCAGCTGTTAGCTAGCCCGTTGTGTCACTAGGCTAGGAAATGTTAGCTTGTTGCTATCAGTCGAGAGCGGCTGTTAGCTTAATGCTACACTGTTGAACGTTGCTGTGACCATAGACGCCTGGCCATAAGAGCACTCGGAGCAAATGCTCTCCCACTATTGAACTTGGGGGAGCAAAGCTATGCTCTTGCTCCACCACTTTTTGATCATATGAAAAATTTGATATATCCCCCCCCAATATATATTTCTAACCATAACTACGTAATTTCAATCAAATTAATAATACGCAATGACACTTAATAGCAAGTTTTTAAGTTTCCAAAGATTGCGACACCCCCCCTGCTCCCCCATATGGTTTGATCCAGTGCCTCTCCAACCCCCAGCAGAGCAGACGGCGCACGGCGCTGGCGCTGCAGGTAAGTAAGTAAGTAAGTATTTATAAAGCACCTTTCATACATGTCATGTAGCTCAAAGTGCAAAGGTAGGCTGAGTGTAAATATCAAAGGCCACAGAAGTGTGTCATTTGGTGGCAGGCAGGATTTTCCAGTAAGTTGTTTATGATTGTTAAGATTATTTATGTTAGACATGTCTTCTATTGAGTGGTAGAAGTTCTACCACGCAATACAATAAAAGTGTTTCACGTCCCGAAATGCCATCTGGTCATACCAATAATAATAATAATAATAACAAAGTTTCCCTCTGGTTGGCGTTAGCTTTAGTGCTAGCCGCTAGCTAACGTTGTCATATCTAGATATGTGGTGTCGTCAGCTGGATAACGTTGACTTCGTTTGCAAATTTTAACGTTCGCTATGGCAGACGAGCAGGGCCGGATTAACGACGGCCGCGGCCCGTGGGCCTTTAGTGATGAGGGCCCCCCAATTTTTTTTTTTTTTTTTTTTACTTTTTTTTACTTTTTTTTTTTTAATTTTTTTATAATAATAATAATGCAATAAAAGTCTGAAAATTAAGGGATTATGTCCATGAGTGTCATTTTTAGAAATTAAGGCCTGCCTCTTATATAAGCCTCTCTAATAAAGGCCTGGTGCTCTTTGCAGCTGAGGTAAATAGAAGACCCGTCCTATATTTGAGGATTTACGGTAAATCAAGATGTTCAATTATCTTAAGGTACAATACCTGAAATGAAAATGTGTGTGTGTGTCCAGCCAACCAGGTAACATGGCAGAAAAAAGAAAGAATACAGACATCGGAGCATTTTTCAGTACACCAAAACGCAAAGTAAGAACCCTAGTAGCCAGTGGTGCAGTCGTGGTTACACGCGGTTACACGCCGTGTTACCAGATCACTGAGGCAGAAGTACGCGCGATCGCGCACGGATGTGTACTCGCGTGTACGCGCACACAAAAATGCGCTGTATCCATTCGTTGTGACTTAAGTACCCGGCCACCGTTTTACATAACAAAAAGCGCAGGTAGACTAAGTGTCTGGGTGTTGGCTATCTGAATGTATCTCCCCCTTCATTCTGTGTGACACAGGCAGTGGAGGTGAATACTAATGTGGCTCGGAATTCGTGATGGGGGTCTACCTGCTTATGATATTGAATCAAGCGTCTGTGCTGCGCGCCAGCTTTCCACGCGCACATTCACACAAATAGAGAGCAAGAAGAGCTTGTATGATAGAAAGATTGCACTTGCGTATATGCGCTTGTGTGTGTGTGTGTGCGTGTGTGTGTGCGTGCGTGTGTGTGTATAAATCAGTTCTGTGCGCATGCACGTACCCGCGCGCGCGCGTGCACGTGGCGTGGCGTGTTACCAGTTCCCATATTACGACTGCACCACTGCTAGTAGCCTAATAGCTCAAAGACTTAAAGGGCGGGCTCCACAAATAATGGATTGCACGGTGTTAATTGCACCCTTACTTACAATTCATTATGAATTGTAAATGGGGGACCCTGATGTAAACAAAACAAAAGTCTTTCTCTGGTCTGCATCCCCTTAACAATTGTGTGTATTGAGCCGTACTATATTGTACCCATTCTGCAATATGTTAATAACATTTTTAATCAATCAATAACAGATTGCAGAATGGGTACAGTACAGTACGGCTCAATACACACAATTGTTAAGGGGATGCAGACCAGGGAAAGACTTTCGTCTTGTTTACATCAGGGTTCCCCATTTTCAATTCATAATGAATTGTAAGTAAGGGTGCAATAGAAATGTTTCATAATGATGTTCAGTGTATTCATAAGTGTATCGCTCTCCTTAATGTAGAATGATATGGTGACTGTACAGACTCAGGAAGGAGAGAAAGAGACCCAAGAGTTACAGGTAATGGAAATATCAGACAGTCAGCTTAAAGTGTAGGATAACATAACAAATTAAGACACAAATACTTGGATTATATATCCCCCCTCTCTCCCTTTCTTTACAGAGTAGCATAAAGATTGTGTATTCAAACCGGTTCAGTGTATTCATAAGTGTATTGCTCTCCTTAATGTAGAATGATATGGTGACTGTGCAGACTCAGGGAGGAGGCAGAGAAGGAGAGAAAGAGACCCAAGAGTTACAGGTAATGGAAATATCAGACAGCTTAAAGTGTAGGATAACTAAACAAATTAAGACACAAAATAGGCTATATTTACAGCAGACCCTGTTATTGTTCCTTGTTGGTATTTTTTCTCTCTTTCTTATTAAAACTTGGCCTATTTGAAAGGAGATTGATTTAATAAAAATAAAAGAGCGAAAAATCAATATACAGTATATATATATATATATATTAATATATTATTATTATTATTATAGTAATTGGCTATCATACTGCAATATAAACTGAGTTTTATAGTGAAAAGAGCAGCTTTATTGGTCAAGATTGAAGGCTCTATATTGCAGGAAATTGCACGTACAGGTTCATTAAATGAAAAAAATATAAACCACCCCTTACCTGCAAAAAAAAATAAAAATAATGATAATAAAAAAAATAAAAAAAATAATGCACCCCCACTTTCAACTATAACTAGGCGGCCATGGCTGTGACTATAACATGCCTTAAACACTCTGACTACGACGTCATCTTTGACAGAGGATGTTAGTCGAACCTACACCGGGAGCCCTGCCAGCGAGGACTGCGTCAACATGGAGAAACGTAGCGGCTGGGTGGCGCAGCGACGTTACCCTCGTCGCCAACACAGGAGATGCGTGTTCGACTTCGGTGTCCCGTTAACCAGATTGCAGTTCTCTTGGCCTGCGCTCAGGGTAGGAGTCCCGACCGGACTTTAAACACTTCTTTCCTTCCCTTCTAAATGTTTTGTAATAACGATGTTTTCCAAAACGTGTGTTGCTGCAATACATTGAGGATACGACGCGTGTTGTGTGTGAATTGTCTTGTCACTGGTATAGCTTCTCTCTCCATAGAAATCGGGTTGTTGTTTACATGATGATAAATGATCTGGTTAGTTGTGATGAGAACATGTGTGTTCATGTAACGTGAACTCACAACTAAGGGGGTTAATTAACTTATGAAGCTATGCTTAGTGACATGTGATTGAGGAATGAATTCTTTCTCAGCCTGTAATGACAATGAACAGTGTGTTCACATATTAACAGGGTTACCTGTTCAACTTGGTCGTATCAAGGGTAAGGAAGGAGGGGTGATCCCCCCGGTTTCCCTGGGGCTTCCCCCCCCCTCCTCTCAGACATGTTGTTTACAATATATTGTGTCACTGTGTTTGTGGGGATACGATGTAACCCTCAGCTTAATTGCTGGGGTTGTGCTTTCCGCTTGAGAAACTATTTTTTTCCTAAAGAAAAGATTGTTTGGTCACTTATCATGTGTGCTTAGCAAGGCCTGTGGCCAATACATAATCGAGGACTTCTGTCTTCTCTCGTTATGAAAAACGGCGTTCCTCTGTAGTAGGAGTGTACTGTGCCATTTTTTGTTGTGATGAAGGGTTGTGTGTGTCTTTGTGATCTACAACTGGGTTAGGTTTGGCCCACAGAAGCACATGTGTAAGTCTGGACCGGGGCTCTTAAAAGGGGCCCTCTCTGTTCTGTGTTTTTCCTTAGTAAAACTCAGGTAGCAGGTTATCACATGAGCTATGTGAGGCTGTTCAATGCTTCATGTAGCAGGCTATGACTGTGTCATGCTCTACTTGTCATTACATCGTATCATGGGTGAGGGGTCATAAAGGGGTGGACTGGTAATCCTGTCACGTTGCTGTTCGGCACGTTACAGGGTAAGAGGGGGGGGGGGAGTTTCCTGGTCCCACGCCCTGGAAGATTGGGCGTGTGCACCGTGGAAATTCCCCCGCCATAGAGTACGTCACTGAGCGTGTCTCTGTTGGTAAGACTTCCGTGGGTTGTTCAGGTCCATGTTATGGATCTGTTTCAGGGAGTTGTCAGAGCTCCTCCTCACGAAGCTCCTCCTCGGGGAGAAGTGCCTTCTGTGAGTTCGGACTCTCCTTCCCTGTGAGGGAGCCTCCTCAGAGTTTCAGAGCCTCCTCCTCAGATTGTCAAGGTGAGTAGAACTTCAAAAAGGAGTTCTGCTCTATTGTGTGTGTATTCGATTCAATTCGATTATTGAGTGTGTATTGGTTCAGTGCCTCCTCCTCGGAGAGCCCTAACCCAAGTGTTACATAGCTCAATGTTGCAATATATTCTTTTCAATCTATACAGCTTGCGTGGGAAGTCTCTCTGGGGATTTCCGTCTCCTCCCTGTGGCGAGGGTGGTGGGATGTAAAAATGTAAACAATTTTTACCCTCAGCTGTGTCACGTGGGATTCATGTCAGTCTGTGTTTCTTCCACGCGCACATTCACACAAATAGAGAGCAAGAAGAGCTTGTATGATAGAAAGATTGCACTTGCGTATATGCGCTTGTGTGTGTGTGTGTGCGTGTGTGTGTGCGTGCGTGTGTGTGTATAAATCAGTTCTGTGCGCATGCACGTACCCGCGCGCGCGCGTGCACGTGGCGTGGCGTGTTACCAGTTCCCATATTACGACTGCACCACTGCTAGTAGCCTAATAGCTCAAAGACTTAAAGGGCGGGCTCCACAAATAATGGATTGCACGGTGTTAATTGCACCCTTACTTACAATTCATTATGAATTGTAAATGGGGGACCCTGATGTAAACAAAACAAAAGTCTTTCTCTGGTCTGCATCCCCTTAACAATTGTGTGTATTGAGCCGTACTATATTGTACCCATTCTGCAATATGTTAATAACATTTTTAATCAATCAATAACAGATTGCAGAATGGGTACAGTACAGTACGGCTCAATACACACAATTGTTAAGGGGATGCAGACCAGGGAAAGACTTTCGTCTTGTTTACATCAGGGTTCCCCATTTTCAATTCATAATGAATTGTAAGTAAGGGTGCAATAGAAATGTTTCATAATGATGTTCAGTGTATTCATAAGTGTATCGCTCTCCTTAATGTAGAATGATATGGTGACTGTACAGACTCAGGAAGGAGAGAAAGAGACCCAAGAGTTACAGGTAATGGAAATATCAGACAGTCAGCTTAAAGTGTAGGATAACATAACAAATTAAGACACAAATACTTGGATTATATATCCCCCCTCTCTCCCTTTCTTTACAGAGTAGCATAAAGATTGTGTATTCAAACCGGTTCAGTGTATTCATAAGTGTATTGCTCTCCTTAATGTAGAATGATATGGTGACTGTGCAGACTCAGGGAGGAGGCAGAGAAGGAGAGAAAGAGACCCAAGAGTTACAGGTAATGGAAATATCAGACAGCTTAAAGTGTAGGATAACTAAACAAATTAAGACACAAAATAGGCTATATTTACAGCAGACCCTGTTATTGTTCCTTGTTGGTATTTTTTCTCTCTTTCTTATTAAAACTTGGCCTATTTGAAAGGAGTTGTCAGAGCTCCTCCTCACGAAGCTCCTCCTCGGGGAGAAGTGCCTTCTGTGAGTTCGGACTCTCCTTCCCTGTGAGGGAGCCTCCTCAGAGTTTCAGAGCCTCCTCCTCAGATTGTCAAGGTGAGTAGAACTTCAAAAAGGAGTTCTGCTCTATTGTGTGTGTATTCGATTCAATTCGATTATTGAGTGTGTATTGGTTCAGTGCCTCCTCCTCGGAGAGCCCTAACCCAAGTGTTACATAGCTCAATGTTGCAATATATTCTTTTCAATCTATACAGCTTGCGTGGGAAGTCTCTCTGGGGATTTCCGTCTCCTCCCTGTGGCGAGGGTGGTGGGATGTAAAAATGTAAACAATTTTTACCCTCAGCTGTGTCACGTGGGATTCATGTCAGTCTGTGTTTCTTCCTCTTTTTTAAATCAAAAGAGGAAGGAACATGAAGCACGACGGCTCCGTTTCGTTCTCCCAGGCGACTTGGAGGAACAATGTCTGGTGTCTTGCTATACTATCCATTGATGTGTTTGGGTCTCGACGCGTACATAGTGCTGGCTCGGGGTGTTTCTGTTAAGAATCACGCAGGGGCTAAGTGCGCCTTGGTTGCTCGTTATTAAAACAGCATTTTTATAAGGCAACTGGGATGGAGTTTTGTCTCTTCCGAGCGCCAGTTTACTAGGTTGTCTCGATGAATTCTCGTTCATATCTGGGGGATGTTAACGGAATAGATCAGAACATAGGTAGAGGGGTCTCACGCCCTTGGGGTGGGCCACTGAGCGCGGTACAAATGGGACCGTCTGGGTGGCGCCCTCTTTTCATGTTTTAGATCGACACGCATACCTACCCCCTCCCCTGGAGTGGGCATGTCGGCGTGGTTAGGGCACGGGACTGGTTCTGGTCGCGCTGGTCCAGGTCAGTTAACCCGTTGTCCGCCGGGGACGCAGAGCTGCTGTTCTGGTACCCTGAGGGACTTGTGCTTTTTTCGGGGGGGAAAATGCCGGGTCGGCCCGGGTGTCACAGGGTTAGGCGTTATGGAGACCCTTTGTTGGGTACAGGTTGTACTCTGCACTATTGTAATGGCTTACGGCCATACCAACCTGAACACGCCCGATCTCGTCCGATCTCGGAAGCTAAGCAGGTTCGGTCCTGGTTAGTACCTGGTTGGGAGACCGCCTGGGAATACCAAGTGCAGTACGCTTAGGGCTGGTTCTTCATTCTTTTCGCTCCTCTCTCACGCGTGGCGAAGAGGGGGCTGTTGGGGTGGTCTTTTGGACCTCCTCTGGTAACCCTGTGTGCTTCCCGAGCCACCGGGCCCGGTCCGAAGTAATGTTTCGTCGACCCGTAGGCCTGGAATAACCCTTTTTTGAAAACTGAAACACTTGTACTGCGGTATAGCCAGTGTATACCCGCAGGTGTGTTTTGGAGTTTTTTCTTGAGGGGTTATAGGAACGATCACCGTCTGTGTACCAAGACGGTGGTTGATTCCCTGGTGTGTTGGAGCAGAGTCAACTCCCGGGTTATCCGGTTGAGTGTGCCCCTGCACGTTCATGACGTCTGCCAATCGTGTCAGCCTTCTCTGCCTCGACCCCTCTGGGTGGTTTTTTTTTGATGGAAGCTTTGTCATGGTGCTCAACAACGCCAGTATACGCCCCTTCCGCCGGGGGGGCTGTTTTCAGTTGACCCCTTTGGCGCCTGTCTCGTCCGCAGTGCTCCAGGCTCAGGTCTACAGCCTGCTGCCTGGTTTCCCCGGTGCGCTGTCTGCTTCCGTTGGTTAACCTTTTTGAGTGCTTTACGGCCATGCTGACTGCCTGTGTTACAGGGTCAGTGTGCCAGGCGGTGTACTATTGGGGGGAAAGGGCCCGCTCTTGGAGGGGCCCTGTCTGAATACGCTGGCGATGTGGGGGGCGGTGTCACTAAGTGACCACCTGGTGGGGTCTTGATGCCTGGTGTCATTGACCTCTCCGGGCCCCCTTTTTCCAGGGGATCCAGTCCCTTCAGTGGGTCTGGGTCTTCCTTCGTGCTCCGCTGCTACGGCCTTGCCACGGGGTTGAGTTTGCTCTTGACCCCGTGATTTTTGGGGGCAGTAACGAGGGTTGTTCATTCCGTTCGTTCCCTGGTGGCATGCGGGTTGTGCGTGTGCATAGTCGTGGGGTCAAGCCACGGTCTGCTCACCCTGTGCGTTGAGTTGCTTGAGTTCCTCTTTGCACGGTCGGATCCGTCTCCCTCCCGTAAGCCTCCAATAGGGAGGGTATCCTCCATTAGGGAGGGTCGGGGGGCTCGGTCCTCCCCGGTCTGATGGTTGTGGTGGGCCTCAGCGGGGTACATTTGTCGAGCTTTGGCTCCCGCTCAGCTCCTGTTATGCAACTGATGCTGAGCGGAGCCATAATGAAATAGAACGTAAGGTTATGTATATGTTGAATGCCGATGGGTTTGTCTCTATCTATCTCAGTTCACTTACTCGAGATATAACCCTGTGGCCGCCCGATATCCCCCAGCGAGGTGCTAAACTCGCTAAGTTCTCGGGTCAATTACTATTTCTATCAAGCTTACTTCATAGTCACTAGTTAGTTATATCCAGTTGATATGAAATATAAGCATAGAAGAGTTGTTAACCTCTTCTTTGTTAAATAATAATAATAATAACTTTATTTGTATAGCACTTTTCATACAGAGGTTGCAGTTCAAAGTGCTTCACAACAGTAAAAAAATACAGGCATAAGCGAGCATAATAAGATAGACAGGTAGAATCACAGTGTTTCACATTAGGATCTAGCATCCCAATAGGCTCTCCGCTTACAGTTTTCAGTAACACAAATAGTAAAAATAGTTTAAAATGATTCAGTTTAAAAATTGTCAAAAAATTATAAAATAGAACGGACATAAAAAATACAGGCATGAGCGAGCATAGCAAGGTATGGCAAATCACAGTGTTTCACATTAGGATCTAGCATCCTAATAGGCTCTCTATTCAGTAATACAAATAATCACAGTGTTTCACATTTGGATCTAGCAAATAATAAAAATAGTTTAAAATGATTCAGTTTAAAAATAGTCATCAGTAAGAAGTAAAAAGTGCAATAACCGACACATGAATTTGATAGGCAGTGTATAAGAGTAGGCAGGGTAAGAATAGTGCAGGTAAATACAAGTTGTGTCAGGATATCCCTGATGTTTCCTCTTGCCACTAGGTGGTAGCAGATATCTATCAGTGAAATGCCTGAGCAAAGAGATAGGTTTTAACCTGTCTTTTAAAGATGTCTAGCGAGTTGGCTTCCCTGATGTTTTGGGGTAGTTTGTTCCATAGTTTTGGGGCATAGTTGATAAAGGCTGCATTACCGATCCTCTTTTGACTGCTTCTGGGAGCCTCTAGTAGTCCAGCAGCTGATGATCGCAGTGTTCTTGCTGGTGTGTAATTTATTAGAGTGTTGGCGATATAGCTAGGTCCCTGTCCATTTAGAGCTTTGTATGTAAGGAGAAGGACCTTAAAGTCAATTCTAAATGTTACAGGAAGCCAGTGTAAAGCAGCTAAGACTGGACTAATGTGCTCTCTTTGTTTGTAATAAACCGAATGTATGTCTGGGAGAACTCTTATTGCCTATAATAACAATAATATTATTATCATCATTATCATCATTATTATCATTATTTTACGAAAGGCCTGTAATGCTACTCATTTGAAAGCCTGATGATATTACTTCGCCGTCACCGCCACTATCCTCATTTGTGAGGAAAGGCCTGTAATGCTACTCATTTGAAAGCCTGATGATATTACTTCACCGGCACCGCCACTATCCTCATTTGTGAGGAAAGGCCTGTAATGCTACTAATTTGAAAGTCTGATGATATTACTTCTCTTTTAATAAGTTTTACTACTGCCAATAGTGTAATATTAGCGTACTAACACTTAATCATTATTTGCAAGCCCCAGTACCCCTTATCAATTCGACAGGCCCATCAGTCCGTGGTACCGATCATCCGGTCCTGCAGTGACTAGACTCTCAGTTTCCCACAAACCCGATGGAGCCTGTCGAACACAGAGATACCGGAACCCGCAAACAACAAACAGTGCCATATATATAATATCCTCTATATAACTTTAGCTGAAAAGCAGTAACCAGCAATTGATTCAATCTGCATGGCTTCCAGGATATAGCTATACCGTTACCTCAGACGAGAGAAGGGCGAGGCCAGCGTCGTGACCCATTGCGGTAGAAAGCAGTCCACGAATTCAATAGGTATTATAACAAAGTTATTTTTAATTAGAAAAAGCAAGTTACAAAAGAGACTGCATTTGGAAATGTCCAATTCAGTTAAAAGAAGTATAAAACAAAACATCTCTTCTCTAGCCGTCACCGCCACTATAAGAATGGTGTCTGAAGTCAAAAAATGGAAAATCTGAAAAAACTCTCTGGGATCCAGCGAGCTGGCCTTTTTATACAGGCCCTGCATCATATCAAGACCTCTTTGCTATTGGTCTAAATACAGTGATGTCATAGTGATGTCATTCTACCAGCCAATCAACACATAACACATAAAAATGACCACTCCTCCTTCCAACTTGTATCTTTGCCATTGGCTCCTGTCTACTCCACTGGGTTGTAACTTAAAAAAGTAATTGTAACAGTTTTACTGGAACAGAGTACGATATTGTGGAAAATCCCTAGGTCTCCTATCTGTTTCTAGCAGGCTAGCAGAGGCCCACAAGGTCATAGGCACATTCCTAAGGGCGTCCAGCAGTATTGAATGAAGCAATTGCCCTGTGTAATATACAATACATGGTCCTTCTAGCATGAATAGCCTATACGCTTATATATATATATACAGATATATACAGATATATATATATACCTGTACAATACAGTACTCATATTTAATCCTCTATATATACATGTTAAATGCTCAATATACCACATCATACAAGTGACAGAGAGAACAGGATGTCAAAATAAAAGGGTCACTTCGTGGCTCCTCAACAGTATATAACCAACTTCTATGAATTATGGTGACGCTCAGCATCAGGACGCCGCTGCGGCCCTTGATCTTTCATTGTGGTGAAATTTGTTGGGAAGGAGATGAGTGTGTGGCCCCACCCCTGCTTATGTAGGCAGCAGATGGGGGTGTGGTCAGACGGATGTTGGTATGTAAAGGTACATTTTGAAATTTATTCAGTGCATATCCACTGAAGCGAGATATATGCAACTTGTAACTGAGGGGTACAATTCCCTGACTGTATTACTAGATATGATACTTACTACCACTACCTTTGTACTTAATATTCGGCCACCCAGTACACGGCATAAATATATTATCATGAACACTCTCACGTAGATGAAACGGATCCAACACAAATGTACGAATTAGAAACAGGTCTTTATTTCCTACACAGCGATGGTGTGTAGAATAAGCACTTAATCACTTAATTACATTTATGAATTGAAATAGTATGCACTTTTATGGCAAGGAGTATTCGTCGGTATATCAATAGATAATGTCCAATCTCTGAAGGCGCAGGTGGTAAATATACGACCTGGAATAGTTAAGGAATAACAGCAATGATACTTTATTGATTATAGGCTGGATACACTAGAGGGGGTTAATCCGGTCGCTTGTAAGCCGACAGGAGTAGGAGGGGGGGGGGGGGGGGTAGAATCCAGCTGCCTCGTCCGGCCAAGGGTATCCCAGGAGAACACACTGTAGTGCCGTTCAATGCGCCGGCGATCCTTGGACCACAGATGAAAGCAGGTGGACTCTTTGTGGGCCGGCTCTCTCCGGTCCACGGGGGAGAGATGTGGAGAGACCTCGTCTTGCAGAGCGTCTCCTCACCTTGCTTCCTCTCCAGGGGGGGGGGGGTTCCAACACACGGTAGTGTCGGGGGTCTTTATCCATAGAATAATCAAAGTATCCAAAGCATAATCCGTGCCTGGGAAGGCGGGCTGTCGTCGGTAGAATAATCCGGTATACAGGTCCACTCGCTCGTCGGCTCTGGGGCTCCTCGGGTGCAGCTTCACATAGGGTCAACCACCCTGGGTAAGCAGCCAGTTCTCTGCCCGAAACGATGGGGTACTGACTACGGTAGTATTCTCACCGCACGAAGCACTATATATTAACAGACTATTATTAGCTTAATAGACTACGTCCAACTCGACGATATAGTGCCAAATATGACTATTCAAATATTAATATACACGATGTCTCAATACCGATGGTAGGCCGAACTTGGCCTTACTCCCACACGTGGCATCGCGGGGAGGCTTTACGTCTGTGACTCTATTGGAGGGTAAGAAACTGGACTGAAAAGAAAGTCCTACTTTAGTAGCGCAGTATATATTAGGGGTGGGACGATACATCGATCCAGATCGATACATCGATGTAATTATCAACGATCGAATCGGATCGATGCGATGTAATAAGATCGATTCATATCGATACTCTTATTTTGAAAATCCTGTGGCGAGTCTCATAACTGATTGTGTTAAATGGGCATATGATATCATCTCATATCGATCGCAGGCACCTGAATCTAATCTAATCGTATTGTATCGTGAGAGACTTTGTGATATCGGCAAATATCGTATCGTTGTCCAAATAATCGATATCGTATCGTATCATGATGAAACTGGTGATTCCCACCCCTAGTATATATACGCACTATGAACAAATAGTCCCATTAGTGGTGCGGTAGCCAAATTCCTACGCGGAACTAGGACTTGTTCGTACATGTCGAGCGGTACGTTTGAACTGGGTCTGAGGGGTATGGCAGCCTGGCACCAAGGTCTCGACCAATAGTAGAATGGAGACTATTATGGGATGTTCAGTAGGCTAGAATGGATATTCAATGCATATTGTACAAGGAATATACAAGGGATATCAGGGAATATTAGAGAATATACAAATACAATTAAATATATATATATAAACAAATATATATATTCGGTTTAATCTGGCCCTTCACAACAGCCACCCCCTGAATAGGTCCCAGACCTAATCAGTTAAACGGAGACAGATTAATCGCGTTGTCTATTTACACATAAGGGTTTGCTGTAGGGGTCAGTCAACTTCACAAAGTCATAGGGTTGTAGGGTCATGGTCATCATCGATTGTGTCTGGGAGTCGAGGCAGTTCTATGAGCCTTGCCACGGGACGGGTGTAAGTGCGACCCTGGACGAGCACTTCAGCTGCTCGGACCTTGCCGTCGGCACCGGTGATCACTTTGCTTACGCGGCCGGCCGGCCACATAGCTCTGGGCAGTGATTGATCAATAATCATGACGACTGTTCCTTCTGTCAAATTGTCTCTCTCCTTTACCCACTTCTGGCGGGTCTGTAGAGACGGTAGGTAGTGTTTAATGTCATCCGGTAGATTGGGGGCTCTGCGTAGGCGACCACCCACTCTGATGAGGGTGTGAGCGTCGCTCTCGGGGGCCAGGTGAATTAATCTGCTGTCGGATGGGACGGGCTTTCCTCCCTGTAGACAGGCCAATTCATCGGGGAACGAGTCTCTCTGGGCTCGCGGCAGTAGAAGCAATTCTGCTTCCTCGTAGTTAGCCGCTGACATATCAGCGGGGGACTTGCACTCCGGGTGGTACCGCAGGAATGTTCTTTGTTGTGCACTCTCTATGGACGTGCAATCGTTTATGTTAGGGTCGGTGGAGGCTACGGTGCTCAATCCACAGAACACAGACTTCTTAATTTCCACCTCCTCTGGACTTGCTTCCCTCGGGATAGGCTTGGGCCACTGTCCTTCCGGGAGTCTTAGGAATGCGGGGCCGTCACTGTAGACATTGCGACGGGTGAGGTCATCCAGGGGCATCCCCCGGGTGATGACGTCAGCTGGGTTCTGTTTTGTATCAACGTAGCGCCACTCTGTTTCTCCGGTTAACTCTTCGGTTAAGTCTTGAATCTCGGTGACTCTGACTCCCACGAAGACTTTGTACTTGCATGAGTCCGATTTGATCCAGGCGAGTACCGTCGTGGAATCTGACCACAGGATTGTTCTAGACACCGGTATGGTGAGCTCACGTTGGATGAGCGTGGCTAGGTGCGCTCCGGCTAGGGCTGCGCAGAGCTCTAGACGTGGGATAGATTGTTGCTTGCGTGGGGCTACTCTCGAGCGGGCGAGGACAAATGCTGTGTAGATCTCTCCCCCTTGGTCTTGGGCCCGCAAGTAGGCTACTGATCCATATGCGACCTCTGAGGCGTCACTGAAGACGTGCAAGTCCATTTTACATGTCTCTGGCCTCACCGTGGGTGGGAAGTAGCTTCGGCGCATATTAACGCCTGGGAGTGAGTGGAGCTCCATCTCCCACTCTCTCCAGGTGGATTCAAGGTGTGCGGGAATGGGGTCGTCCCAGCCCTGGTCCTTGTCCCACAATGCTCGTACAATCATTTTTGCCCTGGTGGTGTACGGTAGAATACATCCTAGCGGGTCATATTGTCGGGCGAGTGTTGTGTACACACTCCGTCTGGTGGTCGGCGCCGCCGCCGGCCTTCCCTGCTCCGTAGTCAGGGGCTTGTGTCTATAGTGAAGCGAATCTGTTTTGAATCGCCACACCAATCCCAGGGTCATCTCCTGGGCTTCTCCCGGGATTGTAGCCATCCAGGTCTCGCTGCTGGCTGCCTTGTCCTCGGAGGAGAGGCTGCGCAGTACTTGCGGATCGCTGCTGGCCCACTGCCTGAGATCAAAGCCGCCTTTGATCAATGAGGCGCGGAGTTTAATCAGGAGAGCCTCGGCTTCTTCCTGGGTTGAAAGGCTTTGTAGACAGTTGTCTACGTAGAAGCTGTTCTTTACGCTGTGTCGGACCTCTTCGTCCGCTGCTGGGTCCTCTGCTACATGTTTCTGTAGTGCAAATGTCGCACAGCAGGGGCTGCACGTCGTTCCGAAGGGGAGGACTTCCCATTGGTAGATGGCTGGGTGCTCATCTCCTGGCTTCTCTCTCCATAGGAACCGTAACAGGGGCTTGTCCGCCTCTACTAATCTCACCTGCAGGAACATTCCTTTAATGTCCCCGCTGATGGCCACCTTTTCCTGGCGGAAGCGGAGTAGAACGCCGAGTAGGGAGGGGCCGAGTGTGGGACCGGGCAGTAACTCTTTATTCAGATTTTGGGATCCGATCTGGTAGCTGCAGTTAAATACTATGCGGTCTTTACCGTTGTGATGGACCTTGTGGTGGGGCACGTACCACGATTCAGTGGTCTGGTCAGCCTCTTTAATGTCCATCTTTGTGACGTGTCCCGCTGTGATGAGCTTCTCAATCTCAGCGCGGTATACACTCTCTTGGGCGGGGTTCTTGGCTAAGCGCCGCTCCGTGTTCAGCAGGTACCGTTCTATGGCGTCTGTCTTGGCGTGGAAAGTAGGCATTCCTTCTCGCCGCAGGAGTGGCGTGGCGTATCTCAACACGCCGTTGACCGGGACTCTCTTGGTCCCTGTCTCGAGGAGGTGAATGGCATAAATGTCATCTTTAGAGCGAATGTCTTTCTTTCCATTCTTAAAGGGCATTTGTTCCAAGCTCCATAGCCGCTCTACGTGTTGCAGGAGTGCGGTTTCTCCCTCTGTGACTCGGGAGTGGAGACATCTAGTGGCTGTACTTCGGTTGAGAGATTTGGCGAGCGGGCCTTGGAGAGTCCATCCCAAACGGGTCTCGACTGCTGCAGGACAGCCTCGGGGTCCGGTATGAACCCGGTCTATCGGGACAATGAGGTCTGCATGGTCGGAGCCTATCAACAGGGTCGGCATAGCATTGTCTATGAGCGGGATCGGTAACTTGCGCAGATGTGCATATTTCTCCATCAGCTTGGTGACGGGGTATGTGTACCGCGACAGTCCTATTTCTTGGCTGGTGAAAGCGTCTGCAATCTGGTACCGTCGCTCAGGCTGGCCGCTTGCTGCGATAGAGAATGAGACATTCTCGCCCTTTATCGTCTTCAAATCTCGTCTTATTGTCCGAATTGTCATTTGGGTTTCGCTTCCCCGCAGCCCTAGCTGGGCCGCAGCGGAGGCGAGCAGCAGGGTCTTCTCTGACCCGTCATCGAGGACGGCGTAAGTGTCCAGGACTTTATTCTGGTAGCTTAGTGTCACACGCACTACTTTTAGGAGTACTCGTGCTCCACTGCTGCTGGCGGGATCGATGTACATGACGCTCGCTTTGCGGCTGGATGGTGCAGGTGAAGGGCGCCGTCTGTTACTGTCGTGAAGTATGTCCAGATGGGCTCCATCGCACTTGGTGCACCTTTTCTTTAAGCGGCATTCGGCTGCCATGTGTGAGTGCGCACAGCGAAAACAGCGCTTGTTGGACTTTATCCATTGACCTGCTTCCTCCGCGTTCAGCTTGGGGAAGGAGTCACATTGCGCTAGCCAGTGTTCTTTCTCACAGTAGGGGCACACTATCTTCCACTTCTCCGTTCTGGAGGGGGTACTGTGGCTCCTGCTGCTCGGTACTGACTCCGATTGGTGCATCACAGTCACCGATCTTCTTCCATCATTTAGTCGTCTGGTTCCTTCTCTGGAGCCAGGGGTGCTCCGTCCGAATGTATCTAGCCGTAGGCTGCTGACTTCTCTCGCCAGGAAGTCTGCTAGATCGAGGAGGTTCGGTTCGGGGCCATTCGGGTCTCTGTGGTCCCTCTGCCGCCTAAAGCGCTCCTGACGAGCGGGCGGCAGCTTCTCCAGGATCCTTTCCACATTTGAGTTGGCGTAAAGTTCATACTTCCCCTTCTCTCTTTGCGCTCCCAACATCCCTACCAGGGACTGCACTCTGATGGACAGGTCGTCCAGTGCTCGATTGTCTATTGCTGGGGGTAAGCGGTCGATGTGTCGGATCTCCTGGATCACGTAATCCCATATGCGCCCATACCTCTGGTCCAATGCTACCAGCGCTGCTGTGTATGGGGTGGTGGAAGTCGCATAGGCGAGCGCTATATTATGTGCGCGGGGCACCTTTAAGTGCTGCAGTAGGATGGCGTATTTGTGGCGTTCATCCAATACATCCACCAACATGGTCTCCAGACACATGCGGAGTTCTGTATACTGGGCCCGGTTCTCTTGGGTGAAGTCGGGTACCATAGGCGTGCCAATGTATGACGCTGACTGTGGATACATCGGCGAGCGTTGGGGGAGAGGCCTCCTAGGCGAGTCTCCTCCCGCTTCTTGGTATGGGCTGGTACCGGCAGTGTACCATGGCCCGCTTGTCCAGGTGCTGTTCCTCGGTGCGGGTCGTGCGTCGTGCTCACCCGTGTATAGAGTCGGGGGTCTGTAGCGCAGCTCCGCGGGAGTATAGCCTGGGCTGTACCGGACCTCCTGGTCCGGTAGAGTACTGTGCTGTCTTCGGGCGTGGTTCTCCTCCTCTTCCTCTTCGTCTTCAGTTAGGTCATCCAGTGCTTGTAGTCTCTGGTTTAGCCTCTCCACAGGATATGCTGCTCCTTCCCGGTTGCTAGGTCTCGCTTGGACCGGTGGGGGGAGGTGGTCTGTGGGGGGTATAGACCTCGTCTGTTGGTCAAGTTCAGGGTTGTTTACTCGGCTAGGGGATGCCGCCCTGGAGGTGTGTCTAGACAAGTTCCTGGAGCCTCTGGCGGAGGGAGAGGGTGTTGTCCGTCTGATCAGCTGTTCTATTAGTTGCGCTTGCTGTCTGTCGCGCTCTGCGTCCCGTTGAGCACCGGCTCGTTCTCGGGCCACATTCTCTTCCATCTGAATGCGTCTTATTTCTAGACGTATCTGCTCTTCTTCGCTCCGCTGCTGGATCTGCAGTCGGTCGCGTTCAGCAGCGGCGTTCAGGCTGATGAGGAAGGCCTGCTGTAGGGTCCTCTCTGCCTCGCTGGGAGAAGGCGGTTGTATAGGGGAGCCTTCCCTCGGGGTACTCCTTGCGGAGCCTTGGAGCTCTATCTCCACGGTGCTCTCCCCGTCTTCTTCCGTGCCGAGTTCTCTCTCGGTAGCGTTGTATTCCTCCCGGGACTCATCGGGGACTACTTCTTCAGTACTGGCGGGGTGTGAAGTCATGTCTGGTTCCCACTGGTCCCCACCGTGAACTTGGTCAGTTACATTAGAGCCCGTAGGGGCCTCTATGGTCGGGGTAGTCTGGGCGTTGGGGTTAGACATACTTTTACTTTCTAGTTTTACCGCGTTTACTGTTAGTAGAAGACTAGGTTGTTGACTGACGGCGTAAGCCTCTAAGTACTGAGGGAGCCGTCGTTCGCGCTGCGGGCGTTGGTTAGGAGGATCGTTTCGTGGAGTGTTCATCATAGGCCATTTCAATATTAATAACACTATATTAATATTACACTAATTACCCTCCGGCTCGAAGGACCAATTGTAACTGAGGGGTACAATTCCCTGACTGTATTACTAGATATGATACTTACTACCACTACCTTTGTACTTAATATTCGGCCACCCAGTACACGGCATAAATATATTATCATGAACACTCTCACGTAGATGAAACGGATCCAACACAAATGTACGAATTAGAAACAGGTCTTTATTTCCTACACAGCGATGGTGTGTAGAATAAGCACTTAATCACTTAATTACATTTATGAATTGAAATAGTATGCACTTTTATGGCAAGGAGTATTCGTCGGTATATCAATAGATAATGTCCAATCTCTGAAGGCGCAGGTGGTAAATATACGACCTGGAATAGTTAAGGAATAACAGCAATGATACTTTATTGATTATAGGCTGGATACACTAGAGGGGGTTAATCCGGTCGCTTGTAAGCCGACAGGAGTAGGAGGGGGGGGGGGGGGTAGAATCCAGCTGCCTCGTCCGGCCAAGGGTATCCCAGGAGAACACACTGTAGTGCCGTTCAATGCGCCGGCGATCCTTGGACCACAGATGAAAGCAGGTGGACTCTTTGTGGGCCGGCTCTCTCCGGTCCACGGGGGAGAGATGTGGAGAGACCTCGTCTTGCAGAGCGTCTCCTCACCTTGCTTCCTCTCCAGGGGGGGGGGTTCCAACACACGGTAGTGTCGGGGGTCTTTATCCATAGAATAATCAAAGTATCCAAAGCATAATCCGTGCCTGGGAAGGCGGGCTGTCGTCGGTAGAATAATCCGGTATACAGGTCCACTCGCTCGTCGGCTCTGGGGCTCCTCGGGTGCAGCTTCACATAGGGTCAACCACCCTGGGTAAGCAGCCAGTTCTCTGCCCGAAACGATGGGGTACTGACTACGGTAGTATTCTCACCGCACGAAGCACTATATATTAACAGACTATTATTAGCTTAATAGACTACGTCCAACTCGACGATATAGTGCCAAATATGACTATTCAAATATTAATATACACGATGTCTCAATACCGATGGTAGGCCGAACTTGGCCTTACTCCCACACGTGGCATCGCGGGGAGGCTTTACGTCTGTGACTCTATTGGAGGGTAAGAAACTGGACTGAAAAGAAAGTCCTACTTTAGTAGCGCAGTATATATACGCACTATGAACAAATAGTCCCATTAGTGGTGCGGTAGCCAAATTCCTACGCGGAACTAGGACTTGTTCGTACATGTCGAGCGGTACGTTTGAACTGGGTCTGAGGGGTATGGCAGCCTGGCACCAAGGTCTCGACCAATAGTAGAATGGAGACTATTATGGGATGTTCAGTAGGCTAGAATGGATATTCAATGCATATTGTACAAGGAATATACAAGGGATATCAGGGAATATTAGAGAATATACAAATACAATTAAATATATATATATAAACAAATATATATATTCGGTTTAATCTGGCCCTTCACAACACAACTGATGCTGAGCGTCACCATAATTCATAGAACTTGGTTATATACATAACCTTAGGTTTCTTTTGATGACGCTATTATTATAGTGTCATGGGGGGGAATTAGGTATATTTAGTCATGTTAGATATTAAATGATAAAGATACTTAAGTAAATTTAAGGTTAAGTGTTAACCTCAGAAAAGTGGCAATTTTTAAACATGAACTTGAGGACTTCATACTTTCTTTGCAAAGTTGATCTATATACTTTATACTTATAGCACATGCATGAGCCTAGTTTCTTTTGAAAGATAATATTCTGAAGTTTCTGATACAATAAAGAAAATTCACTTTTTGTGCTAATGAAATAGAGTAACATAGGTCTGAACTTGAGTCTCACGTTATTCTGTAGTAGTTGCAATATCCAAAAGTATATATCCAAAGAAATTGTATGAGCTGGAAAACAGCATGGATCCATAGCCTGAAGTCTTATGTAGTACCGTTCAGAAATTAGTGATTAGGAGAGATTTTGGTAAACTGGGAGAAACGCTCTGCAGGTTTCAGTTTTCTCATTGACTCCAATGCATTCTGTGTTTTTTTCTCTTCCTGTTTTCACTCATGACTTTTCAGATCCCTGATTTCCAGATCCCCATTTGGGGTACCATTGGAAAGCCACTCTCATTGGCTACAACCCTGTCCAATAACTTTTGAGATCGCCAAATGATTGAGGGAGCTAGAGCCCCGGGAGTCGCGGGTGGTAATAAAAAATCAAAGAAAGTCTGCTGTGTACTTTGGCGCATGCCTCACATATCGGCATGTAACTCAAGAACCGCTGAGCGGATTTTGTCGCCTGAAACGGCAATCGACAGGCAACAAATAGGGCTTTAATGGATATATATTGTATTAAAAAGCATGTTGCGCCGATGGGGAAATCGTCCTCAAGAGGGCCCAGGGCCGAGCCGTTGCCATTTCTGCTTAGACCCTTCTGTCCATTCGATCTGCTCTCGTTGGCGTCTCTGCTACCGACGTCCCTGTCATCTCTCTTGACCGGAGCCCTGATACAATGTGGAACCATATGGAACCACATTTTTCAACGCCCTGGTCCCACACTGCGCACTCCTTCTCCCGGACTCTCATGCTGACTTTCTCATTCATTGAACCACCGTCTGTAGACCTTGACAAATACATAGTCCCCCGGGAGGATCGATGGCTCCTCCCTCCATTCCATCTCATCTTCCTTCGCCTGTTTCCTGGACACATAACTGGATTTCTTTGTGCAGGTTAGACATATATTTAACATATCCATATGTCCTGGCTCGCAGATAACAAACTATCATTACACCTGGGTAAAACAGAGTCCATTCTCTTCGGATCAAATAACAAACTCAGCAAGACAAACGACTTCTCTGTTACAGTGGGTGATAATGTCACAAGGAAAGATGAAATTAAATACCTGGGGTCCATCCTAGAGGCAAATCTTTCCTGTGACAAAATGGCAAACAATGTTATCAAAAAAGTCAACCAACACACAAGATTCTTGTACCGGATCTCCTCCCTGGTAAACAAGAATACCCTGAAGACTCCAAACTGGTCAGACTACGGCTTGACCTTACTCCTAAAACCCACCTCACCCCTGCCCACTTTGACTACCTAGGATGGCTTAGAGTAGATGACAGAGTACAGCAACTTGCAATGGGCCTGGTCTACAAGATAAACTACACCACTAAGGTACCCATGTACATGTCGAGGTACTTCCCAAAGGTCAGTGAATACCATGACCACAACACCAGAGGGAGTTCCACAAATCATGTGCAACCCAGATTCGGCACAAACAAGGGACTAAACACGTTTAGCAATTATGCAACATCAGATAAAAAAAATGTAATCCCTACCCACCTTCAAAACTGCTCTAAAAGAGCACCTACGGGAGGCTGCAATTCGAAACTGGCCCCCGTGTTACTATTCAAGGTAAGAATGTTGAGTCCAATTGTAGAATGGAAGAAGGAGGCGGAGATGGTGTTGCTCTTCTCAAATACTGTGTTCTTTTATTATTAGAAACACTAGAGCAAAAGATAATGGTACAGTAAGGCATAAATGTAGCCAGGCTACAACTGAGAGGTAACTTAGGAAAAGGGACAAGTTCTCAAGAAAGATGCAAACTAGCAAAAACATAATAACAACACTGGGCCAGATGTTCCACTTCTGCCCGTGGACGACTGCTCCCAGTAACACTGTTGAAGAACCGACAACAGACAGGAGAACAGAGGGTTACTATAAAGGGCAAAATACCCAGCATACAACACACAGTAATTAGTGACATCATACAACAGGTGACAATCAATCAGAGATAATTGCAGAGACAGGGTGAAGTACTCCAGGATGGCAGTAGGGCTTCCACTCCTGTGAGAGGATAGAAAGCCCAAAAGTTACAGTACCTCCCCCCGACGAACGGCACCTGACGTTCACCTAGGGGCCTTGGGATGCAGCCAACGAAAATAGATAAGGCTGTGATCTAAAATATCCCTCTGAGGCACCCAGGAACGCTCCTCTACCCCGTACCCCTCCCAATCCACCAAGAACTGCAACCCTCTACCCCTCCGCCTACAACCCAGGATCCTTCGCACCGTGTAGACAGTCTGACCGTCAAGGATGCGGGGCGGAGGAACCGCGGGAAGTGGCGGGGACGAGGGCGATGAGAGGAAGGGCTTCAAAAGGGACACGTGAAACGTTGGGTGAACCCGCATGGAAGCTGGGAGTAGCAACCTGTAAGCCACAGGGTTCACCCGACAAACCACCTTAAAGGGTCCTATAAAGCGGGGAGCCAGCTTTGTGGACTCCACCCGGAGAGGGAGATCACGGGTGGAAAGCCAAACCCGCTGCCCAGGACGGAAAACCTTAGCCGGACGCCGCTTGCGGTTAGCCTGATGCTGAGCCTTAACAGAGGCCTTCTGCAGCGCCGTCCGAACCCGGTTCCACGTCCTGCGGCAGCGAAACACGTGGGCCTGGACCGATGGTACCTCAGCCTCCTGCTCCTGTTCGGGAAAACCATACTGACACTGAAAGGGAGACATACCAGTAGAGGAGGAGAGGATGGTATTATGCGCATACTCAGCCCACGCCAACCTACTACTCCACGTCGCCGGACAACCGGCAACGTAACACCTCAGAACCCCCTCCAGATCCTGGTTGACGCGCTCCATCTGCCCGTTAAACTGCAGATGGTGGCCCCAGGGTGGCCGGTGAGTGAAGAGGTATGTGCCCACTGCAGCAGTCGCGAGCGTGCAGCCTTGGGCACATACACCCACCGCGATCGGGCTCCCGGGCCAGAGCCGATCTTACCACCCTATTTATGCCCCATGACACGGGAGCCAAAATAAGGGCCTGTGGAATAATAGGATGGGGCTTCTTCTCCCGGTCCGGAGGGTCAAACTGGTGTGACAGAGCGTCAGGCTTGACGTTCTTGGAACCGGGCCGGTAGGAGATGGAAAATTGAAATCAAGTGAAGAATAACGCCCACCTGACCTGGCGAGCACTAAGGCGTTTAGCCCCCTGGATATAAGCCAAGTTCTTATGATCAGTCCAAACAATGAAAGGGTGTGCCGCCCCCTCCAACCAATGTCTCCATTCCTCCAGTGCCAATTTGATTGCCAACAACTCCCGATTACCCACGTCGTAGTTACGCTCGGCCGAAGACAGCCGGCGCGGAAAGAAAGCGCAAGGATGCACTTTCCCGTCCTTTAAGCATATCTGAGAGATCACCCCCCCCCCACCGCAATGTCAGAGGCATCCACCTCCACTATAAACGGAACCTCTGAATCGTGGCGGATCAGAACAGGCGCGGAGGTAAACCGAAGTTTGAGGTCACAGAAGGCTGACTCTGCCCGAGGCGACCATTCAAAGCCAGGGAGAGAGGCCTTAGTGAGAGCTGTCAGAGGATTGACTAAGGCGCTGAAATTGCGAATAAAACGCCTGTAAAAATTAGCAACGCCCAAAAAACATTGTAATTCCTTGAGCGACGAAGGGCGTGGCCAGTCCAAGACTGCACTCACCTTGGCTGGATCCATGCGAAGATCACCCTTTGTCAACACAAAGCCTAGGAAGGAAACGGTGTCAGTGTGAAACACACACTTCTCTGCCTTAACAAATAGCTGATGCTTGAGGAGACACTGTAGCACCTCACGAACATGCAGTTGGTGTTGCACCATATCGCGAGAAAAAATGAGGATGTCATCTAAGTACACAAAAACTGACACCCCAATTATATCCCTTAGCACGTCGTTAACCAGGGCTTGGAAAACTGCCGGAGCATTAGTTAAGCCAAAGGGCATGACTAAATACTCATAATGCCCGTTGGGCATGTTAAATGCAGTTTTCCACTCGTCTCCCTCCCTAATCCTGACCAGGTTGTATGCATTACGTAAGTCAAGTTTAGAGAAGACCTGTGCCCCCTGTAAGCACTCAAAGGCGGTGTCCATGAGAGGCAGAGGGTAGCGGTTCTTGATGGAAACGTTGTTCAATCCCCTATAATCTATGCACGGCTGCTGACTGCCATCTTTCTTAGCAACAAAAAAGAAGCCAGCGCCTGCAGGGGATGTGGACGGACGAATATGCCCCGCGGACAGTGCCTCTTGAATATAAGTGTTCATGGACACTGTCTCAGGGCGAGAGAGAGAAAACATACGCCCACAGGGTGGAGAGGTACCAGGTAGAAGATTAATGGGGCAGTCGTATGGTCTATGAGGCGGTAGTGCGTTAGCATGCGCTTTACTAAAAGCGGCCACCACGTCCCAATAGACCTCAGGAACTCCTGTTAAATCGGGGTTGGGAGGTAAGACAGAGTCTGCAACGCTCACCACCATCCTGGAGAGAGACAAAAGAGGGGAGGGGGGGGCGGGTGAACTCTCGCCAGCATCAGACTTGACGCCGCTTCCCATGGAGAGTTCACCCGTAGCCCAATTAATAATTAATTAAGGGTTATGTACAGCAAGCCAGGGGTGGCCTAGCACAATCACGGAGTAGGGAGACATGACAACAGAAAAATGCAATAACTCCCACCCATTGCCTGCCACCTGCACTCGTAGCTGCCCGGTGCGCTGGGTAATGACTCCACAGTCCAGAGGTTGACCATCCAACGATTGGACAGGAATGGGTACCTCTAGTGTCTCCAAGGGAACCCCCCACTCTAGTGCCAAACCCACATGGATTAAATTGCCCGCCGCCCCAGCATCCCCCCACCCAACCGTGGTATTCAAAAAGGTACGTGTGTCATCAGTGACCGGGGAGGAATGCCCACCTGCCAATACTCTCCCGTTTCCCGAATATCCCCGACAGCTGGAGAACCGATGCCCCGTGCGGCAGCAGCGTAAACAGTGCTTCTCTTCAATGCGCCTCAGCCTCTCCGCCTCGGACAGGCTGAGGGCACCCAGCTGCATTGGTTCATCACCCAGGCTCTCTGTCGTGTGTGGAAATGCGGGGAATTCGACACCGGAAGAGGGGCGGAATAGTCCTTGAGACGACGCTCCCCTCTCGCACTCCCTTTCCCGATGCCGATTATCAACTTTTATTGCCAGGTTGATGAGGAAGTCCAAGCGCTCGGGTAGCTCACGGGTGGACAGCTCGTCCCGCATGCGCACAGAGAGCCCCTGTGCAAACAGCACGCAACAGGGAATCTCTGGCCAGGCCGCCTCCCGAGCCACTATGCGGAAATCGATCGCATAATCTGCAACAGAACGAATGCCCTGCCGGCAGGACAGGAGTCGACCGCCGGCTTCGTAAATGGAAATCACCCGGGAGGTGTCAAAAACATGACGCATCTCCCAGGTGAAGGCATCCACACTGTTGCAGATCTGCGACCCATTCTCCCATTCAGCAGTAGCCCAAGAAAGTATGAGGCGCCGTTTGGGACAAAAGCCTGACTAATACAAGACACCGCCTATCCAAAGCCTGAATTATACAGGACACCGCCTATCCAGTTATCCTGCGCGACCCAGTTGGTCCGCGAGAGAGGGCCAGTTGGTGCGCCGATTGGGACAAAAGCCTGTCGAATACGAGACACCGAGGTCCAGTTGGTCTGCGCGCGCCGACATGTTTTTTCGAATACAGACACCGAGGTCCAGTTGGTCTGCGCGCCGACATGTTTTGTCAAATACAGACACCGAGGTCCAGTTGGTCTGCGCGCGCTCACATGTTTTGTCGAATACAGACACCGAGGTCCAGTTGGTCTGCGCGCGCTGACATGTTTTGATCCGCGCGCGCCTACAACTTTTGGTATTGAGCTGTAGGCTACTGTACTGTACCCATTCTGCAATCTGTTTTCAATCAATCTATCTCAACGCATACATTTGATCGTAGAAATCGTGACGTCAGAGTGTCTTCGATAATGTTGGGGGTCCTTAATTCCTGTATGCGAATTCTTCATCATGCAGCACTATCATCATCATCCGTATCAACTAACATTACAAGTACATTAGAGGAGGAAGTTGGACACATGTTTCATCATTAAATGTCAGCAGATAATCAAAACTAGCTAGTATGATGATTGCTATAGCTTTAAAAAAAAGAAAACGGTATGCCCTGGTGTATGTGACTGACAAAATAAACCTTAGTAAGGCAAGTATCCCTTTACTTGAAGTGAACAGTGCTTCTCATGTACTCATGTGTACAAGTTCATATTATGGTCTACAAATGGTAATGTTAGTATATTAGTATACTAGTATTTAATGATGAAACATGTGTCCAACTTCCTCCTCTAATGTACTTGTAATGTTAGTTGATACGGATGATGATGATAGTGCTGCATGATGAAGAATTCGCATACAGGAATTAAGGACCCCCAACATTATCGAAGACACTCTGACGTCACGATTTCTACGATCAAATGTATGCGTTGAGATAGATTGATTGAAAACAGATTGCAGAATGGGCAGTAGCCTACAGCTCAATACATACAATTGTTAAGGGGATGCAGACCAGAGAAAGACTTTCGTCTTGTTTACGTCCGGGTCCCCCATTTTCAATTCATAATAACATATATGACATGTAATACAGATACAGTCTGAGCTCCGTTTTTATTACATATTTGATCACATTCTTGTTTATGTTGTTCATTTCATAACCTTTTCATATAATTTGTTTTGAAAATATTGAGGCCAACATGGCATTTCGAAAGCCTTTCTGGTGATTGTAAGTGCATAAATTAAGGAGTACACCACTTTATTCTTTTAAGTGTTGGTCCGCGAGCGATACCCATCTGGGTGGCCCGCGGACCCATCTGGGCCTCTCTCGCCGGACATCTGGGCCTCTCTCGCGTACCAAAAGTTGTAGGCGCGCGCGGATCAAAACATGTCAGCGCGCGCAGACCAACTGGACCTCGGTGTCTGTATTCGACAAAACATGTGAGCGCGCGCAGACCAACTGGACCTCGGTGTCTGTATTCGACAAAACATGTCGGCGCGCGCAGACCAACTGGACCTCGGTGTCTGTATTCGAAAAAACATGTCGGCGCGCGCAGACCAACTGGACCTCGGTGTCTCGTATTCGACAGGCTTTTGTCCCAATCGGCGCACCAACTGGCCCTCTCTCGCGGACCAACTGGGTCGCGCAGGATAACTGGATAGGCGGTGTCCTGTATAAGTCAGGCTTTGGATAGGCGGTGTCTTGTATTAGTCAGGCTTTTGTCCCAAATGGCGCCTCATAAGAAAGAGCATGATCAGTGAGTAGTGTTATTATGTAAGCTACCCGAGACACATTAGTGGGGAAAATGCGAGGTTGTAACTGGAAAACAAGAGAGCACTGGGTGACAAACTCATGGCATCCCTCCGGCGCTCCTCCGTATCAGTCAGGCGGTGGCAACCTTGGCTCGCGGATGTCCTCTCTACCGCCTGGAAGTCCCAGCTCTCCTTCTCCGCTGGTCAGCGGCGCTCCAGCTGCTGATCCCCTGGCTGATCCTGCCTCTGCAGCAGTGGCCCAGACGTCGTTGACCGCCGCCAATGCCGAGTTCGCTGTTTCCCGGGAGGATATCGACAGGTCTCCTAGCCGACCCAGCTCGATGCTGACTGCCGACTGGCGCTCGAGCAGGACTCTCAGCTGGTCCTGCTGAATGATCATCTCGTCTCGTATTTCCTCCATGGAGCTCATGTTGGTCGAGGCTTCTGTTACGTTTGCAGGTAAGCAATGCGAGTCCAATAGTTGAGGAAATAACGAGAGACGGAGAAGTGGTTGCTCTTACTTCGAGGGTGTCTTTTAATATAAGAACACAGAGCAATTTAGAAGGCAGGGAAAGACGCCGAGCGTCAACTGAGAGAAAGTGTAAAGTACAACAGAAATAATAACAACAGCGGGAAGGTCAGCACACTTCCAACTCCTTCCGCACGAACAACAGTCTGAAGCCTCGACAAGGAAAGAGGGAAACATAGGGTCAATATATAGTCACATACCAGACATTCCAATGCATCAATCAATGACAGCAAAGTGACAGCTCGTGACAGCAACCAGTGGTGACAGTTCAATCAGTGACAAGACGTGACCAACAATGAGTGCAAATACCAACCACCAGGTGAACAACTCCAGAATGACAGTTGGGTTCCTAGGCCAAGAACCCAGAACGTTACACATAGTCCATACAGGATCATACTAGTCCAGCGGTGGCCAACCCGGTGCTCTTTACCCGCCAATGTGTGGCTCCTCCCTCCATTAAAAAAATTATTCCATAAGACGTAGAATAAACATTTAAAAAAAAATTATATGGTTCATTTGCATGTTCTTGGTAGCTGATTCTAGGGACATCTATGGATCTCAGGGAATGTATTCCCAGTGTCAGAAATATTGTGTATGTTACTAGGCTTGAGTAAATTGTAATGAACCAAAGGAGAATATCAATTCAATTATATATATATATTTTTTTTATCTTTGACTGTGAATAACACCATGCAAAAATTTACCAGACCTGAAAAATCTAAGCAAATTAATAAAGGGAAGATGATTAAACAGAAGGTTTTGTAGATACAGTACTGAATTCTGCCATCCGGACACATGCAATTTGAAATATGATTATAGAATATCAGGCCTATAAATTACCTTATTATGGCCAAGTCGCACATCTATGGATCGGGCCAAATCTCCCCTTTCCAATGGCAGAATTCAATCTGGATTTAGTATCACCAGGCGTGATTCACAAGTACAGTTACTTTTTTTTTTTTTACTTTTTCTCCTCCTGTTTTTCTGTGTTTTTCTAGCATCCCAATTTAGTCCTTATGCCAATTCCCCCCTCCCCTTCCTGATCATTGCTCACATGTGCCCCCCACTGGTTGGTCTAGGGAGCCCTGAAGTCTATCAGATGCTTCCTCCGAGACATAGGAGACAGCCAGCAGCATCTTTTCACCTGCCTGCGTGGACTCTCATTGGTGAGGTGTAACGTGTGGGAGGTCACACTACCCTCACCATCTCCCTCCCTCGCTGTGCAGGCGCCCTGACCGACCTGTAGGAGTCGCTGTTTACAACGACCAGAATACCACCCCGCCGGCTTCCCTCCCGCTGACTCTGCCAATAGAGCCAGTATGACTGGCCGGCCAAGCCGGAGGCAACGCTGACAGCCGGATTCGATACTTGTGTCTCTCGCGTTGGTGATGAGCGCTTAGTCCGCTGCGCCACCCAACCGCACTGTTGTGAAGGGCCAGATTAAAAGCTGAGAATCTACGTTTATTGTTTTATATACCTTGTATATTATTTATATATACAATTTATATCCCTTTAAGCCTGCGTTTGAATCCTAGTAATATTCACTTTCCTCATTGGATAACGTTCTCGGCGCCAGACGGCGCGCCCCTAAAGTCAGGTTCAAAGGGGAGCCCAGGCATTTTGGAGCATGCCTGGAGACGGCGCATTGATTCGAGACGAGAACTGAGGTTTGGCACTAGAAAGCCACTTAAGTATATATATCGCGGCAGGTGCGAACAGCAGTGTGCGTTCGTTCGGTAAAACAGTGAAGTGCAAGCAGTTCGTCTAAACAGAGTGTTGAGAACCACGTGCGAAGTGAATAGTAAAAGTGTCAGAGTTAATGCAGTAACGTCAAGTTCGACTTAGCTTAATGTGAAGTAAAGAGTCGTTATTTATTGTGCATCGTGCCAACAGCAGTTCGTTCGTGTGCAGCATTCCCCAGCAGTTTGTTCGTTTAGTAGCTAGTGGAACCTTAGCCAGTGTGCGTGGACTAAATACATTGGTGCCAGTACACGAGGAGGGCCTAGTCGTAGAACCTACTGGACATGTGCATATTGGAACCGACGGCGGCGATTGCAGAACCAGTATTGGTTGGATTATAGTGATTGTGGAACGTACTACCTGGAGAAGAGCATCGTTAATACCCACTGTCGTTTGGATTTAACCACCTTGAAGATCTACTTCGGGCTGGCTTTGTGGACCGAAGCTAGTTGGCTATCGTCATTGCTATCGGGCAATTGGATTACAGTTATTGCTTTGTTGCTGAGCCTTTGGATTACAAGGACTGGATTCTATACGAGAACCCCCTTCTTCTTCAATTGAACAGACTGAGTATCCGAACATTCTTCCTTCCTCCAGAGCTTACATCTCTGGGAGGAAACCCCCTGTCTCCAGCGGTACCAGCGTTCCCCCCTATATTGCCTTCCTACGCCAGGCGGCGTTTAGTCTAGTACCCTATCGTAGGAATTATTCATTCCAACTGACTTTTGCTACTGACTGACTTATTCATATTCTTCGCCATACAAGCGCAACCTTAATTCCCATCTCTGTACAATTTGCTGCATAACAATAAATATTCTAAATGATATTTCTTTGTCACCGTGCCGTATTTTTCTGAGTGTCTGCCATAATTAACTGTACTTTTTGGCAAGTAATAATAATGATAATTAGCAGTGGTTTAATCTATCACAATCTTTAATACAGTCAGGGTTTTGTAACCCCTCAGTTACAATTGGTCCTTCAAGCCGGAGGGTATCAGTAATCTTAATATCATATTAATAGTGATATGGCCAGCGGCGGACACTCTCCAAGCGGCTCTCCCAAACTAGAGCGCCCTAGGCGCAAACGTCAGCCCCCTCCACACCTGGAGGACTACGCTTTCGTTCTACCTCCTAGCTTATCTAAAAAGACGCTAAGCACGGATAAAACTGATAGTTTAAGCATGCCTAATCCTATCGACTTGTCGGCCCCACCAGTAGAGACCCCAGTGGGTTCAAACGAAACTGACTTAGCTCACGGGGGGGAACAAGCGGGACATGACGTGACTATACCCAAAGACAGCGCCACCGGGATAGACCCCGGAGCGCCAAAGGATAAAGACAGCGCCACCGAGATGGACCTCGGAACGCAAGAGACCCAAGAGCGCGCACCCGAGATAGACCTCGGCGCGCACCCAAGAGAAGAGTACCGCGTCTTAGAGATGGACCTCGGGGTGCGGGAGAAAGTAAGAAGCAGCGCTCAAGAGACGGACCTCGGAGCGCGTCAAGAGAACAGGTCACCACCAAGTCCTGTCAGCGCCATATCACCCCCATCAGTGTCATCCCCCAGCGAGGCTGACCAGAGACTAGCACAAGCCTTGATCGCCACGCTAAAAGCATCAACGGAAAGAGACCGTATCCAGGGTGAGCGCGACCGCCTCCAAGCGCAACAACAGAGCGCGCGCGAACAGTCTGCAGTGGAGCGCGAACGTCTCCAAGCGCAACAACAGAGTGAGCACAAACAGTCTGCACTGGAAAGAGAACGCATCAGACTGGAAGAGAGGCGCCTCCAGGCTGAAGAAAACATTCAGCGAGAACGCGCCAATGCACAGCGCGAAGCGGAGCGAGACCGTCTGCAGGCGCAGATGATAGAGCAATTGATCCAGAGGGCGACCCCCCCCTCCTCCACACGGAGCTCCCGGAGATCATCACGACACGGGTCGAGGGCACCTTCCCCTCCCCGACAAATCTACACGGGACCCAGCCAACAGGAAGAACCTGCCTACGTCGCCGAGCCCCCTCCCCGACCGGTCTATACGGGACCCAGCCAATGGGAAGATCCCGCCTACGTCACCGAGAAACTAACTAGGAGACTCCAGGACCTAGCGGAGGACGAGGGAGGACATCAAGCCCACCAGCACGAACCTATTTTGGACCAGGAGGCCCAGTACAGCCCCGACCTCAGCCCCGAGCCACTGCGTTACAAACCCCCGACCCAACCTATGGTTGAGTTTAATACACAGTCAGCACCGAGGAGCAGCACCTGGGGGCCCGGCCTCTGGTACCCACCCAGCACTAACCCACGACCACCCGTACGGGGAGACTCGCCCAGGAGGCCTCTCCCCCTACGCGCATCTGTGTCCCAGCCATCCATGGCATCTTACCTTGGAACACCCACGTTCCCAGACTTTACGCGTGAGGACAGAGCACAGTATACGGAACTACGCATGTGTTTAGAGACTATCATGTCCGATGTACACAACGAGTCTTATAAATATGCCATCCTCCTCAAGCACCTTAAAGTGCCCAGAGCGCATAACATAGCGCTGGCATATTCAAACTCAAGAACCCCCTACTCAGATGCTCTGGTGGCCCTCGACGCGCGCTATGGATGCATATGGGATTACGTGATCCAAGAAATACGAGATATCGACCGCCTCCCCCCAGCCAAAGACAATAGAGCACTAGATGACCTCTCTATCAAGGTACAATCCCTTGTGGGGATGCTGGGGTCACAAAAGGAGAAGGGGAGATATGAACTATATGCAAATTCCAACGTGGAGCGGATACTGGAGAAGCTCCCTCCAGCCCGTCAAGAGCGTTTTCGGCGGCAGAAAGACCACCGTGACCCCCACGGCCCAGAACCATCCCTCCTAGACCTGGCTGATTTCCTCGCCAGGGAGGTCAGCAATCTACGATTAGACACATTCGTGTGGGGTGGCTCTAACCCTAAAGATGGACCGAGGAGGTTCAATGACAACCGCCGGTCCGTGACCGTTATGCACCAGGCCGAGTCAGTGCCGCGGCACAAGAACCATAACACCCCCCCTGCAAAGGGAAAGTGGAAGATTGCCTGCCAGTATTGTGAACATGAACATTGGCTGTCTCAATGTGACACCTTTAAGAAGTTGACTGCTGACGAAGTGAGTCAGTGGATCAAAGCGAACCGCCGCTGCTTCCGCTGCGCGTGCAGCCACATGGCAGCTGAGTGCCGCCTGAAGAAAAGATGCAGCAAGTGCGACGGCACCCACCTGGATGTCCTGCACGACAGCAACAAGAGGAGACCCGTACCACAAAGCAGCTCGAGAGTAGATGTCATGTATATAGACCCTGCGAAGAGCGGGAGCTCCCGAGTGCTCTTGAAGGTGGTCCGAGTGCTCCTAAGCTACGAGGACAAGGTCCTGGACACTTACGCCGTCCTCGACGATGGGTCTGAAAAGACTCTCCTCCTCGCTTCCGCCGCAGCCCAGTTGGGCCTGCGGGGTACCGAAGAAACAATGACAATCCGTACTATTCGGCGAGACCTAAAGACCATAAAGGGCAAAAACGTCTCATTCACAATAGCAGCGGTCGAGCAGCCCGAGAAGCGGTACAGCATCACTAATGCCTTCACAAGCCATGACATAGGTCTGTCACGTTATACCTACCCCATCCCACAACTGATGGAGAAATACGTGCACCTACGCCGACTGCCTATACCGTTCATCGACGGCGCCACCCCGACCCTGCTCATAGGCTCCGACCACGCAGACCTAATCGTCCCAACGGACGCGGTCCACATCGGACCCAGAGGCTGCCCAGCCGCGGTCAAGACCCGCCTGGGTTGGACGCTACAAGGCCCCCTCTCCGGGTCTTCCAACCGACCGACGGCCACACGCTGCCTCTACACGAGGGTAAGCGACAACGACACCACCCTCTTGCAGCACGTCGAGAGACTATGGACATTAGACTCGATGCCCTTCAAGAACGAACGGGAACTAGTTCGCTCCAAGGAAGACAAGTATGCCATAGCTCTCCTCGAGCAGAAGACAAAGAGGGTCGAGGTCGACGGAGTGATGAGATACGCAACTCCACTCTTGAGGCGAGAGGGGATGCCCACCCTCCACGCATCAAAAGAATTGACACAACGCTATCTACTGAACACCGAGCGGCGTCTAGCTAAAGACCCCCCTCAAGCAACGATATACCGCGCTGAGATCGACAAACTGATCACAGCGGGACATATAAAGAAAATCGACAATCAAGAGGCAGACCAGACGACTGAATCCTGGTACGTGCCCCATCACAAGGTCCACCACAACGGCAAGAACCGCATTGTATTCAACTGCAGTTATCAGATCGGACTACAGAACCTGAATAACTTGCTCCTACCCGGCCCGACACTCGGCCCCTCCCTCCTTGGCGTACTACTACGTTTCCGCCAGGACAAAGTAGCCATCAGCGGCGACATCAAAGGGATGTTCCTACAAGTGCGACTGATGGAGGAAGACAAGCCCCTGCTGCGGTTCCTGTGGAGAGAGAGGATCGACGATGAACAACCCTCCATCTATCAATGGGAGGTCCTCCCCTTCGGCACCACCTGCAGCCCATGCTGCGCCACGTTCGCACTACAAAAGCACGTGACCGAAGACCCTGGAGCCGATGAGGAGGTCAGACAAAGCGTAGAGAGGAGTTTCTACGTGGACAACGGCCTACAAAGTGTATCAACGCCAGAAGAAGCCGAAGCCATCCTGCTTAAGCTCGGAGCCTCCCTGATCAAAGGCGGCTTCGACCTTAGGCAATGGGCCAGCAGTGACCCTCAAGTACTTCGCAGCCTCTCCCCAGAGACAAAGGCAGCAAGCAGCGAGACCTGGATGGCGACCACCCCAGGTGAAGCACAGGAAATGACATTGGGCCTCATCTGGCGCTTCAAAGCAGACTCGCTCCATTATAAGCACACACCCCTGACCAAGGAGCAGGGAAGGTCGACCCCTCTACCGACCACTCGACGGAGCGTATACAGAACACTCGCAAGCCAATACGACCCGCTGGGGTGTATCCTACCTTACACCACTCGGGCGAAGATGCTGGTGCGAGAACTGTGGGACAAGGAGCAGGGCTGGGACGACCCCATACCCGAGCACCTGGCTTCCACCTGGAGAGAGTGGGAGGGAGAACTCAACTCGCTCCAAAATGTGAACATTCGCCGGAGCTACTTCCCACCCACCGTGCGGCTGGAGACGTGTCAGATGGACCTGCACGTCTTCAGTGACGCCTCAGAAGTAGCTTACGGTTCGGTGGCTTACTTGAGAGCCCGAGAGGAGGGAGGAGAAGTACACACAGCCTTCGTCCTGGCTCGCTCAAGAATAGCCCCCCGCAAGCAACAATCTATCCCACGTCTAGAGCTCTGCGCAGCTCTGGTAGGCGCGCAACTCGCCACGCTGATACAACGTGAACTCACCATAATGGTGCGAAAGACAATCCTGTGGTCAGACTCCATGACTGTGCTCACATGGATCCAGTCCGATTCTTGTCGATACAAAGTCTTCGTCGGAGTCCGAGTCACCGAGATTCAAGACTTGGTAGGATCAGCGTGCTGGAGGTACGTTGACACCAAGCAGAACCCAGCAGATGTCATCACACGGGGGATGTCCCTAGACGACCTCACACGTCCCAACATTTACAGTGACGGTCCTGAGTTCCTCAAGCTCCCGGAGGAGGAGTGGCCTACCCCCACACCACGGGAGGCGAGTCAAGAGGAGGCAGAGATCAAGAAGTCTATGTTCTGCGGGCTGACGCACGCCCCAGCTCCAACGGACCCTAACATAGACGACTGCTTAACCCTTGAGAGTGCTCAGAAAAGGACATTCTTGTGGCACCACCCTGAGGTTCCCCCCACCACAGACATTGACGCATCGAACTACGCAGAGGCAGCACTCCTTCTGCTACAGAGAGCCCAAAGAGACTCATTTCCAGACGAGCTAGACTGCCTGCAAGGGGGAAAGCCAATCCCCTCAGACAGCCGACTGTTCACTTTGGCCCCCGAGCTCGACACCCAGCACCTCATCAGGGTGGGTGGTCGTTTGAGACGGGCCCCGGACTTCAAGATTCAAGATTCAAGATTCAAGAGTTTTAATTGTCACGGTATACAGGTATACAATGAAATGCGGCTGGTCTTGCCCGCGACGATGTGCAATACAGTGGTACAACATATAATAGAATCCAATAAAAATACAGTGGTACAACATATTAATAGAATCCAATAAAACAGTGCAATAAACAGGTACATGGTGTGCCATCTCGGTATCTGTACATTAGTATTTACAGAGCATATAGGACATGCTAGTTAGCTTTAGTAGTGCAATACACTGTTCCTGAAGTTATACTACTTTAAGTGGCCTTTCCTCTGGCCATAAGTGTGCGTGTGTGCGGCATGAGTGTTAAAGTGGCTGCTAGTGTGTGAGCGTGCTCAGCGTGCGTGTCGTGTATGTACTTGTGTGTGGATAGTTCAGTTTCTGTGTCTCTCAATGTTCATTGTTCAAGGCTCTGATGGCCTGGGGGAAGAAGCTTAGCCTAAGCCTCTCCGTCTTAGTCTCTAGAATTCGCAGGCGTCTGCCTGACCTCAGCAGCTGGAACAGGCTGTTATTGGGGTGGTGGGGGTCTTTCATTATCCTGCAGGCTCTGGATTTGCACCTCTTGTTGTATAGAGCCTGCAGGGGAGGTAGCGCAATACCCGTGGTACGCTCGGCTGAGCGCACCACACTCTGTAGGGCCTTCTTGTCCTGTGCCGTGCTGTTCCCATACCAGGCAGTGATGTTTCCGGTCAAGATGCTCTCTACAGCTCCTGAGTAGAAGGACTGGAGTATCTTCCCCGATACTCTGAACTTCCTTAACTGTCTCAGGTGGTAGAGGCGCTGCTTCGCTTTCTTTACTACTGTGCCTATGTGTGTTGACCATGTCAGGTCCTCTGAGATGTGGACCCCCAGGTACTTGAAGCTGCTCACCCTGTCCACGGTAGCCCCGTTAATCCTCAGTGGTGTGTGTGTCTCCCGCTGTCCTCTCCTATAATCCACGATCAGCTCCTTGGTTTTACCAATGTTCAGGAGCAGGCTGTTGTCCTGGCACCAACGTTCCAGTACCTCAACCTCCTTGGATGATGATGTCAAGCATCCTATCGTCCTCAACAGCAGACACAAGATAACCGAGCTGATCATACAGAAGTACGACGAGGATGTGTACCACGCGGGGGCAGAGAGAGTCTTCGCTGAGATCCGACGACGCTACTGGATACTCCAAGGGAGAGAAGCAGTACGTCGCTTCCAACGGACTTGCTTAAACTGTCGCAAGTGGCCAGCACAGCCCAGTATACCTATGATGGCCGACCTGCCTCCCTGCCGCCTCCGACTCGGCGAGAAGGCCTTCCACTCCACGGGCGTGGACTGCTTCGGCCCATTCAACGTCAAGAAAGGAAGAGGGACAGAGAAGAGGTGGGGCATTGTGTACAAGTGTATGACCACCCGAGCTGTTCATATAGAAATCCTTCAGACCATGAGTACGGATTCATTCCTCATGTCCTTCCGGAGATTTCAAGCCCGAAGAGGAATCCCGTCTGTGTTGTTGTCCGATCAAGGGACAAACTTCAAAGGCGGAGAAAGAGAATTGAGAGAGAGCTTCCAGGCTATGGGTGAAGGACTTAAGACCCGCCTCGCTCCCTCTCAGATCAAATTCCAGTTCAACCCCCCGAACGCCCCTCATTTCGGGGGAGCCTGGGAAAGAGAAGTCCGTTCTATAAAGACTGCTCTGTACACCGTGCTTGGGGCCCAGACCGTGGCGGAAGAAGTCCTCACGACAGTCCTCACGGAGATCGAGGGCGTCTTGAACTCGAAGCCCCTCGGCTACGTCTCAAGTGATGTAGCAGACTTCGACCCAGTCACCCCAAACTATCTCTTGATGGGGCGGCTGGACCTTGCCCTTCCACAGGCGGTGTACAGACCTGAGGAGGTGAACGGCCGAAGAATGTGGAGATACAGTCAGGTATTGGCTGACCAGTTTTGGACCAGTTTCCTCCTCCACTATCTACCATCCCTCCAAGCCCGTCAGAAGTGGGTAAAGGACAGGGACAACCTGAAGGTGGACACAGTCGTTATGATCATAGACCAGTCACTACCCCGAGCTACGTGGCCGGCCGGACGCGTAAGCAAAGTGATTACTGGTGCCGATGGGAAAGTCAGAGCGGCAGAAGTCATAGTCCAAGGGCGGACTTACACCCGACCCGTGGTGAAGCTGATAGAGTTGCCGGAGCTCCCTGACTCCCCTGATGACGACCATGACCCACTGACTTTGTAGATTGCCCTACTCCTCACAAGAAGTATTGAGCAGTTGACTGGACTATTAATCTGTCTCCCTTAAACTAATTAGGTGCGGACTAATTAGGAGGCGGCTGTTGTGAAGGGCCAGATTAAAAGCTGAGAATCTACGTTTATTGTTTTATATACCTTGTATATTATTTATATATACAATTTATATCCCTTTAAGCCTGCGTTTGAATCCTAGTAATATTCACTTTCCTCATTGGATAACGTTCTCGGCGCCAGACGGCGCGCCCCTAAAGTCAGGTTCAAAGGCGAGCCCAGGCATGTTGGAGCATGCCTGGAGACGGCGCATTAATTCGAGACGAGAACTGAGGTTTGGCACTAGAAAGCCACTTAAGTATATATATCGCGGCAGGTGCGAACAGCAGTGTGCGTTCGTTCGGTAAAACAGTGAAGTGCAAGCAGTTCGTCTAAACAGAGTGTTGAGAACCACGTGCGAAGTGAATAGTAAAAGTGTCAGAGTTAATGCAGTAACGTCGACTTAGCTTAATGTGAAGTAAAGAGTCGTTATTTATTGTGCATCGTGCCAATAGCAGTTCGTTCGTGTGCAGCATTCTCCAGCAGTTTGTTCGTTTAGTAGCTAGTGGAACCTTAGCCAGTGTGCATGGACTAAATACATTGGTGCCAGTACACGAGGAGGGCCTAGTCGTAGAACCTACTGGACATGTGCATATTGGAACCGACGGCGGCGATTGCAGAACCAGTATTGGTTGGATTATAGTGATTGTGGAACGTACTACCTGGAGAAGAGCATCGTTAATACCCACTGTCGTTTGGATTTAACCACCTTGAAGATCTACTTCGGGCTGGCTTCGTGGACCGAAGCTAGCTGGCTATCGTCATTGCTATCGGGCAATTGGATTACAGTTATTGCTTTGTTGCTGAGCCTTTGGATTACAAGGACTGGATTCTATACGAGAACCCCCTTCTTCTTCAATTGAACAGACTGAGTATCCGAACATTCTTCCTTCCTCCAGAGCTTACATCTCTGGGAGGAAACCCCCTGTCTCCAGCGGTACCAGCGTTCCCCCCTATATTGCCATCCTACGCCAGGCGGCGTTTAGTCTAGTACCCCATCGTAAGAATTATTCATTCCAACTGACTTTTGCTACTGACTGACTTATTCATATTCTTCGCCATACAAGCGCGACCTTAATTCCCATCTCTGTACAATTTGCTGCATAACAATAAATATTCTAAATGATATTTCTTTGTCACCGTGCCGTATTATTCTGAGTGTCTGCCATAATTAACTGTACTTTCTGGCAAGTAATAATAATGATAATTAGCAGTGGTTTAATCTATCACAATCTTTAATACAGTCAGGGTTTTGTAACCCCTCAGTTACACGCACCATGTACAGTTACTTTTTTATAAAAAAAAATCATCAGATTGCAACGCCGTTTTTTGCTAGACGTTCACAGAAAGGTAGAGAAACAAACTGTGTTCTGTATTATGGCAATAACATTCAGGTTTGTGGGAGATCATTCCAAAAAATAAGAGAAATAAAAAAGTTAATCCAGAAGTCAGATGATTGACAGGGGCTGGCGTGAGCTGGGTAGGGTAGTTTTTCGAAATTCGAAAGTCCATCAAAAGCCCTGGGTCTCTTTTGGCTGTGCCACTTCCTCCCGTCAATATGCGCCGGTTTCCGACTCAATGCCCTGAGATTTCTATAATCATATATTTCACTAATAACAGTTACAATCATTGGTAAACAAACGTAATGCTGAAAATATACACTTTGACTGCTGTTTTGACAGGGTTAGGGTCTTTACCAGGGGTGCAGTCGTAATATCAGAACTGCCTGGACGCCACGTGCACGCTCGCTCCCGCGCACGTGCACGTGCATACATGTTCCCTCGCGTGTGCACAGACCAGCTCAAGCAAACCCCCCACAGGGCTTGTATTTTGGTCTTGCACTTCTCTTTCTTTGTTATGCTATGCAAAGGTGATAAGTGCCGGGTACTTGGCGCATGGCGCGACAGTAGAGTGAAAGTGGTGAATGCATTTTTGTGTGCGCGTGCGTGCACATCCGTGCGCACACTTCTGCTCAGCGAACTGCTAGGACGGCGTGATACCGAGTGGTACCACCACTGCATCACTGGTCTTTACTCTTGGCTACATTTGAAAAGAAAACGCAACATTAATTCATACATTCTGTAGAGATGGATTTATGGCCTGATGTCATTTGCATGATAGTCCATACAGGATCATACCTGTCTATACAGGATCATACTAGTCAATTCAGGATCATACAGGATCATACTAGTCCATACATCATAGATTCGAATGACATATTAATGAATGATGTAATTAAGTACAGTACAACGAAAATAGGTTTGGCATCCAACCAGAGTGCAATGAATGAAATATTTTTATTTCGGTCTTCTTTCACAAAGCAATAGTAGTAGGACATTTATTTAAAAAAAAAGATTATAAGGAAAATGACCGAAAAGGTGTAGGCTGAAGCCAAGGTTTATAATTGCCTACGCTTTTTACATTACATTATTAACAAAAAAACTAAAAGATTCAGTACATAATCTTGCAAAAACAAAAGGTTACAAAAGTTTCATATATTTTTTGTCACGATTTTAATAGTTATGTTATAATAAAATATAATTAGGATAAGGTTTTATATGTATGTATCACCTTATATTTGAAAAATTTCTTAAATGTATGTATCGAACTACAAATTTTTTATTAGTTGTCACAGTTATTCCATAGTTTTACCCCTGTTCTGCCTCCCAGGCAGTGTATATGGTTTTGATTTGCTTTGGCACCACCTGTTGGTCGAACGTGGTATATACAGGAAGTAGGACCTCATGGACAAACAGGAAGTGGTACCTCACAGATAAACAGGAAGTGGGACCTGCAGCTCCTTAGAAGAGAGATCTCATTATGAACAACATGCTGGTCTTATCTGTTGTAATCCTTTGATTTGCCCCATCGTAAGCATTGTCTGTAAGTAATCCTTTATTGTTTGCAAGGTTATCTTTCAGTTTTGAAGCATATTGTTGTCGATGGGATGTTTTTATGTTTGTATTTAATTACTGGTAATACATGCCAATGGCTGATGTTAGCACAGCATGCCTCAGCAGTATATAGCTTATGTCGTAAATTAATTAAATCAAAATGTATGATCTAGTGCTAAGTAATGAATTTAAGAAACAGGATCTCAAAGAAAATAAGTCACAGCTGGTAAGCAGAAAATACCCTGGCTCGTCAAAAATAGACCTTGGATGGTTAGCTGACATTCTCGCCACACCCAACAAAGTAGGTTGTGTTAAGGTCATAAACTGACCCCTCCAGATTATATTGAGGTGATCAAGCAGGAGGTCTTGTGTATTTTTAGGGTAAAGCTAGTAACCAACAATGGTGAGAAAAACCCCCTTGGCAAGAACCTTCTGTCAGGGAGAGATAAGGTCGTTAAAGAAAACAGGAACAAGCTCCAATCATAAAACTTAGAATACAGTTTGAGGTCAGGGGGATGTTAAACCTTGTCAGCCAAACTGGGCCCTGGAGGAAATAGAAAGGCAGCTGGCCAAATAGAGTATGCATTACACAACTGAGCAAAAGCTAAACTCCAAACTAAATATAGTCATTAATTAAAAGATAATGTAGGAAAAGCAGCAAGAAGACGCAAACAATTTAATACTAAGAATGAGACAAATTGGCCACGGAGAAAGTTAAAAGGTACCATTGTGAACTAATATAAAAATAACTGGTAAGAAAGCTAAGTTAGATTAAATCATATTATCTAAACAAAGTAAACTTAACAACCTACTTAATTAGTTGGTATATAAAACAAACAGTACTGCCTTCTCTTGACTAATTTTCTATCAAACAGCAGTACTGTATGTGCAAAGCTGGTATGTAATGAATGTATAGATAACAGTACTGTATTTCTATGTATGAAATGCTTCATATTCTGGAAAGTTGTGTGTGTTGAGCTATGCTGGTAAAAGGGTTTAATCAAACAATTCGATTTTAATCCGTCTCATTAAAAGAACGGCCAGAAAAAGATAGTCTACCTCCTTACATGGAGGTGGAGACAGCAACACAGGGCGTTAGCCAATGAGAAGAACGCCGGAGTCCTTGAAATCGTGACAGCACGTTTCAAGGACTCGACCAAGGGGGGAAGGGTCTTTTCTCCTATATAACGCAGGCATGCAATAGGAGAAGAAGCGCTGAGACGAAAACTGAAACAGAGGAGACGGAGACGAAAAGCAGCTTGAGACTCGAACCTGGAAAACTCCAACACTGAACGAGAAAAGAGATGCTACCAACTAGGAAACTCTTCTGACGAGCTGCTTAGCGATAGTAATAATTGAAGCTGTGAACGAGATAATTTATGCTGTTGTTTTCAATAAAGCAACAGTCAGACTGTTTTCATCGGTAGCGCTGACTCCGTCTCCGATCCTTTGAATGAAACTTTACAAAAACGTGTGAGTACAATTAGCAGGGTACTGTAACGATCCACTATACGAACTTGAGACTTTAGCTACATAAAATCATTGAAAATACACGTTACTTACATTTGTTACAGTATGAACAGGTTTTGTAATTCTGGATTTACATATAATTATTTAGTAAACATACTGTATGTCTATACATTTCTACGTGCACCAGTAACAATGCATGTTATTCTTGTTTCAGTTTTACTCCTATCCTAGCAACATGTCAACAAGAACTACATTAAACAAGGAAGCTACGTCTCAAGTTTCAAGTTTCTTTAATAGTTGTCATACAGAAGTACAGAATACTTTTATACAAAATGCTTCTTACTGTTACGCTCCAGAGACTGTGCTAGACAAGATAAGTATGAAATAAAATAGTATAGCATGTAAAATAGAAGTAAAACTATTTGTGTTGCTTATTGAAGAGTTTGGCTGGCCGTCTACCTTTGATTAAAAACATCATTGGGAGGACAGCACAACCCCTTTAACAGATATACATCGACTTTTTATATTGTTCTTGCCTTTGTGATATTGAAGACACAAGTTCCCCTGAGTGTATACCGGCTCTCTCTAGTTTAGACTAGACTCCTGAATGCAACTTGGAAGTGAGTGGTTATGTGCTTTGTACATTATTATTGCAGTGCTAAGTTCAACAAGATCCAATCCAATTTTAAGGTATTTGATTTAATAAAGAGTGCGTTTGTCAGTTCATAGTAATCTGCTTGGTTCACAATTCTTATGGCTTTCTTCTGTATTATGAAAATTGGGTTAATGTTCATTTTATGTGTTTCCCCATACCTCCACACAGTATGTTATGTATGAAACTATGAGTGAGTTCTTGTTTAAAATATATTTTATTTTATATAATATTGCAATGATTAAACTGGGTACAAAATATACAAATGACTACTGGGTGTAGTGCTAATCAGATGTATGTACATAGTTGTAGTATAATATGTACAGTGATACAGGTATAAAGACAGTATGGTAGTAGTCATACTGGCCAGCAGCGTAACTAGTAGAGTAGGATGTGTACAGATATTGTAAAGGACGATGTGCAGGTAAGTACAGACAGGTGTGGATAGATATATGCTGTGAGAATAAATACATATATATGGTATATCCAGAATTATTGTACATGCTATCATACAGAGCTATGGGTTATATGCAGGTGTACAAGTAAGTATATAGAGAGGTTATATGCAGGTTGATGAGGAAGGGGGTGAGAGAGATGAGGAAGGGGCAAGAGAGAAAGAGCTGGGAGAGTGTGTTTGTGTGTGTGTGTGTGTGTGTGTGTGAGAGAGAGAGGTGAGTCATCAGCCCAAATCAGTGCAAAAAAATAAGTTATTAATTTTGTCTGCTAAAAAAAGAAGAGGTGCAGGCTGATGTTTATTTTGTCTGTTAAAAAAAGAGAAGATTTGGAGGCTGATGTTTAGTTTATTGTGTCTGTTAAAAAAGAGGAGATGGAGGCTATTGGAGGCTTAGTTTATTAAGTTAAGTTTTAAAGTTTTTTTTTTTACTTCCATTTGAATTATCTTGCAAACAGAGGCCTCTTACAGGTTCCAGCTGATAGGTATACGACCTGGAAAATAGCCTAAAGCCTAAAAATAATGATGAAGATGGTGCGACCGAAGTCAGTCACCGTCTGGCTAGCTCTGCAGTGATTGTCCGTTTCTTTTTGATATTGTGTTTATTTTGAATACCTTTTTTATTAAAACACTGGCATGGACGTCGTACGACCGCCAGTCACTTATGGACATAAACTCCGGACTGAAAGAGGAGTTTAACGTCACTTTAGACCAGGATTGGCCAACGGAGATATGCTGAGACGACAACAGACAAAATGGTGGAGCCATTCCTAGGAGACCGAAAGGTAAACGCAGAGGAAAGAGAGGAGGTATACGGATCAGACTAAGGAATGCTGCGTATCGTCCACCTCTGCCGAGCATTCTTCTTGCCAATGTCCAGTCGCTGGAGAAGATGGATGACCTCAGGTGAGGATCAGAATCCAACGGGACGTGAGAGACTGTCACATCCTTTGTCTGACGGAAACATGGTTGACCCCCCTCACATCGGATCAAGCCATCAGCCCGTCCGAATCCTTCTCTGTTTTCCGTGCTGACATAATGGAGGAGTCTGGTAAATCCAAAGGCGGTGGGGTCTGCTTTCTCACCAACAACAAATGGTGCAGCCCCAATGAGATTAAGATTCTCTCCCGCTTCTGCTCGCCGGACATGGAACATCTGTCCATCTTATGTCGTCCGTTTTATCTCCCCCGGGAATTCACAGCCATCATCATCACAGCTGTCTACATTCCACCTCAAGCTGATACCGGTAGGGCACTAGCGTACCTTCAGGATACGTTGTGCCGGTATCAGAACAAACATCCAGATGCGGCCATGGTGGTGGCTGGTGACTTTAATAAGGCAAACCTAAAGAAGGTTATGCCGAACCTCTATGTTGAAGGCAGAGTTCCTGTGTAGGATTGTTAGTAACTGTCTAACTGCATATATAACTGTTTACACTGGTAACTGTCTAACTGCATATATAACTGTTTCCACTAGAGGGCGCTCTAGGCGGAGACACTCATGAACACCACCAGGTGGCGAGTATAAATAGAGATGTCTCCTCCCACTGCTTTCTCTTTCCCCCAGTCTCTCAGTGAGAGAAGACCTGTAGTGTTACTGCTCTGCCATGTGAATAATAAACCACGCCAGTTAAGGCTCAAGATAGAAACCATGCCTCTTGACTAGGGATGCTCGATATTGGCTTTTGTACCTATACCGATATTGTCCAACTCTTAATTTCCGATACCGATATCAACCGAAATCAACCGATACCGATATATTTCAGGTAATTAACATTACATATCTCTTGTTGTGGAATTAATACAACATTATGCATACAAAATCAGAATTTGTTCTTACTTGCTTGCCTGGGTAAATAAAGGTTATAGAAATGTAAAAAATAAATAAACTTTTTTTTAACCGATACCGATATTTTCCGATATCACATTTTAATGCCGATATTGGCCGATAATATCGGTAGGCCGATAATATCGGACATCCCTACTCTTGACCGCATTATTGTCGCCCTATAGCCAAATTCTGTTAACAGGTTATGGGCCCAGATAACGCCGGGGCGTAATAATAAGGGTACTGTAGCAAGCTTAGCTAAAGTATAGGCTAGGTTAGCGCCGGGAGCACCGCGTGGCTAGACGCTAGGCCAACAAGAGCTAAAGCTAAGCCTACCACCAACGAAGAGGATGGAAAACAAGGGAAGGGGCAAATGGCCCTCATTCAATGGAAAAGCAGAGGACTACGAGCTCTGGGAAGAGCGCATGCTATGCTGCATGCACGGTGCGGGACTGAAGGAGATGATCCTGGCAGCCCCCACGGGAGAACTGACGGCGGAAGAGCAAGCCCTGGACGGCCAGCGTAACGCAGACGCGTACTGTGAGTTAGTGCCGCTGCTCGACAACACCAGCCTGGGGCTGATATTCCGCGACACTAAAGACCGAGGCCGAGAAAGCCTGGAGGTGTTGAGAGAGCATTACATCGGGTGAGGAAGACCCAGAGTCGTGGCCCTCTACATAGCACTAACGGCCCTGAGGAAGGGGCCCACCGAGACTGTGACCGAATACATCAACAGAGCGGAGCAGATCACGACGCCATTGAGGAGTGCCAGAGAAGCACCAAGCAATGGGCTAATGATGGCGATGATGATGAGAGGACTACCGGAGCTGTACAAACCGTTCACACTCCTGGTAACATCATTTACATTTACATTTACATTTAGTCATTTAGCTGACGCTTTTATCCAAAGCGACTTACAAGTTCTGTGCGACAAGACAGCAAGAAGGGTATAACTCTATCAGCTGAGTAACAATGTTCATCAAAGTGTTGCGTGTTACAGTGTAGTTTATTAGGACAAGTGCATGACAGTAAGGTTAGTCGGGGTTAGATTTTTTTTTTTATTTTTTTTATCATTTCAGATAATGGTTGAAGAAGTGAGTCTTTAGTCGACGGCGAAAGATTGGACGGGATTCGGCTGTCCTAACTGGGATGGGTAGTTCATTCCACCATTGTGGGGCAAGGACTGAGAATAGGCGGCTTCTCTTTGATGACCCTCCGGGAGCTTGGATAGGAGTAGATCTGAGGCGGCCAGAAGATGCAGAGCGAAGGGGTCTTGAGGGTGTGTAGTTAGAGACCATTGACCGGAGGTAGGCGGGAGCGGTTCCCTTTGCCGCACGGTATGCTAGGTCGAGGGCCTTGAAGCGGATACGTGCAGCAATGGGGAGCCAGTGCAGGTCCCTAAGAAGTGGGGTGACATGGGCCGACTTCGGTAGGTTTGAGATCAGGCGGGCCGCTGCGTTTTGAATGAGTTGAAGAGGCTTGGTGGCAGTGGCCGGGAGGCCAGCTAGCAGTGCGTTGCAGTAGTCGAGGCGGGAGATGACTGTTGATTGGACGAGGAGTTGGGTGGCTTCTTTTGTCAGGAAGGGGCGTATCCTTCTGACGTTGCTCAGGAGGAATCTGCAGGTTCTGGTTGTCGCTGCGATGTGAGCAGAGAAGTTCAACTGGTCGTCGAGGACAACACCAAGGTTCTTGGCGGTCGGCGACGCGGTCACAGCTGCATTCTCGACTGTGATGGAGAGGTCGGTCAGGGGGGAGGATTTGGCCGGCAGGTGGAGCAATTCTGTTTTGCTTAGGTTCAGTTTGAGGTGGTTGGTCGTCATCCAGGCGGAGATGTCGGACAGACAGGCCGAGATCCGCTCAGAGACGTGGATATCTGAGGGAGGGAAGGAGAGGAAGAGTTGAGTATCATCGGCATAACAATGATATGAGAAGCCATGAGACGTGATAATGTTACCCAGTGATTTAGTGTAGAGGGAGAAGAGAAGGGGTCCTAGGACCGAGCCCTGGGGGACGCCCGTCCGGAGGGGGCGGGTGGCCGACAGAGTCCCTCTCCATGACACTTGGTAGGATCGGTCATTGAGGTATGATGTCAGCCATGTCAGCGCAGATCCAGCCACTCCCATTCCTGCGAGGGCCGCGAGGAGGATCTGATGGTTGACTGTGTCGAAGGCTGCAGATAGATCTAGGAGAATCAGGACAGAGGAGAGGCCTTTCGCTTTTGCTAAGTGAAGTGCCTCTGTGACCGCAATGAGGGCCGTTTCTGTGGAGTGGCCAGTCCGGAAGCCAGACTGATTGGGGTCTAGGAGGTCATTCTGTAAGAGATAAGCAGTAAGTTGGTTGGATACAGCACGTTCAAGTGTTTTAGAAAGGAAGGAGAGAAGAGAGACAGGACGATAGTTGGCTATGACGGTGGGGTTCAGGGTTGGTTTTTTTATGAGGGGCGTGACTCTGGCTTGTTTTAGGGAGGTGGGGACCACCCCCGAGTTGAGTGAGGAGTTGATGGTTGCAGTTAGGAATGGGAGGATGTCCGGTGCTATGGTCTGGAGGAGTGGAGAGGGTAGCTGGTCCAGCTGGCATGTAGTCGGACGGTTCGACGTTACCAGTGTCAGGGTCTCAGCTTCTGTAATGGGAGAGAAAGATGACAGAGTGAAGGATGAGGTTCTCGATTCAGCGTTTGGAATGGGTGGGGGTTGGGAGAAGGAGCTGCGGATGTTCTCCACTTTTTCCTCAAAGAAGATCGCAAAGTCTTCGGCAGAAAAAGATGAGGGAGGAGGAGGTGGGGGGGGAGTGAGGAGGGAGGACATGGTAGCATGCAGTTTGCGAAGATTCTTGGCAGAGGCCTCGATCCTATGGTGAAAGAAAGAAGCTTTGGCATTAGTAATGGTTTTGGAGAATGTTAACAAGAGGTTGTGATATGTGTCGATGTCAGCAGTGAGGCGTGACTCGTGGTAACACACGATTCAACGGACATGACGTTGGGACAGTTTAAGGCTAAGTTAAGGAACTTTGAGGCCTCAGAAGATACCCACCCAGCCGCCGCTTAGGCGGGAGAGAGGGTGCTAAAGGCCTGAGCGACACCAAGGGAGAGGACCAGGACCACGGCGGAACTGGCGTGTTGGCGATGCGGAGAGAAAGGCCATCGGAGAAGCGACTGCACAAAGACTGTCTGGTGTAGCTTCTGCAAATCCACGCGGCACACAGACAGAGCGTGCATGAAGAAACACAACCAGAGCGCGCGATACGCACATGGACAAGATGACGGCCATGGACGAGACGGCGGTCATGGACGAGACGGCGGCCACGGACAAAATGGCGGCTCCGGACAAGATGGTGGCTGCGGACAAGATGGCGACTACGGACAGGATAACGGCTGTGGACGGGATGACGGCAGCGGACACGGTGGCAGCGACGGTCAACGCGAAACGGATCAAGACGACGCCCGGAGAATAACGGGACAAGAAGACTGCGCTTTCGGGGCGCGGACGGCGTGCATCGCCGGGCCGGCACAGCTGCAGCGGGCCCAGAGGAGGGGACTGATCGTGGACACAGGTGCGTCGTCCCATGTCAACGACAGGAGTCGGTTCAATAACTTTGACAACACTTTCCACCCGGAGAGGCTCAGCATGAGGCGGGCAGACGGGAGGCGCACCTACGGGTTGGCGCAGGAGAGAGGAGACGCACAGGTATGCCTCACGTACAGTGGGGGGCGCCGGCGTACGGTGACGCTAAAGAATGCTCTCTACGTACCATCGTTCCCACAGGGACTATTCTCTGTAAGAGCTGCTACTGCAAGCGGTGCCGAGGTATTCTTCGATAAAGGTAAAACATTTCTTGTAGAACCTGACGGTACGCGGTTTGACATAAAGATGTACAAGAGAGTGTATTACCTGCAAACAGAGTGTAATGACAACGACAAGTGTAATGGTGACAATGATATGTGTAAAGTAACTGTCAGCCACGATATTCAGACATGGCATGAGATTATGGGTCATTGTAATTATGAGGATTTACTGAAACTGCAAGCAGTGACAGAAGGCATGCACATTAAAGCTGAAAAGAGTAGACCTGATAAAGAATGTGTAGTGTGCAAAACGGGGAAGTTTACTCAACAGAGAAACAGAAATCCCACAGAAAATGTAAAGGTACCACTTGCATTAGTTAACACGGATCTAGCCGGTCCGCGTGAATATTAAAGGCAACCAACTTGTGTTCAGCTTTTCGTTCAGCGTTTCTCTGATTGGCCACACGGCCAATCAATCAATCCACTAGCATACGCCCTTGCGGCAAGAGAGACGCGGCAGGAGCGCTGGTCGAACCAGCGGTGTTCTGTTGTGTGACTGTACTACAGCGGTGTTCTGTTGTGTGACTGTACTAAACTCTTCCACCACATGACCGACATTTGACATACAGTACACCTCCTATCTATGTTGGGATTATGTTTGGTCATGACAAAACAATAAAAATCGCTACTGTTAGTAATGCTGCCACCACCCACTTCAATGACAGAGCTCTCATATTTGCGAATGCATAAACTATATCTTAAATTATGGCGATGTGTCTAATATGGCTGTCGCGAAGTCATTGATAAGCGACAGCCATATTAGACACATAGCCATAATTTAAGATATAGTTTATGCATTCGCAAAATATGAGAGCGTGCCGCTGTCATTGAAGGGCTTCCTACAACAGAGCACCGCCGCTGCTGCTGCTGAAGCTGTATCAAGCCGGCGGCGGCGCACGGAAGCCGGGGATAAACCACCGCGTCGCCCCGCTGGCGCTTCAGGCTCAGCAGCCTCCACGGGCGAAATAACATATAACGTTACAGTTCCACACTGATGTACAGTGAGTGTCTAATATGGCTGTCGCGAAGTCATGCCTCTCCCTCTGAAAGCCCATCCACGCTGTGTATCATAGAGACATAGAGCACTGGGTTTTATCACTGGAGATATAAAATTGTATGGGCTTTGATTAAACATGTAACCTACACCTACTGTAACTTACTGTACCTCTGCTTCCTACAGCACAGCAGGTAATGGCGTTAATCAATGGAACGCGAAACATAATAACGTTACGCTTTCTAGTTCAGCGCATTTCATAACTGTATGGGCTTTGTTTATACACAAGTGAATCTGGTAGTTGGTTGTTAAAAACGTGAAACATAATAACGTTACGCTTTCTAGTTCAGCGCATTTCATAACTGTATGGGCTTTGTTTATACACGAGTGAATCTGGTAGTTGGTTGTTAAAAACGCGAAACATAATAATGTTACGCTTTCTAGTTCAGCGCATTTCATAACTGTATGGGCTTTGTTTATACACGAGTGAAACAGCAGCCCAACACAAGTGCGTTGGAACAGCAGCCCATGGTACACAAGTTGGTTGCCCGTGCTGCCGCTCGCTTGCGCTCCTTGGATTTCATTTGGGACGTGGGACGACTGCGCTTGCCTGCGCGTGGGGGCGGCGGGGCGCGGCCAATCAGAGAAAAGCCGAACACAAGTTGGTTGCCTTTAATATTCACGCAGCCGGTCCGCTTATTGCTTATTCCCAGAGGAAGAGTACGCCCGAGTGCTTCCGCGTTTTCCCTGATTGGCTGCGACGCGCCCCGCGGCAGGTGCGGCAGCCGCAGAGCGGCGGAGCGGAGCGGCAGAGCTTGCGGCATTATGTAGCCGTAATCCCAGATGATTTTCATTCGAAGCTTAGCTCAACTGGCAGCGCTGTGGTCCTGCGGTCCTGCGGTCCGTTGGTGACAAGTTTGAATCCCTTCAATTATTATTATTTTTTTTTAACATGCATTCTTTCGCCGGTTAAGTTTAGGCATTAAGGTTAAGGTTAAGGTTAGGCATTGTTTCGGAGTTGGTTAAGGTTAGAAGGGTTAAGTTTAGGCGCTGTTAAGGAGCTGGTTAAGGTTAGAGTTTGTCTTAGAGAATGGCAATATTCTTTCGGAGTTGGTTATGGTTATGGTTAAGGTTAAGGTTAGGCAAGGTTAAGGTTAAGGTTAGGCATTTTTTTCGGAGTTGGTTATGGTTAGAAGGGTTAAGTTTAGGCGCTGTTAAGGAGCTGGTTAAGGTTAGAGTTTGTCTTAGAGAATGGCAATAGACAGCCTATTTCCGCGCTGCAGTGCGAGGCAATAGACAGCCTATTTCCGCGCTGCAGCTCTCTCGCGCTGCCGTGGTCACATGGACAAACAGAGAGTTCCAATCACTGTTGAGAAGGTACAAGATAAGACACGAGACGTCACGTCCATATCCCCCCCACCAGAACGGAGTGGCAGAGAGGGAATGGCGCACCCTTTTCGAAATGGCTAGGTGTAAGCTAGCAGATAGTAACTTACCTAAGAGCCTATGGCATTATGCGGTGCAAGAAGCCGCTTACACCAGAAACGGGTGCTTTAATAAGCACTCTGGCACCACCCTGTATACAGCACTGACATGAAAGAAGTGTAATCTAGCCAGAATGCACCGATTTGGATAAGTGTGTTATGCGTACCTGCAGGACAGAGGAAAGCCCGAGTCCAGATGTGTAAAAGGACTCTTTGTAGGGCACGACAAGGGAAGCCCCGCTTTCCTAGTTTATCATCCCGGTAGAGGGAGAGTGCAGAAACACATGCGAGTCAAGTTTGTCACAAAGACAACATGTGAGAGCGAGACACAGACAGAGGAGCCAGAGCTGGACTCCAGAGTAAGGTGTGTAGAAACAAAGACAACATGTGAGAGCGAGACGCAGACAGAGGAGCCAGAGCTGGACTCCAGAGTAAGGTGTGTAGAAACAGAGACACATCAGCCCAGTGTACTGGGACAGACAGTCAGCTACCACTAGAGGGCGATGACGAGGAGCACCCGAGGGTGACGTCAAGTGCCCCAAGCAGTGGGAGGTATCCCTCAAGGGAACACAAACCCCCAAAGTATCTGACAGACTATGCCCGGAGAGGGAGTGACAAGGATGACAGTACACTTACCACCGTTGATTACTGCTACAGGGTAGTCAGTGGGGTACCCCCGACCTTTAAAGAGGTCACATCGTCCCCCGAATCAAGTAAATGGGAGAGAGCAAGGGATGAGGAGATGAGGTCCCTAGAGGACAAACACACCGTTGCTCCAGCCAAGTTACCAGAGGGCAGACAGACAGTGGGAGGGAAATGGGTGTATTCAACCAAGTTACCAGAGGGCAGACAGACAGTAGGAGGGAAATGGGTGTATTCAATCCAGGAGGGTATTGAAGACCACAACATATACAAATGTATGGTTCGTAGCAAACTGCTTAAATGCAGGAGGAGGAATTGAAGGCCACGACATATACAAATGTACAGTTCGTGACTAATTGTTTAAATACAAAAATGGATCCCATGTTTAAATACAAAGGTGGATGTGCATGTTCTCAATGATGTAACTATGTGGGAAAGACCTTGAAACGTTTAGACATGTAAGAATGTAGATCAAGGGAAACACCATGTGATCAAAGACTAGTCTATCAGGAGGATGCTCAGAAACTGACAAATGTAAAAAATGTACAGAGACGCTGTGGGTAGCCTCATTTATTTAACAATGTGTACCCGCCCTGACCAATGGTTTGTAGAGAGTAGATTATCACAGCATTTTGCTGACCCCACAGAGGAGCATTTGGATTACAGCCAAACTTGTTTTTTTTTGTTGTCTTAAAGGTACAGGATATTGTGTGAGTTTGAATACAGACAGCTCACTGGTTTCGTGGGAGAAGAAGCAGCCCACAGTGGTACTATCAACTAGTGAAGCTGAATATACGGCTCTAGCTATGACCATACATGAGTGTATTTATCCAGAACAACTGCTAGAAGTGATGGAGATAAGATTATGAGTATATTGTTTAATATGTAATAGGTAATTGGAATGTATCCTCTATACCAGATAAGGTGATTTTTGAAGATGAGGGGCATTCTGTCAACACCATTTAAAAATTATGAACACTGTGTATATATGAAGGCTGTTGTTTATGAGGGCAACCAGGGAACGATAGGTTATGACTATAACCGAGTTCTGTTAGTTAGGGGCGATGCTTGGCATCACTACTGCACTATCTCGCGTACGTGCACGCGTACTGAATAAACCACAAATGTACCTCTAATACCAGTATTAGTCTGACCACACCCCTCATCAGCTTACCTTCATAAGCAGGTGTGTGGTCACCTGCTCTCCTCCTTCCCAAGCTTTCACCACAAGGTGAGGACAAGGGCTGCAGCGGCCGTCTGATGCCAAGCATCGCCCCTAACTAACAGAACTCGGTTATAGTCATAACCTATCGTTCTGTATCGTTAGTGGCTTAGCTTGGCATCACTACTGCACAAGGGAGGCCAAGCGGAGCCACTTGGCTGACAAATACACCCCGCTGACAGCCCCCCAAAACCATCAGAACAGGGAGGGCCGAGCCCCCCCGACCCCCCCTAATGGAGGGTATCCCCCCTATTAGAGGCTTCACGGGAAGGCGACGGACCCGACCGTGCGAAGAGGCACTCAAGCAACTCAACGCACAGGGTGAGCAGACCGTGGCCTGACCCCACGACTACACACACGCACAACCCGCATGCCACCCGGGAACGAACGGAGGAACAACCTCGTTACTGCCCCCAGAATCACGGGGCCAAGGGCAAACCCAACCCCGTGGCAAGGCCGTAGCAGCGGAGCGCGAAGGAAGACCCAGACCCACCAAAAGGACTGGACTCCCTGGAATGGGGGCCCGGAGAAGTCCATGATGCCAGCATCAAGACCCCACCAGGTGGGCACGTAGTGCCCCGCCCCCCACATCGCCAGCGTATTCGGACAAAGGCCCCTCAGTTACTGCACCTGGTATTCCCAGGCGGAATCCCATCCAAGTACTAACCAGGCCAGAACCTGCTTAGCTTCCGAGATCGGACGAGATCGGGCGTGTTCAGGTTGGTATGGCCGTAAGCCGAGCGGGCCCCGTCCCCCCAATAGTACACCGCCTGGCACACTGACCCTGCAGAACAGGCAGTCAGCATGGCCGTAAGCACACAAAAAGGTTAACCAACGGAAGCAGGCAGCGCACCGGGGAAAAACCAGGCAACAGGCTGTTAACCCTAGCCTGGAGACTGCGGACGAGACAGGCGCCAGAGGGGACAGCTGAACACAGCCGCCCCGGCGGAAGGAGCGTAAGCTGGCGGTGTTGCATGACCAAGCCTCCATTTAAAAACCCCCACCCAGAGGGGTCGAGGCAGAGAAGGCTGACACGATCGGCAGACGTCATGAACGTGCAGGGGCACCCTCAAACGGTGAACCCGGGAGTTGACACTGCTCCAACACACCAGGGAATCAACCACCTCGGTGTTACCCAATGCGGTGGTTGTTCCTATAACCCCTCAAGAAAAAACTCCAAAACACACCTGCGGGCATACACCGGCTATACCGCAGTACAAGTGTTTCAGTTTCCAAAAAGGGTTAACCCAGGCCTACGGGTCGCAAACATCACTTCGGACCGGGCCTGGCGGTACGGGAAGCACAGGGTCACCAGAGGAGGTCAAAAAACCACCCCCACAGGCCCCTCTTTGCCATGCGTGAGAGAGGAGCGAAAAATAATGGAGAACCAGCCCCTAAGCACACCGTACCTGGTATTCCCCGGCGGTCTCCCAACCAAGTACTAACCAGGACCAACCTGTGTAGCGGCCGAGATCCGACGAGATCGAGCGCGTACAGAATGGCATGGCTGTAAGCCATGACGACAGTGCTGAGTAAAAACATACCCAACCAGGGTCTCCATAGCGCTTAACCCTGTGACACCCAGACCGACCCGGCATTTTTCCCCCTGAAAAAAGCCCAAGTCCCTCAGGGTACCAGAACAGCAGATCTGCATCCCCGGCGGACAACGGGTTCAACTGATCTGGACCAGCGTGACCAGAACCAGTCCCGTGCCCTAACCACGCCGACATGCCTACTCCAGGAGAAGGGCAGATATGCGTGTTGATCTTAACATGAAAAGAAGGCGCCACCCAGACGTTCGGACGAACCGCGCCTGGTGGCCCACCCCAAGGGCGTGAGACCCCACTACATATGTTCAGATCCATCCCGTCATCATCCCCCAGACATGAACGAGAATCCGTCGACAACCCACCCAGGTCATGGGATGTGGTCGTCGGAAGAGGAAAAACCCCCATCTCAGTTGCTTTATAAAAACGCTGTTTCAACCACAAGCAACCAAGGCGTGCCAGTCAATCGCCTGTTTACAGCGAGCTAGCACTATACGTGCGTCGGGACACACCCCCATCAATGAACAGGCTATTTAGACCTGTCATTGAATCCCCAAGGCGCCCAGGGGAACGACAAGAGGGGTGTGACACTCCCTAACTCCAACACTTCTGGAATAGAAAGAAGGAAGCATCAACAGTATGTATCCCAGTCTACACAGCCGGGGTAAAAATTTTTCACATTTTTACATCCCACCACCCTCCCATAGGAAGAGACGGGGATCCCCAGAGAGACTTCCCACGCGAGCTGTACAGATTGAAAAGAATATATTGCACCTTGAGCCATGTAAAAAACTGGTTTTAGGGCCTCCGGGGAAGAGGCACTGAACCCATACACACTCAATAAACGAATCGAATCGAATATACATACAATAGAAAAGGACCCTTCTAGAGGGTCCACTCACTTTGACAATCTGAGGAGGAAGGCTCTGTACTCTGATGGAGGCTTCCTCACATGGAAGAAGGAGTCCGAACTCACAGAAGGCCTGAATAGGCGCTTGGTGAGGAGGAGCCCTGACCACCCCCCCTGAAAACAGATCCATCACATGGACCTGAACAGCACACGGAAGTCCTACCAACAGAGACGCGCACGGTGACGTACTCTATGGCGGGGGAATTCCTGCGGTGCACACGCCCAATATACCAGGCCGTGGGACCAGGAACTCCCTCCCCCCCCCCCCCCCCCCCCCCGTAACGTGCCGAACCGCCACGTGACGGGAACCTTGAAGGACAGGGGGTGTACCCCTGACCGACAGAACAATGGGGAGAGGAAAGGTTACCAGTTCACCCCTTTACGACCCCACACCCATGATACGACGTAACGACAAAAAGAGAATATGACACAGTCATAGTCAGCTCTATGAAGCGTTTCACAGCCCCACACAGCGCATGAGCTAACCTGCCATCTGATTTTTACTAAGGAAAAACACAGAATAGAGAGGGCTCTAAGAACCCCGGTCCAACATACACATGTGCTTCTGTGGCCAGTACAACCCAGTTGTAGGTCACATGACACACACAACCCATCATCACCTACAAAAAATGGCAAAAACACTCAACAGAGGAACGCCGTTTTTTTCACAATGAGAGAATACATCATTCTTGATTAGTATCGACCACAGGCCTTGCTAAGCACACATGACAGCAACCAAACCAATTTCCCTTTAGGAAATAAGTTTCTCCAGCAGATTTAGCACAACCTCAGCAATCAAGCTAAGAGTCACATCGTATCCCTACCACACAAAAGACACAATTAATGCACAACATGTCTGATAGGAGGTGATAAAGTCCCCAGGGAACCGGGGGGGAAAAACACAATCCTCCTATTTTACCCTCAATACGGCCAGTTAAAACAGGAAAACCTGTTAATGTGTGAACACACTGTTCATTGTCATTACAGTCTGAGAAAGAATATTCTTTTACTCACTTGTCACCAAGCATAGCTTCATAGGTTAGTTACCTTAGTTGTGAGTACACGGTCGTGTTACTCACACAACAACCAGATCATTACATCCCGTTTGCACGGAGAAGCTAACTGCCAGTGACAAAAACAGCTCACACACAACCCGCAACGTATCCTAAATGCATTGCAGCAACACACGTTTTGGGAAAAACACCGTTATTCACAATACATTTAGCAAAGTAAAACCAGAAGACGTGTTATGAGGTCTGGCCAACCCCGTACCTACCCGGAACGCAGATCAGCGAAGTGCAGTCACAAGACACCGTAGAACACAGCCGTCCTGTGTTGTTCGATCCGGGCAGCGTCGCCGCTCCAACCAGTCGCTACAGTCCTCTTTGTTGACGCAATCCCCGTCCAGGCTCAGGGCAGGGTCGACGAACATCCCCTGTCAAGGATGACGTCGTGGTCAAGAGTGTAAAACATGTTAAAATCAAAGCACGTTCAACAGAATAGCATCAAGCTAACGGCTGCTCCAACCGTTCGGGTGCTATTGCTTCTGCTCGCGAGACGCCAATCTAACGACGCACGCGATCAGAAGCGAGCTCCCGGCGGCGCGCGAGAAGCTAAGCTACCCCGCGCCCTAATAGTAGGCCTTAAGCAGGCCATGCAGCGATCCAGCAGGCTAACGCAGCAGTTAACAGCTGACCGGCTAACCGTAAGCTATGAACATGTAAACAATGACATAACACTCACCCAGACAGGCCGCCGTTCTGAACCTCTCCTCACTTTTTTTAAGAGAAAAGAGAAAACAAGATGTCCACACCGCTTCACAACGGTGACATTACCACATCCGACGGATCAGCACAGTACCAACTGGCCTGTGTAGCTGACATTGAACATGAATCTGCCGCTATCGCACATTACATGCACATATCCCCTCGTGAAGCAATACTCTCATTTGGATATGAAAGATGGGGCCTTAACACGGTGACAGAGAGAATCCACTCGTCCAGAACACACAGGGATCACCAGTGTCAATGGTCGCGGCCCACTAGTTAAAACTATAATGGTCTCCAGACCAAGGCCTTCTGTCGCCTAGGTGGCTGAACAAAGGACCCCAGTCTGGGGCCGGTTTCCATAAACTTTGTCAAGTAGCCCCCATAGCACTAACAGACAAGTGGAGCCCGCCAGCAAACACTACTCACCCAACCTGGAACGCACCGCTTCTCACAACAGCGGCATGTCCGACAGTTCAGCTGTGGCCTGACAGGTTTCACCCCAACAAACACAGCAAGGAACTGCAGTTGAGAAGCATGCAGCGGCGTGCTCCCAATGCGAAAACCGGTGGAGGGTTTTTAGAATGATCATCATCTTCCAGACCCTCCAGTACGAAGACAATATCGCCGTATTTTCTCGAAAATAGTGAGAGAGAAAATAAAGATATGATGTCAACGTATCCTTGTTTCCCAAAGCTGTTCCTAATCCAATTTCTTCCATCATGGTGTCAAGTGTGGGGATCTACCGAGGCACTTCTTCCTTGTGGTGAAAGCGAGAAGGAGGAGAGCAGGTGACCACACACCTGCTTATGAAGGTAAGCTGATGAGGGGTGTGGTCAGACTAATACTGGTATTAGAGGTACATTTGTGGTTTATTCAGTACGCGTGCACGTACGCGAGATAGTGCAGTAGTGATGCCAAGCTAAGCCACTAACGATACAGAACCATTGTGATTGCTAGGAACCCAGTGTGTCAACATAGATGTAAACATGCCATTATAGAAAATATCATCTCATCAGGTCTGTCATCAGAGAAGAAAGAATGACACCGGTTTACTGTCCAACAGACGACAGAGTAGCAGACACTATGAGGTAACCTGTCCCAAATTGAAATTGAAAGGATTTGCAAGGGTCATGTTTAATGTGAAAATATCATACCCTGTTGATGTTTTTGGATTATATTATTTCCTTTGTAAAATGTTTTTCCAAGAAGTTATTCAGTATGCTAAACCCTAAGTGGGAGTGTTGAAGGCAGAGGTCCTGTGTAGGATTGTTAGTAACTGTCTAACTGCATATATAACTGTTTACACTGGTAACTGTCTAACTGCATATATAACTGTTTCCACTAGAGGGCGCTCTAGGCGGAGACACTCATGAACACCACCAGGTGGCGAGTATAAATAGAGATGTCTCCTCCCACTGCTTTCTCTTTCCCCCAGTCTCTCAGTGAGAGAAGACCTGTAGTGTTACTGCTCTGCCATGTGAATAATAAACCACGCCAGTTAAGGCTCAAGATAGAAACCATGCCTCTTGACCACATTATTGTCGCCCTATAGCCGAATTCTGTTAACACTCTACCAGCATATTACATGCTCCACCAGGGAAGGGAACACTTTGGACCATTGCTATACTCCATTTAAGCAAGTCTCAATGACTACAGACCGGTGGCACTCACCTCTGTGGCCATGAAATGTTTCGAGAGGCTGGTCAAGGATCACATTTGTGCCTCCCTCCCCAGCAATATGGACCCTATGCAATTTGCATACAGGCCAAACAGGTCCACTGACGATGCGGTCTCCCAAGTACCGCACAGCACCCTCTCTCACCTGGACCGTCAGAAGGGGGGCTATGTGAGACTGTTGTTCATTGACTACAGCTCAGCGTTCAACACCATAGTCCCCACCAGACTGGTGGACAAGCTGATCGAGCTGGGTCTGAGCTCCGCCCTGAGCGCCTGGGTACTGGACTTTCTGAGTGAAAGACCCCAGGCGGTCAGGGTGGGGGGTCAGACCTCCAACACCATCACCCTGAGCATCGGGTCCCCCCAGGGCTGTGTTCTGAGCCCCCTGCTGTACTCACTATACACACACGACTGTGTGGCCAAGTTCAGCTCCAACTCCATAGTGAAGTTCGCAGACGACACGGTGGTGGTGGGGCTGATCTCGGACAACGACGAGAAGGCCTACCGGGAGGAGGTTGAGGTACTGGAACGCTGGTGCCAGGACAACAGCCTGCTCCTGAACATTGGTAAAACCAAGGAGCTGATCGTGGATTATAGGAGAGGACAGCAGGAGACACACACACCACTGATGATTAACAGGGCTACCGTGGACAGGGTGAGCAGCTTTAAATACCTGGGGGTCCACATCTCAGAGGATCTGACATGGTCAACACACATAGACACAGTAGTAAAGAAGGAGAAGCAGCGCCTCTACCACCTGAGACAGTTAAGGAAGTTCAGAGTATCGGGGAAGATACTCCAGTCCTTCTACTCAGGAGCTGTAGAGAGCATCTTGACCGGAAACATCACTGCCTGGTATGGAAACAGCACGGCACAGGACAAGAAGGCCCTACAGCCGAGCGTACCACGGGTATTGCACTACCTCCCCTGCAGGTTCTATACAACAAGAGGTGCAAATCCAGAGCCTGCAGAATAATGAAAGACCCCCACCACCCCAATAACAGCCTGTTCCAGCTGCTGAGGTCAGGCAGACGCCTGCGAACCCCAGCTACTAGGACAGAGAGGCTTAGGCTCAGCTTCTTCCCCCAGGCCATCAGAGCCTTGAACAATGAACATTGAGTGCCACAGAACACTGAACTATCCACACACAAGCACACATGAGCACACACACGACACGCACGCTGTGCACGCTCACACACTAGCAGCCACTTTAACACTTTAACATGAGCGGGCACACACTCATGCCGCACACACCCACTTATGGCCAAAAGGAAAGGCCACTTTAAATTAGTATAACAACAGTAACAGTGTATTGCACTACCAAAGCTACCTAGCATGTCCTATATGCTCTGTAAATAACTATGTACAGATACCGAGATGTCACACCATGTTACCTGTTTATTGCACAATGTTGTTTTTATTGGATTCTATTATATGTTGTACCACTGTATTGCACATCGTTGCGGGCAAGACCACCCGCATTTCATTGTATACTTGTATGCCGTGACAAATAAAACTCTTGACTTGACTTGACTTGACTTGGTATAAAGCGCTCCCGTTCCCTCCGTTTGGAAAGTCAGAAACTGTGGGTTGACAACTCTATCCGAGTCGCCCTGAATGCTCGCACCGCTGCTTACAACTCGGGCCACGCATCTGGAAATATGGACAAGTACAAGGCAGCAGCATACAGTATGTGTAAGGCGGTAAAGGCTGCAAAGCGGAGATATGGGAGTAGGCTGGAGACACAGATGGACCAGAACGACACCGGGGGCTTATGGCGGGGACTACGGACGATAACTGATTACAAGGTCAGCCCCTCCTCAACTGTGAGTGCTGATGCCTCCCTAGCGAACGAGCTCAACTCCTTCCACGCGCGGTTTGGGTCAGGCAGTGGCATCGTTAGCTCATCGGCTAACGACGTCACTGGCGTGCCGGCTACCGCGACGGGGGGGGGGGGAGTTCCTCCGCTGGGGAGGAACACACACTCTCGTCTCGGTGACGGAGTACTAGTATATACAGGATCATACTACTGTAGTCCATACAGGGTCATACTAGTCGATACAGGATCATACTAGTCCACACAGGATCATACTAGTCCATACAGGATCATACTAGTCCACACAGGATCATACTAGTCCATACAGGATCATACTAGTCCACACAGGATCATACTAGTCCATACAGGATCATACTAGTCCACACAGGATCATACTAGTCCATACAGGATCCTACTAGCCCATACAGGATCATAGAGGATCAAATGCCTCTCCATCCTTTCCTATACTTCCCCCTAGCTCTAATAATAATATAATAATGCAGGACCTGCTCAGAGGTCTTTAATTGGCATGCAATTATCCTCAACACACACACCGGAACACACACGCATGCATTGTCTCTGTAGGATCGCCGATGCGATTCGTCTCTGCGATTAACCCATCCCGTCGTCCTTCCCCCCCAAGGGCAGCCGGGAGCAGACAGGCGTCAACGGCAGCCGCGCCAGGGGACCAATCCAAGTGCTCCTGTCCGTCTTCGTCAAGGATGCCACAGCGTTAGCGATCTGTTGTTGTGCATGTTTTTTTCCATTGGGTTTATCTTATCGGGGGGGAAACCCTTGCGAGCACGGGGAGAACATGCAAACTCCACACAGAAAGGCCTGGGAGATACCCCACCTGGGTACCTGGCATCATGGAAACCTGGTCGCCAAGCGGGAATCGAACCCTGGCCCTTCTTGCTGTGAGGCGACAGTGTTAACCACTACACCACCTTGCCGCTCTCTCTAGTCTTCAAAACAGTGTCATATTTGTCCTCTCAGTCTCTCTCACTCTCTCTCCCTCTCTTTCTCTCTCTCCATGCATCCCAGTCGCATTTTCACTTCTCCCCATGCACTGTTTCCTCCTTTTGACCATGAACACTTCACATTCTCAGCATCTTTCATCTCTCTCTCTCTCTCTCTCTCTCTCTCTCTCTCTCTCTCTCTCAGTTGCTTCTCTCTTCGACCGTCCACTCCTCTCTGTCTCTTACAGCCACTCAATACTTTCAATTTACTCTGCTCCTCTCTAATCTTCCTCTCCATTCATTCCTCCATCCCTCGTATTATCTCTCTCGATATCTTCCTCCTCCTTTTCCATCTCCTCCTCCTCCTCTCGTCCTTTTTCCTCCTGGTGTTTTGTTCTGAAGGGGGCAGATTCAAGGATCCTTTTTCTTTCCTGAGCTCAATACCTCAAACGTGCTACCGTGTGTGTGTGTGTGTGTGTGTGTGTGTGCTGCTATGTGTGTGTGATTGTGTGTGTACTGTACATATGTGTGTGTATGCGTGTGTGTGTGTGTGTGTGTTTGCCTGTGTGCACACGCATGTATGTGCACAAGTGTGCATGTGTATCAAGGTTATGATTGTGAAAGATGCTACAGGCAGGAACAGGTGAAATTAGGAGAACAGCTGGGAATTGGACCAGCACTAAGGCTTCACAGCAGCTCCAGAATGGGCCTGCCTTGGCATAGGATTTACTGGAGCGAAAATATAAAACAATTTCATCATCATTTGGTATTTTTGCTGTTGTTGGTGGAGGTGGAAAATGCTGTCTTGGGAATGTTTATTTCCCCCCATAAGTGTACATTGAGGGTTTGAGATCTGGTTGTGAGAGAGACTGCTATTATTGCTTATAGTTTTCAAACTGTTTTTTTTTCACTCATTAAACCGGCTACCGCCACTTTTCCCTGGAGGGTTTGTCATCCAGGAAGAAACCTGTACTCTGATCCCGCCCACAATTCAATGCGAAAGCATCATCATGCACAGTACGGCAAGTGAGTTGTGTCGGTTTGTTAAGTCGATTGCATTCTCACAGCGTACGAGTCGCTTCGGGGTTGGGTTGGAAGTGCGCCGAGACCACCCTCTCTAGGCGGTCTCGGCCCGCTTGTTTTGTTCCGCAACAGAATGCGATTGCTGTGTTCACATATGCCCAAATGAACCGAAATAGGGGGTACACGCTCCAGGTTCCGGAACAACAGCTCCAAACGAGCTAGGTGTGAAAACGCCCTTAACTCTTTTAGGTGTTACTATATTGTGTTTCCTAACTGTAGACGTTAACTCTTTTAGGTGTTACTATATTGTTTCCTAACTGTAGATTCTAACTTTTTTAGGTGTTACTATATTATGTAGTGAAAAAAGTAGTAGAACGCGTTCACCTCACTAGACTTGACACTGGGTGCTGTAACTTCTGATATCATACATAAAAATAGGGAAACAATGTCGAGGCACGCACTCCAGGTTTTTCCAACTGTATTGGCAGCCTGTAATCATGACGTTTCGGTGTGAACACACCTTCTTCAGAATGGTTTGCATGCAGGGTGAAAATGTTTGCTGACTATTGCTCTGCTGATATACATGTTAAACAATGGGCATGTTATAATAATAGTAGGGATGGGCAAAACTCACAAAATTGCTATTCAATAGTCACTGACCCCCCCCCCCCCCCCCCCAGCTAGTTAACAGCTAGCGTTAACATAAAGAGAGGAATTTCCTGAATGCCCATAGAGTACTTACAGAGGACCTACTCCAAGTGGTTATACTGATGTGGCTGAGGGATTGTGTCCGTTCTAGGCAGAATGACTGGATACTGCACACCCAGCAAACTTTTCCTAAAATAGCCAGCTGCCCCAGTTTGCTTGTGGGATCAATCAGTGGCCTTAGTTAATTAGCTGCTTGTAATGTGCTTCAAGGCATTTTATATATTTGACATCAACTACCATATAAGCAGTGTGCTCCTGCATTGGAATGATCCTTTATATATATATAGTATTTTTTATAAAATAGAATAGCCTACTTGACAGTAATGGTTATGGCACATTATCATGTAGTAATAATAATCATGTTGTTGCTGTTGTTAATAAGTCAGTTTTGAAATTGCCATTGAAAATGCAAGCCAATATTCTGGAGGGGCACAATCAGGGGGTGCTACCATACTGTATGCGCGTGCACACAAAACCTTTGGGTGTGTTTTCCTGTGCTGTCTCGCACTTTACCTTTTAATCAGCCTCTCTCTCTCTCTCTCTCTCTCTCTCAACCCAAAAAATCCAAGCCTGCTTGCCTCAACGACTACCGCCCTGTAGCTCTCACCTCCATAGCCATGAAGTGCTTTGAGAAGCTAGTAAAGGGCTACATCTGCTCCTCCCTCCCCATCAACATGGACCCCCTGCAATTTGCATACCGCCCCAACAGGTCCACGGAGGACGCCATATCCCATGTGCTGCACACAGCAGCATCACACCTGGACAAGAGGCAGGGGAACTATGTGAGAATGCTATTCATCGACTACAGCTCGGCATTCAATACCATAGTCCCCTCCATACTCATAGCCAAGCTCAGGGACCTGGGCTTGGGCTATGACCTCTGCCAGTGGGTCTTGGACTTCCTGACTGGCAGACCCCAGGTGGTGAGAGCAGGCAACTGCACCTCCTCATCCATCACCCTCAACATAGGGGCCCCCCAGGGCTGTGTTCTGAGTCCCCTCCTCTACTCCCTGTACACACACGACTGTGTGGCTCAGCGGAGTAGCAATACAATCGTCAAATTTGCTGACGACACAGTGGTGGTGGGCCTGATCTCTGCCAACGACGAGAGGGCCTACCTGGAAGAGGTCAAGGTCCTGGCGGGATGGTGCCAGGAAAACAGCCTCTCCCTGAACGTCAGCAAAACAAAGGAGATGATTGTGGACTTCAGGAGGTCGGGGGTCAAGGACTACAGCCCCCTCAGCATCGACGGGGCACCGGTTGAGAGAGTCAACAGCTTCAAGTACCTCGGAGCCCACATATCCGAGGACTTGAAATGGACCATACACATTAACAGTGTGGTGAAGAAGGCACGACAACGCCTCTACTTCCTCAGGCGCCTAAGGAAGTTCCAAGTCAGCCAGAAGATCCTTAAGAACTTCTACTCATGTACAATAGAGAGCATCTTGACCGGCAACATCACCTCCTGGTTTGGGAATAGCACTGCAAAAGACCAAAGCAGACTACAAAGAGTGACACGTTCAGCCGAACGCACAATCGGAGGGGGGCTCCCCACCCTCCAGAACATTTACTACAAGCGTTGCAAGGGGAAGGCTAAGAGAATTATTAAGGACTCGAGCCACCCGAACAACTGCCTCTTTGAACTGCTGCCGTCAGGCAAGCGATACAGGAGTCTCAAGGCGAGCACAGAAAGACTCAGAAGTAGCTTCTATCCCCAGGCCATCAGGCTGCTAAACGAACAATGAATGAACACTACACAACAACAACCACCAAACACACATAGCACACACATCCACACGCACACACTCACTTTAAACAAACACACTGTAGCACCCACTACACACACTTTATAGCACACACCCACTTTAAACAAACACACTGTAGCACCCACTCCCCACACTTTATATTTATGGATGAAGGATTGCACTACAACTCGTACACCTTACTGTAAATTGTACCTAAAATTGTACCTCATCCCATTTCTGCTTTGCACTAGATAGTACTGTACATTAGTACACTGCATAGTTGTGTATTGTATATTATATGGTAACTCAGAACATTGTACATATGTCTATACCGAACAACTGTGACCTCATTTTCTTCTTCTAAATTCATGCTATATTATGTTATTATGTTATTTGATACTATCTTGTCTAGCACAGTCTCTGGAGCGTAACAGTAAGAAGCATTTTGTATGAAAGTATTCTGTACTTCTGTATGACAACTATTAAAGAACTTGAACTTGAACTTGAACTCTCTCTCTCTCTCTCTCTCTCTTACTCTCCTTTGCAATTTTGCATACATTCATTTGAAATTCACATAAAGAGTATATCCACAATGGACCACTAGCCTAAGTACATATAACCTGTGATCACACCTACACACACTGATATACATCATCACCACTAGCCTACAGACAGTACATATAACCTGTGACCACAAACACCTACACACCCTGATATAACTAGAGGGGACGACGACACATCTTTAAATTAAATCTACATAATTTTCCATGAAGGAAAAATAGCCTAGATCACTATAAATCTCACCAAGGATAACCTACCTCTTGCATTAGCAATCTCCTGACTGAAGACAGGCTGGAGTGTGAATGTGATATATAAGATAAGAAAGTACTAACCTCTACTGTCTTTAATGATGAATGAACACAACACTCTAACTTACCATATTTACATTGATTGATTGATTGATTGAAAACTTTATTAACAGATTGCAGAATGGGTACAATACAGTACAGCTCAATACACACAATTGTTAAGGGGATGCAGACCAGAGAAAGACTTTCGTCTTGTTTACATCAGGGTCCCCCATTTTCAATTCATCAGGACATATATGACATACATGACATACAGATAGTCAGTACTGCTACATCTATACATTTATGACATACCAGATTTGCAAATACAGTACTGTTTGTGATACAGAAGGAGTCAAGAAAAGGGAGTATATACATTTGACGTAGAAACTGTACATTGGAGGAGGTTGGGTGGGGGGGGGGGTTGGGTACACTGGGATATTGACAACCATACTGCACTGTAAACCCGCACGTTCAAAATAATCAATTAGTTTGAGTAGGGTATACTCAATATTCTATGAAAGTTCTACTAACTTGAATGTCTTGAGTTCGTGTGACGTGTTCTTATGTTTTGAGTAAATAAAATAGCTCATAGTTTTTGATTGACTTGGAACTATTCACTTATTAAGTAAGTATAATGTAAAAGCATAACTTAAGTACAACTTAAGATAATTAAGTAGATACAGACTCTAAACCACATTATGTTTTGAGTAAATAAAACTCATAGTTTTTGATTGACTTGGAATTATTCACTTATTAAGTAAGTATAATGTAAAAGCATAACTTAAGTACAACTTAAGATAATTAAGTAGATACAGACTGTAAACCGCATTATGTTTTGAGTAAATAAAACTCATAGTTTTTGATTGACTTGGAACTATTCACTTATTAAGTAAGTATAATGTAAAAGCATAACTTAAGTACAACTTAAGATAATTAAGTAGATACAGACTGTAAACCGCATTATGTTTTGAGTAAATAAAACTCATAGTTTTTGATTGACTTGGAACTATTCACTTATTAAGTAAGTATAATGTAAAAGCATAACTTAAGTACAACTTAAGATAATTAAGTAGATACAGACTGAAAACCGCATTATGTTTTGAGTAAATAAAACTCATAGTTTTTGATTGACTTGGAATTATTCACTTATTAAGTAAGTATAATGTAAAAGCATAACTTAAGTACAACTTAAGATAATTAAGTAGATACAGACTGTAAACCGCATTATGTTTTGAGTAAATAAAACTCATAGTTTTTGATTGACTTGGAACTATTCACTTATTAAGTAAGTATAATGTAAAAGCATAACTTAAGTACAACTTAAGATAATTAAGTAGATACAGAGTGTAAACCGCATTATGTTTTGAGTAAATAAAACTCATAGTTTTTGATTGACTTGGAATTATTCACTTATTAAGTAAGTATAATGTAAAAGCATAACTTAAGTACAACTTAAGATAATTAAGTAGATACAGACTGTAAACCGCATTATGTTTTGAGTAAATAAAACTCATAGTTTTTGATTGACTTGGAACTATTCACTTATTAAGTAAGTATAATGTAAAAGCATAACTTAAGTACAACTTAAGTTAATTAAGTAGATACAGACTGAAAACCGCATTATGTTTTGAGTAAATAAAACTCATAGTTTTTGATTGACTTGGAACTATTCACTTATTAAGTAAGTATAATGTAAAAGCATAACTTAAGTACAACTTAAGATAATTAAGTAGATACAGACTGAAAACCGCATTATGTTTTGAGTAAATAAAACTCATAGTTTTTTATTGACTTGGAACTATTCACTTATTAAGTAAGTATAATGTAAAAGCATAACTTAAGTACAACTTAAGATAATTAAGTAGATACAGACTGAAAACCGCATTATGTTTTGAGTAAATAAAACTCATAGTTTTTGATTGACTTGGAACTATTCACTTATTAAGTAAGTATAATGTAAAAGCATAACTTAAGTACAACTTAAGATAATTAAGTAGATACAGACTGAAAACCGCATTATGTTTTGAGTAAATAAAACTCATAGTTTTTGATTGACTTGGAACTATTCACTTATTAAGTAAGTATAATGTAAAAGCATAAATTAAGTACAACTTAAGATAATTAAGTAGATACAGACTGTAAACCGCATTATGTTTTGAGTAAATAAAACTCATCGTTTTTGATTGACTTGGAACTATTCACTTATTAAGTAAGTATAATGTAAAAGCATAACTTAAGTACAACTTTATTAACAGATTGCAGAATGGGTATAGAGGTGTGATAGGTGTGATAGGTGTGAGAGGTGTGATAGGTGTGAGAGGTGTGATAGGTGTGAGAGGTGTGATAGGTGTGAGAGGTGTGATAGGTGTGAGAGGTGTGAGAGGTGTGAGAGGTGTGATAGGTGTGAGAGGTGTGATAGGTGTGATAGGTGTGAGAGGTGTGAGAGGTGTGATAGGTGTGAGATGTGTGATAGGTGTGAGAGGTGTGATAGGTGTGAGAGGTGTGATATGTGTGATAGGTGGGATCGGTGTGAGAGGTGTGATAGGTGTGAGAGGTGTGATAGGTGTGAGATGTGTGATAGGTGTGAGAGGTGTGATAGGTGTGAGAGGTGTGAGAGGTGTGAGAGGTGTGATAGGTGGGATCGGTGTGAGAGGTGTGATAGGTGTGAGAGGTGTGAGAGGTGTGATAGGTGTGAGAGGTGTGAAAGGTGTGAGAGGTGTGAGAGGTGTGATAGGTGTGAGAGGTGTGAGAGGTGTGAGAGGTGTGAGAGGTGTGAGAGGTGTGATAGGTGTGAGAGGTGTGATAGGTGTGAGAGGTGTGATAGGTGTGATAGGTGTGAGAGGTGTGAAAGGTGTGAGAGGTGTGAGAGGTGTGATAGGTGTGAGAGGTGTGATAGGTGTGAGAGGTGTGATAGGTGTGATAGGTGTGAGAGGTGTGATAGGTGTGAGAGGTGTGATAGGTGTGAGAGGTGTGATAGGTGTGAGAGGTGTGAAAGGTGTGAGAGGTGTGAGAGGTGTGATAGGTGTGAGAGGTGTGATATGTGTGATAGGTGTGAGAGGTGTGATAGGTGTGAGAGGTGTGATAGGTGTGAGAGATGTGAGAGGTGTGAAAGGTGTGAGAGGTGTGAGAGGTGTGATAGGTGTGAGAGGTGTGATAGGTGTGAGAGGTGTGATAGGTGTGATAGGTGTGAGAGGTGTGATAGGTGTGAGAGGTGTGATAGGTGTGAGAGGTGTGATATGTGTGATAGGTGGATCGGTGTGAGAGGTGTGATAGGTGTGAGAGGTGTGATAGGTGTGAGCGGTGTGAGAGATGTGATAGGTGTGAGAGGTGTGAGGGGTGTGATAGGTGTGAGAGGTGTGATAGGTGTGATAGGTGTGAGAGGTGTGATAGGTGTGAGAGGTGTGAGAGGTGTGATAGGTGTGAGAGGTGTGAAAGGTGTGAGAGGTGTGATAGGTGTGAGAGGTGTGAGAGGTGTGATAGTGTGAGAGGTGTGATAGGTGTGAGAGGTGTGATAGGTGTGATAGGTGTGAAAGGTGTGAGAGGTGTGAGAGGTGTGATAGGTGTGAGAGGTGTGAGAGGTGTGAGAGGTGTGATAGGTGTGAGAGGTGTGATAGGTGTGATAGGTTGGTATCTATGACCTGTGCCTGTATGCTAGCATGACACTGTTGGTATCTATGACCTGTGCCTGTATAGCATGACACTGTTGGTATCTATGACCTGTGCCTGTATGCTAGCATGACACAGTTGACCTATGACCTGTGCCTGTATATGCTAGCATGACACGGCTGGTATATATGGACTCCTCAGTCTCTAGTTTCATACCACTTCTTGCTAGCTTTAAATGAGAGAGAGAGAGAGAGAGAGAGAGAGAGAGAGAGAGAGAGAGAGAGAGAGAGAGAGAGAGAGAGAGAGAGAGAGAGAGAGAGTGAGAGAGAGAGAGAGAGAGAGAGAGAGAGAGAGAGAGAGAGAGAGAGAAGAGAGAGAGAGAGAGAGAGAGAGAGAGAGATGTTAATAAAGTTATCAATCAATCAATCCGGGCCTGTGACGTCACTGTACCCATTCTGCAATCTGTTAATAAGTTTTCAATCAATCAATCCGGGCCTGTCACAGTTACTGTACCCATGAATTCAATAAAGGAATATCTTATCTTATCTTATAAAAAATATATTTTCCACTAATTTCTATGTTTCAACATTACTGTCTGATGCAGTAACATTAGTGTGATGATGTTGGCATGAAAACATGCAACCTGCATGTTTCCCAGATAGCAAAAGACATTCATTAAATGTTGGATTTTGGTCAGATTTGTTATTTTTGGTTGAGGTTGAAAAAGCTATGTTGACCTGTGCCTGTATGCTATAGCATGACACGGATATGGACTCAAGACTGTAGCACTCAAGTTTGACACTGTTTAACAAACAATCTTACTTATACGCAGAGTTGTACCCTTCCTGCATGCTTGACAGAACTTGTAAGTCATTTTGGATAAAAGCAGCTAAATGACTAAATGTAAATGTCATGGATTTCAAAAATAGATATGAATATGAGACATTTCTTTCGTCTTTCTTTCATTCCTGATTTTTATTTTTATATTTTATTTAGGAGATACAAGATTGTTGGTTCCATATTCCAGCCCAGGTCTGTTTTCTTCAATATTAGGCCACTGGGTGTAGAGTATTCAACTCTTTTACATTAATAGAGAGACAGAGAGAGAGACAGAGAGAGGGAGAGAGAGAGAGAGAAACAGAGAAAGAGAGAGACAGAGAGAGAGAGACAGAGAGAGAGAAACAGACAGAGACAGAGAGAGAGAGAGAAACAGAGAGACAGAGAGAGAGAACGAGAGGTTCTGAGGTGTGAGAGGTGTGATAGGTGTGAGAGGTGTGATATGTGTGATAGGTGTGAGAGGTGTGATAGGTGTGAGAGGTGTGATAGGTGTGAGAGATGTGAGAGGTGTGAAAGGTGTGAGAGGTGTGAGAGGTGTGATAGGTGTGAGAGGTGTGATAGGTGTGAGAGGTGTGATAGGTGTGATAGGTGTGAGAGGTGTGATAGGTGTGAGAGGTGTGATAGGTGTGAGAGGTGTGATATGTGTGATAGGTGGGATCGGTGTGAGAGGTGTGATAGGTGTGAGAGGTGTGATAGGTGTGAGCGGTGTGAGAGATGTGATAGGTGTGAGAGGTGTGAGGGGTGTGATAGGTGTGAGAGGTGTGATAGGTGTGATAGGTGTGAGAGGTGTGATAGGTGTGAGAGGTGTGAGAGGTGTGATAGGTGTGAGAGGTGTGAAAGGTGTGAGAGGTGTGATAGGTGTGAGAGGTGTGAGAGGTGTGATAGGTGTGAGAGGTGTGATAGGTGTGAGAGGTGTGATAGGTGTGATAGGTGTGAAAGGTGTGAGAGGTGTGATAGTGTGAGAGGTGTGAGAGGTGTGAGAGGTGTGATAGGTGTGAGAGGTGTGATAGGTGTGATAGGTTGGTATCTATGACCTGTGCCTGTATGCTAGCATGACACTGTTGGTATCTATGACCTGTGCCTGTATAGCATGACACTGTTGGTATCTATGACCTGTGCCTGTATGCTAGCATGACACAGTTGACCTATGACCTGTGCCTGTATATGCTAGCATGACACGGCTGGTATATATGGACTCCTCAGTCTCTAGTTTCATACCACTTCTTGCTAGCTTTAAATGAGAGAGAGAGAGAGAGAGAGAGAGAGAGAGAGAGAGAGAGAGAGAGAGAGAGAGAGAGAGAGAGAGAGAGAGAGAGAGAGAGGAGAGAGAGAGAGAGAGAGAGAGAGAGAGAGGAGAGAGAGAGAGAGAGAGAGAGAGAGAGAGAGACGAGATCGAGAGGAGAGAGAGATGTTCAATAAAGTTATCAATCAATCAATCCGGGCCTGTGACGTCACTGTACCCATTCTGCAATCTGTTAAATAAAGTTTTCAATCAATCAACCGGGCCTGTCACAGTTACTGTACCCATGAATTCAATAAAGGAATATCTTATCTTATCTTATAAAAAATATATTTTCCACTAATTTCTATGTTTCAACATTACTGTCTGATGCAGTAACATTAGTGTGATGATGTTGGCATGAAAACATGCAACCTGCATGTTTCCCAGATAGCAAAAGACATTCATTAAATGTTGGATTTTGGTCAGATTTGTTATTTTTGGTTGAGGTTGAAAAAGCTATGTTGACCTGTGCCTGTATGCTATAGCATGACACGGATATGGACTCAAGACTGTAGCACTCAAGTTTGACACTGTTTAACAAACAATCTTACTTATACGCAGAGTTGTTACCCTTCCTGCATGCTTGACAGAACTTGTAAGTCATTTTGGATAAAAGCAGCTAAATGACTAAATGTAAATGTCATGGATTTCAAAAATAGATATGAATATGAGACATTTCTTTCGTCTTTCTTTCATTCCTGATTTTTATTTTTATATTTTATTTAGGAGATACAAGATTGTTGGTTCCATATTCCAGCCCAGGTCTGTTTTCTTCAATATTAGGCCACTGGGTGTAGAGTATTCAACTCTTTTACATTAATAGAGAGACAGAGAGAG
>NC_140180.1:64385486-64530486 GCF_963971535.1 Notolepis coatsorum
GTGTTGACGGGTGACTGTGGCAGTGCGGGCTGGTAAATTAAAACTCACTTCCCCATAACAGGGTTAATAGACGCATAGGTACGGTAGTTAGGAGTGGATCCACTTCTTAGTGCAGCGGTCTGTGTCGTCGCCCGCGGACGCGGGAGCCCCCTGTTCGACTCCCCCTCGGGACATTCTCATTTAACATTTAACATCAAACACAACGCAGACCCAGTATGATCCGTCACAGTGGTGCCCAGTGACCCGGATGTCCTGAGGGGCGTGAGTTTAGGGAGGTGAGTGTAACGGGGAAGTCCGTGGGTATGTCCACAGTCACTGAAACAGGTGTGTTGACGGGTGACTGTGGCAGTGCGGGCTGGTAAATTAAACTCACTTCCCCATAACAGGGTTAATAGACGCATAGGTACGGTAGTTAGGAGTGGATCCACTTCTTAGTGCAGCGGTCTGTGTCGTCGCCCGCGGACGCGGGAGCCCCCTGTTCGACTCCCCCTCGGGACATTCTCATTTAACATTTAACATCAAACACAACGCAGACCCAGTATGATCCGTCACACAAGCAACAGGAAACCACTGTTGTGCGCAGATGCGGAGGAATTCTGGGATGATACCTGCATACCGCATGTCGTGAGTTGCAGCAGCAGCAGCCATCAAGTTAGCTGAAGCAGCGCACGTCAAGTTTCTTTCATATAGTGAGTATAAATATTTTTTTTATAAATTTGCCAATTTGCGGTTATCTGTGGTCATTTAATCTGTTCGGATATGCAATTTGTAGATGCAAATTGCGTGAGCTGCTGGCGCATCTTTTATAGTTAATGGCTGTTCAGTATAATTAAGCTAACTCGGTCTCCATTGTCTTCTTAAACAACTGCCTGCATGCATGCTGTGTGCAATTAAAATATTATGGCACACCGAAATGATGTTGTTTCATGCAAAATATTAAGTGTTCGATATTGGGTCAAGTGCAAGTGTGAGTTATAGTGCAGGTAAACATGGCGTCGCCATGCGTGCATGCATGCTGTGTGCAATTAAAATATTATGGCACACCGAAATGATGTTGTTTCATGCAAAATATTAAGTGTTCGATATTGGGTCAAGTGCAAGTGTGAGTTATAGTGCAGGTAAACATGGCGTCGCCATGCGTGCATGCATGCTGTGTGCAATTAAAAGATTATGGCACACCGAAATGATGTTGTTTCATGCAAAATATTAAGTGTTCGATATTGGGTCAAGTGCAAGTGTGAGTTATAGTGCAGGTAAACATGGCGTCGCCATGCGTGCATGCATGCTGTGTGCAATTAAAATATTATGGCACACCGAAATGATGTTGTTTCATGCAAAATATTAAGTGTTCGATATTGGGTCAAGTGCAAGTGTGAGTTATAGTGCAGGTAAACATGGCGTCGCCCTCGTGCGTGCCATGCATGTCAAGCCGCATCTCCATTTTAGGTTTGTTTGCACATTATGTCCTATTATCGGGTTTGAGGGCGAAGCCACATATCTCCATTTCTTTGAGCTTGTAAATTGATGTTTGTAATAGATATATATTTTTGACAAAAGGAGGTTTGAGAGAGATATTAATTCACGCTCTCATTCATCTCCGCTCTCTCTCTCCCTCCCTCCATCTCTCTCTCTATCTCCTCTCTCTCTCTATCTCCTCTCTCTCGCTCTCTCTATCTCCTCTCTCTCGCTCTCTCTCTATCTCCTTCTGATTGATGGTTAAACATTCAAACTGTGAAAATTATGATCATGTTTTTGTAAGCTAATATATAGTATGAACTTGTTATATTGAGTTGTAAGTTATTCTGGTATATGTTTCATGGAGGTCTAAACGTTGTATTTTTTCCCTTGCCTTTCAGGTAGCAAGTGCTGCTGGGAAATATTCAAATGAGCCAAACAGTAAGCTGATTATTTTTAAATATAAAAACATATTTGTGAGATGGGACTGTATCGTTGAGACCAGAACATAGTTTATTAATCTGTTTCCACAGAGCTCAGTTTTTTCTCATAGTTCCAATATGGTAGTCTGGCAGTGTAAATTGTGTGCAGCTTCTTTGACTTCTAGAATACAGTTATTTAAACACTACTGTTGTGAAGGGCCAGATTAAACTGAATATATATATATGTATCGTTTGATATACTTTGTATATTATTTATATATATACACGGAATATCCCTTTACCTGCGTACAGACCAGAGTAATATTCGCTCTCCTATTGGACAGCGGCCCCAGGCGCCAACGACCAAGCCCCCAACGGCAAGTTCAAAGGCAACTCCGGGCATGTCAGTACATGCCCAGAGTCTGCATAGTAATACGAGACAAGAACTGAGGTTGGGACTAGATATTCACCTTACGTATAAATACGGCGCAGGTGTAAACAGCAGTAGTCTTACCAAAACCTTAATACCTTCACCACGAGTCAACGTGCAGTGAAGTGAGCAACCTTGCATCTAAATAGAGCATTGAGAACCGCGTGCGAATAGAATGTTAAAGTGTCAGAGTTTAACGCAGTAACGTTGAGTTCGACTTAATCTAATGTGAAGTAATAGTCGATCATTTATTGTGTATCGTGCGGCTACAGTTCTTCCGTGACCATGATCCATCGGTTCGTCGTGCTTTAGCTAGTGCACTTATCCAGGCTGTGCGGCCTAAATCCGTGCCCACACCCGAGGAGTCCTAGGCGAGAACCGTTGGAGTTGTACACAGGAGAATCGACACCGGTGATTGCAGAACCATTTCTGGTTGGATTATATTGCAATCTTTAATACAGTCAGGGTTTTGTAACCCCTCAGTTACAACTACAGACTGCAACACAGCCACTTTTCCATAGAGTCAGTCTTCTTCCATGCCTCCATACTGATCTGTAAATTTAAGACGCTAAATGCATTGAGTACTCATTTGTCAAGATATCATACTGCACAACTTAGCAGTAGACCAGAACAGAGTCTGAGCCCTGTGGTAATAAAATGCCCTTTGTGCGCATTTCGGGAACCCTTTTCTGAATCAATTTTCTTAAGTCATCTCAGAAAGCATTTAAAAAATAATGAAACAGTAACATGCCCATATAAGGATTGTAGCTATAGCACAAATGTTTACTCTTCATTCAATTGCCATAAAAGCAGAGAACACCAATTAAGTCTTGCATCAGACTTAAAAGCTGTCGTTGTTGAGGATCCCCAAGACAGGATTTCTGAGGTCACTAGTGATTTGTATGAAGAATGTCCAGGCCAGAGCATAGAAGTGGTGGATGATGATGATCAATGTGACACTGACAATCTAAGAAATCAACTTAAAATGAACGTATCTTCCTTGTTCCTAAAGATGCAGGCTATCCTCCATGTCTCAAACACAGCTAACCCTACTGTCCCTACTGTCCCTACTAACCCTAACCCTACTAACCCTACTGTCCCTACTAACCCTACTAACCCTACTAACACTACTGTCCCTACTAACCCTACTGTCCCTACTAACCCTACTAACCCTAACCCTACTAACCCTACTGTCCCTACTAACTCTACTAACCCCTGCTGCATGTTTGGACCATGCGATTTGAGGCCAAGCACCGCTTTTTCAAAAGAGTGGTGCATGACACTCAAAACTTCAAAAATATCTTGAAGACGATGGCAATCAGACACCAACACATGATGGCATATCATCTTGCTTCACCATCATATTTCAAGCCAAAAACCCAGGCATCCAGGGTTGACTCTGTTCTGGTTTCATCTCTACCAGCAGTAGCTCAGGTACACATTAGAGGACACACAGTTAGTGACACAATCTACCAGACATCAAAGGTAACCATTGATGGCACAGACTATGTCTGTGGAATGTTTCTCTCCGTCAGAGTCAGTGGTGGACTGTCTACATTTAGCCAAATAGAACAGATCTACCTTGTGAATAACGAGGTTTCTTTTCTGTGTCGAGACTATGACTCCTGGTATATAGAACATCTTAGGTCCTATGAGCTGTCAACCACACAACCACATATGTCCATCTACCTACAGTCTGGTCTCAATGATACAGTCCCACTCTCAGCATATATGATCGATGGTCTGCTGCTGCTGCTGACTCCCAAGCGATTCATTCAAGTGAAACGGAAGGTGAATAGTTATTTTATTAATCGATTATTGTGTCTTTATTCACTCGTTGTGTAATTGACCAGTTTATATTCTGTATAAGTTCATATTCTGTATATGTTAATAATGACGCTTTCTGTATTGTGTTTATGACTACTCCTTAGGTCCTTGAGCTGCTGTCTGTCGACCGGACCACATCTGTCCACTGTCCATCTACCTGCAGTCTGGTCACAACGATACAGTCCCACTCAGCATACAAGATCGATGGTCTGCTGCTGCTGCTGACTCCCAAGCGATTCATTCAAGTTTCCATAGCACAATGGCAGCTGCCTCCCCACAACCCATGATCCTTCGTGTTGTTGAGACAGACCGGGCTAGAAAATTAAAACTCAGTTCACGACCCGCCTCTGTTGATGCACTGATCACGATTATAAAAGAACAGTTGGAAATAGACCTTGACTTCAGTTTGCTGTATGAAGATCCAGACTTTGATGGGAAACTTACTTCCCTTGATGACATTACGGAATTGCCACAAAAAGCTGTTGTGCACATTTCACTTTCGCTCGACTCCAGCTCTCTCGCATCTACTGATATACTTTCAGATATGTCATCTCCATAACGTCTAAGCAGATGGCCTCCAGGTCCTTTTCCAGTTCCTTCATTTGCATTCGATGTTGAGCTGAAACTTAGAGACGGAAACAACGAATTTGAGAAGAACAAGAGACACCTTAAGTTGACAAGAGACCTAAAGCACGACATCTTAGAAAAGCTTGCATCTACAATGTATGCTTTCAAGGCTTATCCAAGTGATAAAGAGATAGCAGTGGCTTCTGCGGCTCTTGTCGCCAAACATCCCTGCTTGAAGGAAGCAGGATCTGAGACCGGCTGCAAAGGATGGAAGAACAGCATCAAATTCAAGATGGGCAATTTCAGGAACAAGCTGAGACGGGCAGGATGTGAGGAGGTCACTGTAAATGCTGGAAAAAGAGGTAGAAGCAATCCTGATGGCGAACCTTCACATTCCAACATTAAAAGACCCAAGCGAGCAGAAGTAAACTTCCTACCCAACTATCCCCAAGGAGAGGATTCCTTGAGGCTTGAGCAGTTGAGGCAGACAATTGCTGAAGAAGTCAAGAAGACTGAGAAGAACCTGCCCCTCATTAGAAAGCTGATGCAGACCACATTTGCCCTGCGCCGACAGACCATAGTGAAGTCCAGCCCACCAGTGAAAGAGCTCATGGACCTCTGGCCTGCTCTCAAAATGGAGTCTGAGGTAATATAGATCAGCTCTCTCTTTCCTGTGTTAACATTTGGCACATTCTGTGTGTTTTAAAGTGAAACTTGTGATTCTTAAGCCTGGTTTATATACTCTAGCGGCGCATCTGCGTGTGTTCTGTGCGCCCCCGCAAGCTAGTCATCAGCGACCGATTCCGCAAAGCATGTAATGACATGGTTGACCAGAAATCCCGCCGTCATGCTCTGAAGCCCAAACCAAACAAAGTAAGAGATCCACCAAGTTGAAGTGACTAATTGATGTTGATATACTATATTGTCCTGCTGTTTTTAAATATAGGTGTATGCAGAGTTCCAGCTGATTACCAACCAGAACCTGCCCAACACATTCTACGCTGAGCTTGACCGCCATCTTCCTCGACTGATGACGTTATTCAGACAGAAGGCGTCCAAAACTGGGAACACAGCAGATGCTTTGGCTCACATTTTAAAAATCCACGATGAACAGGTGAATAGATTATTATACATGTCATAGGTCGAACCTCTGTAACATTGAACAGGTTCAATGATTCAAATGAGCTTTTGAATTTTACAATTAGTCCACCATTGTGTTTGCCATTTTTCTGATTGCATTAAAGATGTGAACATGTTATTTGTGGACATATCTGATTGGACTGTTTAAAATCCGCTTTGTTCAGTAAACATTTCCATATAATACAATTCTTTTTCTTCTTCTTAATCTTACATCTTAATAGGAAATCCATGATGTTCACACCAGGCGTACCACTGTTCTCCATGCCCTGCCTGTGTATCTGCATGAGGAAGTCGCTGGATATTTCAAAACCTGCACAGTGAGTCTGAGTAAAAATAATTTACAGTACAACTGTATATTAAGTGAACAGTTAATCAAAATGCTAAGTATCAGTCTTCCTTCCTTCCAGGTCTCCCTTGTGAAAGAGATATTTGATCTCGACGGGACTAACCTGGTTAAATAAAAATAACCTTCTCACCAAAAAAATTGTTCTAACTAAAATATAAACAACTTACAAACACAACTCCATATACTTAGCTTTGTGCTGCACTTTGTAGAAACCATGGATTTATTTGTGATTATTATGTCTCTTTCATTCCTTCAGGACACGTCTGATGAGCCAGAGCTTCAGGGTGTTGCAGTGGCCCTCCTTACTGTCATCAGTGCCCATGCATGACACAAGTCCAGTTCACTACCAGCCTGTGACAATCTCTGATTGGTGATTCCTTCCTGGTAATGTTTGGACTAATCTATGCACTACACCTCAGCTACCCCAAGGGACTTACCAACACTTTTGAATTAATTCAGAAGATTTTACTAGGTCTAGAAGCTGGTAAACTGTCGCCCAGGTTGCAGACTCTCAAGAATGACTTGATGATGCAATAATTTTTTTTTCTTCTGATTTTTCAATGGATTTTCTCCCCGTCCCAATTAGTCGTTGTGCCAATCCCCCCCCCCCCCCCCCCCCCTCCCCTACCTGGTGCTGTATGCATGTTCTCCTACGAGTCGGTATAAGGGCGTCCCGAGTCGATCGCACGCTTCCCCCGAGACATGCGCCGACAGCCAGTGACGTCTTTTCACTTGGCAGCGAGGGCTCTCATTGGTGAAGTGTAACGCGTGGGAGGGCACGCTATCTCCACCAAGTCCTGCCCCGCTTAGCAAGCGCCGAGACCTGACCTGTAGGCGTCGCTGTCCACAACGCCAGATTCCCACCCGCCAGCTTCCCCACCCCCTAATACTGCCGAATTGTATTAGTGTGAACGGCCAGCCAAGCTGGTGACAATGCAGGGAGTTGGATTCGAACACGCGAATCCAGTGTCTCCAGCGTTGGTGACGAACGCAATCTCCGCTACGTCACCTGACCGCTCTTGCATTAAACTTTTGAAGGTATTATTTTGACATGACAAGGAAATTAATACCTCACCCCACATCCTTCTTTCAGATGAGTTTCTATTCCTTACTGTAATCAGTGATCATGACACAAGTCCAGTTCACTACCAGCCTGTGACAATCTCTATTGTCATTGAAAGTCATATCATGATCAGCTTCCCCAGATTTGGTGATTCCTTCCTGTAATGTTTGGACTAATCTATGCACTACCCCAAAGCACTTACCAACACCTCAAAAGTGTGTCTATAGAAACTCATCTGAAATGTCTTGTCATGTCAAAATAATACCTTCAAAAGTTGCTGTACTACTTTGCAGATGTTCAGCCAATAGGTCCAAACTACTCAATGTACCTTGTTCTTTATTTTTTATGTAATATGTTTACATTTGAGAGTTTTACAGTTCGAATTTTCTTAACCGTCTATAGCTGGCATTATTGTAATTTCATCCAAGTAAGTTTTAGAGTTGAAAGAGTTTATCAGAATCTCAAAGGCAACATCCAAGTCCCAAACGTTTGTTTCTCGAGGAACAATAGGAGGCAATGGGCATAAATGCCACTCTGCTCTGACTGCTTCCATTGCTTGTAGGCAGTGGTAGAGTTAGTGTTCTCAGTACAGAGTACAAGGCGATATACCAGGAACCATAAACGCAACACAGAAGCGTTATTATTAACATATACAGAATATGAACTTATACAGAATATGAACTGGTCAATTACACAACTAGAGTGAATAAAGACACAATAATTGATTAATAAAATAACTATTCACCATTAGCTGGACTCAGTTCCGTTTCACTTGAATGAATCGCTTGGGAGTCAGCAGCAGCAGACCATCGATCTTGTATGCTGAGAGTGGGACTGTATCCTTGAGACCTTGTAGGCAGTAGTATACTGCCCTGTCAAGGGCTAACCGCAGTAACTTGAAAAAAGTAAAAATTTAGTTATGAGTGAAATTGACCTTGTCAATAAATGTTTTATCTTGTGACCAAGTTTCAGATGTTAATGTCGCTCAGTTTTGGAGATATGGGGTTTTAAAAACTGCAGTAACTACAAAATCACACTCAAAACCCAGGCAGACCGCAGTAACTTCCAAACAGTGAAAAATGGCTTTAAAGTGTTTTGACTTGCCATCCAAAATGTGTTATAGGTAAATAGATGATAGTACCCAGATTTAACATGTATTAATGAAGTAATCTTTAGGCATACAAAAATATGACATAATTATTTTAATTAACCCCAAAAAAGCAGATATTGCACTCTGCTGCACGATTTCCTTAAATAATTATACAGGTAATGTACAGGCAAAGTGCAGTAACTTCAAATACAATGTTGTTTTCCCTCCAGCTTTCATAACTTAACCTAGCCATTTTGAAAATGAAATTTAATACCTGAATATATTGGAATGATGATGATCCAAATAAAATGGCTAGGTGAAGTTATGAAAGCTGGAGGGAAAACAACATTGCATTTGAAGTTACTGCACTTTGCCTGTACATTACCTGTATAATTATTTAAGGAAATCGTGCAGCAGAGTGCAGTATCTGCTTTTTTGGGGTTAATTAAAATAACTACGTCATATTTTTGTATGCCTAAAGATTACTTCATTAATACATGTTAAATCTGGGTACTATCATCTATCTACCTTGTCCTAATAAACTAACCTACACTGTAACACGCAACACTTTGATGAACATTGTTACTCAGCTGATAGAGTTATACCCTTCTTGCTGTCTTGTCGCACAGAACTTGTAAGTCGCTTTGGATAAAAGCGTCAGCTAAATGACTAAATGTAAATGTAAATGTATAACACATTTCGGATGGCAAGTCAAAAAACTTTAAAGCCATTTTTCTCAGTTTCACTGTTTGGAAGTTACTGCGGTCTGCCTTGACAGGGCAGTATAGTTAGTGTACTGTATAGTGTTCTTAGTACAGAGTACTGTAGTGTTCTAGTTATCATTCTGCAAACATAGCCTGCTCTAAATGACGGATGGTGCCTCTGACATTCTGTTTCAATGAAAACACCATCTTGTTCCATGATATATCATGGAGCAAATACATGCAGCTGCATTTCCATATGTAGGTATGTGCACTATTAACAGTAGTGCCAGCTGTATAGCATGTAATGTGTATTGGTATTTTGGTTCCACATTGGCAGGACCCAATATACAGCACAACGTTTGTGAATTTTACATGTGCCAAGCGGATTGACAATTTTCAGATAATCTATACATTTTATTCTGTACTGTACATAGATACACTGTGTTATCCCAACGGTCACAATAGTTGCCGTCAACATGTTTGCTCATTCTATGACCACACTATACAAATTTGAGTAATTCAGCCAGGATGTAAACGGCTCTGGTCATGTGCACTGCACATATTGAGACCCTTTATTATTTCAATATTTGCTGGAAATACATTGATACATCATTCAGTAACATTTTCAGAGCCTTATAACAAACATTATTACACTATTGTGACCAGAGGGATTAAATGTGTAATATACATTACATTGTATGTACATGTTATAACAAGCATGTATTTATTTTCTATATATATTTTCTATATATATATATTTTCAATTTTAACATTGCCATAATGTTGGAGAGGGCAACACAATGTTTTTGTAAGATAAATAGATGTATACTCTTTGAATAGAAATAAATATAAAGAGTTTGAAGTTGTAACACAATGTTTTTGTAAGATAAATAGTTTCGATGAAGAACAAAACCTCCTAAATGCATACAAAAAAAGGGGAAAACTTCATATCTGCACTTTGCAAGGCACTAATACCTGATCGGTATTGTTAACATATATAGTCCAAAAACAGTGTACAGTGTTTACAGTGTTATTGTACATTGCTAACATACAGATTATATATGTATACTCTTTTATACTCTTTGAATAGAAAAAATAAAAGAGTTGTTTGAAGTTGATATAATGTGCTTGTGTAGTTATTTTTCTGTTAACTTTTTCACATGGATTTTAAAACTGAACCTTAAGTTATAGTAACTGCAAATATTTGAGTTGATTAACTTAAAAAATGTTGTTGATTAAAAAGAAATGAGGCATGGGATGGCCTCAATGTCGTTGAGTTCTGTTAACTTAATCACATGGATTTAAGGTTGAACCTTAAGTCACAGTAACTGAACATATTTGAGTTGCCTCCACTTGAGAACCTTAAGTCACAGTAACTGAACATATTTGAACTGCCTTAACTGAGAACTGTAAGTCACAGTAACTGAACATATTTGAGTTGACACCACTTGAGAACCTTAAGTCACAGTAACTGAACATATTTGAACTGCCTTAACTGAGAACTGTAAGTCACAGTAACTGAACATATTTGAGTTGACACCACTTGAGAACCTTAAGTCACAGTAACTGAATATATTTGCATTGCCTTAACTGAGAACTGTAAGTCACAGTAACTGAACATATTTGAGTTGACACCACTTGAGAACCTTAAGTCACAGTAACTGAACATATTTGAACTGCCTTAACTGAGAACTGTAAGTCACAGTAACTGAACATATTTGAGTTGACACCACTTGAGAACCTTAAGTCACAGTAACTGAATATATTTGCATTGCCTTAACTGAGAACTGTAAGTCACAGTAACTGAACATATTTGAGTTGACACCACTTGAGAACCTTAAGTCACAGTAACTGAATATATTTGAATTGCCTCAACTGAGAACTGTAAGTCACAGTAACTGAACATATTTGAGTTGACACCACTTGAGAACCTTAAGTCACAGTAACTGAATATATTTGAATTGCCTTAACTGAGAACTGTAAGTCACAGTAACTGAACATATTTGAGTTGACTCCACTTGAGAACTGTAAGTCAGAGTAACTGACCATATTTGATTTGACTTAACTGAGAACCTTAAGTCACAGTAACAGACCATATTTGAGTTGCCTTAACTGAGAATTGTAAGTCTTAGCCAACTGAAAACATTTGAGTTTATCAACTTAAAAAAATTGAGGCATGGTATGGCCTCAATTTTTTTAAGTTCTGGAAACTTATTCGGGTTTACAGTGTGGGTAATCTACATTGGAGGTGGTTGGGGGGGAGGGGCACACTGTATAAACAAGCAAAACTGTACATTGAGGGGGGGGGGGAGACACTGTACAAACAAACAAAATTGTACATTGGACTATTGACAAAACCATACTAGGTAAATGACTGTACATTGGAGGGGGTTGGGTTAGGATATTTACAGGGGCCAGTGTTGAATTGCAGTCTCCCGTAGGTGTCCCTTGAGAGAGGTTTTGAAAGTGGGTAGTGATCCACATTCCTTTACAGCTTTGGGTAGGGCGTTCCACATTGATGTGGCATAATTGCGAAACGTGTTTAGTCCCTTATTTGAGCCGAATCTGGGTTTAACATGATTTGTGGTGCTCCCTCTGGTGTTGTGATCGTGGTATTCACTGACCTTTGGGAAGTATTTTGACATGTACATGGGTACCTTGGTCGTGTAGTGTATCTTGTAGACCAGGCCCATTGCAAGTTGCTGTACTCTGTCGTCTACTCTAAGCCATCCTAGGTTGTCAAAGTGGGCAGGGGTGAGGTGGGTTCTAGGAGTAAGGTCAAGCAGTAGACCAGTTTGTTTTGAGATGTTTGTAATTTAGTTTTTAGCGCCTTTGAGGTGCTTTGGTACCATGAGGTGCAAGCATAGTCATACACATCATAAACTATATTGTTAAATTACTTTAAATATATCATGTCACTACATTGATAATATGTAGAATATATAAGGAGTATATTATCATCAAATTAGACTCCCTCTCACCTGTCCCTCACGCCCTGGGCACTCCAACAAGACCAACAAAGCCACCATGCTACACTTCCTCTTGGATGACAAGACAGATGAAGTACCCTACCCCAAGGATGCCATCTTCGTCCTAGATGTGAACGCCCTCTTCCATGACCTCACAAACCTGCCCCATACATTTGGAGCAATCTGCCTGCCGGTCCTGGACCTGATGGTGGCCAAGAAGCACTTCATCTTCTCCACTGACTCCAACCAGCCTGACTCCATCAAGGCACAGGAGAGACTGAGGCGTGGCTTCATACTGCAGGGTATTGCCACCTCTGGTAAAAACAGTAGCAGGACAGTGGTATAACAGTAGCAGGACAGTGGTATAACAGTAGCGAGACAGTGGTATAACAGTAGCAGGACAGTGGTATAACAGTAGCAGGACAGTGGTATACAGTAACAGTAGCAGGACAGTGGTATAACAGTAGCAGGACAGTGGTATAACAGTAGCAGGACAGTGGTATAACAGTAGCGGGACAGTGGTATAACAGTAGCGGGACAGTGGTATAACAGTAGCTGGACAGTGGTATAACAGTAGCAGGACAGTGGTATGACAGTAGCAGGACAGTGGTATAACAGTAGCGGGACAGTGGTATAACAGTAGCAAGACAGTGGTATAAGAGTAGCAGGACAGTGGTATAACAGTAGCAGGACAGTGGTATAACAGTATGACAGTGGTATAACAGTAGCAGGACAGTGGGAGAAATGCGAGGCCCTGTGCGAGATTTAAACGCGAGCCCCCCCCCCCCCCCCCCCCCCCCCAGCATGGACTTTAATGTCTGATGCCAACGTTCTAGAGCCCCCTGAGTTTCAGGGTGGTAGGCACTGGACACTATATGTCGGATACCCAGGGACTGTAACACTTGCTCAAATAACCTAGACAGAAAGTTGGTGCCTTGGTCAGTCTGTACTACCTTAGGCAGTCCAAACGTGGAGAAGAACTTCGTCAAAGCCTTAATTATTACAGGCGCTGTAATTCTGCGAAGAGGTATAGCCTCAGGAAAACGGGTGGCGGTACACATTATTGTCAACAAAAACTGATTGCCGGCTTTGGTCTTTGGCAACGGACCAACACAATCAACTATGACATGTTCAAATGGTTCACCGACCGCTGGTATAGGACAGAGGGGAGCAGGTGGAATTACCTGGTTTGGCTTTCCGGTGATCTGACAAGTACTACAGGTACGACAGTACTGTGCTACATCGGACTTCAAACCGGGCCAAAAGAAATGTTGAAGTATTCTGTTGTATGTTTTAGTGACTCCCAAATGTCCAGACCAAGGGTGGTCATGGGCCAAGAACAGTACATGCTGACGATAAACTGCAGGGACAACAATCTGATAGACAGTGCTCCAATCTGGTACCTGATCTGGTAGCCCTATCTCTTTGTGCATGCTCTGACAGTCTAGTACCATGGGACCTCCAGGTACGCATCAAAACTCCTTCATCCACAAAATAAGAATGCAACTCTCTCCTCTGTTCTGTTTCAAGAGAAGAGAAACATTTTGCAAGAGAAGGGTCAGCCTTCTGGGCAGTAATTAGCATTTCACGAGTAACGGGTAACTTCAATGTGTCGGAACTAGTTACAGTTGTCTGTGGGGGTACCTTACTATGAGTCGGTGGTTTGTCAGCGGTGTCAGAAGTTGGAGCCAGCAACTCCTCCCTGACAAAAGCTGAAGCAAAAACAGAGTCAGACAAGTCAATTTCATCACCCCTCTTTTTCAATTGAGCCCGAGTGACACTTTCAGAAAAAACTTCAGGGAAGTTCTGTGACAAGTCATCAGGCAGAGAATCTGTGTCTGGGTGATCCAACACTTCCAGCACAGCGTTCACCTGTCCTCCAGCTAAATCATTTCCCATGATAAAGGAAATGCCTTTAACTGGCAAGGAAGGTCTCACCCCTATTTTAAAGAAACCAGTGACCAAATCAGATTGTAGATGAATACAGTGTAACAGGGCTGGCACGAAACCCATCTCAATACCTTGAACTAGGACACTAGAACCACAGGAAGATTTCTCAGACAGAGGTAGTACATCAGAGAGGATAAAGGATTGTGAGGCTCCAGTATCTCGTAAGATCTGAACTGTACACTGATCTTTTGGATCCCCTGTCAAGGAAACTAAACCCTTGGAAATAAATGGCCTGAAACAAGGATCGAGAACATCCTGATCATTGTGCATCTGTCGATCGGAACCAGGTGCCATTTTAATCAGACCAACCCCTTTGGGTTGCCTAAAGTTCTGAGAGGACGGTTGCTGCTTACGTTTCAATGTTAAACAGTCAGAAATAACATGACCAGATTTATGACAGTAGTAACATGTCCGCTCCTCTTTTGAGCGTGGAGGTGACATTTTTGGTCGGGGTGTGTGAATTCTGAATGGTTGGGGACAGAATGTTTCTGAGAGAAATCATGGGGGAGAAACGAGTCACGCCTATCTACAAACACAGTTTTATGGGTTAGCGCAAACTCATCAGCTAATACAGCAGCCTGCTGCAGAGTGGACACTTTCTGCTCACTCAGGTAAATGACAATACGCTCTGGCAAACGATTCTTAAACTCTTCTAATAGAATGAGTTCTCTGAGAGAGTTAAGATCTGAGGCCTTGCTTGCTGCACACCATTTATCAAAGAGAGTTCCCTTCTCTCTAGCAAACTCTACAAAGGTCTGGTTGACAGCTCTCTTGTGACTGCGAAACCTCTGCCTATAAGCTTCGGGGCACAAGCTCATATGCACGAAGGATGGCAGCCTTCACAGTATCATACAGTAAACTATCTTCTAGGCAAAGTGTTGAACAAACCTCTTGGGCTTTACCAGTCAATTTGCATTGAAGCAACAAAGGCCAGACCTCTCTTGGCCAGCGCAATGAAGCAGCAATACGCTCAAACACATTAAAATAAGTATCAACTTCTGTCTCTCGGAACGGAGGCACCAAAGCAATGTGTTTACTTATATCAAAAGTGTGTGATGAATAAGCTGTGGAGGAGGACATACCAGGGCCTTGTGGAGGAGTCGGTGTAGCAGAGTTGGATTCACTCTTTTGGACTCCCAGCTCCAACTCCCGCAGTCTGAGCTCTTTTTCCACCTCCAGCTCCAACCTACGAATGTTAACAGCCCTTTCATTTTCTGCCTCAAGCTCCATTCTACGAAGCCGATACTCCACCTCACGTGCTTGTGCCTTCTCCTGAGCCTCCATCTGGAGACGTGCTATTCTAACCTTGACCTGGGCCCCTTCTCGAGACCCAGTTGACACAGGAGAGGCCAAGTGAAAATGTGGCAATGTGACGTTCACACCTGCCTTCTCAGCACTTTCACCATGAGCTTGCTCCTCAGATACAGAAGGCTGTGCTTCAGTAGGTCTACCAGGAGGACTTGCATGTTCATCAGAGACCACAGGTAAAACAAGCGCCCCCTGCTCCAATAGCTTATCTACCACAAGACACCTGATATCATGCTTAAGATGCTTTTGAACAGAGATTAAAATGTGTGGCAATCTCCACTAAGTCTGCCTTGCAGCAGCTATCCAGCTATCCCCAAGTAGGATTGCTCAAGAATTTCCCCAGATTAAAAGTACTAACTGTCATTTTAAACACAAATTATTTACTATATAAGTGTAAACAAACACAGTTCACCAAATCCATCAACCAACAATGAACACGGGTTACAAAATCCCGGACAAGCCCCCATTTATGTTACGACCCCTGTGTGTCTAAGGGTAAAGGGCTGTAACATAACAGCCCACAGATAAGGGAACGTCTACTGCAGGGGTAGGCAACCCTAGGCACGCATGCCTGCATAGGCACGCGGGGGCATTTTCATGCATAGGCACAGGGGGCAGCATTAAAAAAAAATATATATATATATATATATATATATATATATATATATATATATATATATATATATATATATATATATATATATATATATATATATATATATATATATATATATATATATATATATATATATATATATATATATATATATAATATATATATATTTTTTTTTTTGCTTTGAAATATTATAGTGAAATATTTTGCACTATTGTCGCATTTATCTTGTTGAAATCCTCCCACAGGTTATTTTTACTACCACATATTTAATTAGGGATGCACCGATATGAAAATTTGCCACCGATACCGATACCGATTGTTCAACTAACACAATCGGCCGATACCGATATTTGTGGCAAAATATTTTTTTTAAATATTTTTTAAATATTAATTTTTTTTAATTTTTAATTTTTTTGTAATATCTTTATTTTTTTTATGAAACTACTGTATATTTGTCTTACAAATTGTGCTTACCGATATGAACATAGGCCTCTTTACTTACTTAAAAAAAGGAAACATCAAGACATCAAGAAATAGCACTATCTCTCTCCCAGTATGTTCTGCAGGGCTGCAGCTACAGGGCCGCCTGGGAGAAATGCGAGGCCCTGTGCGAGATTTAACGCGAGCCCCCCCCCCCCCTCCCCCCAAAGGTTAAAAAAAATATATATATATATATATATTATTATATATATATATATATATTTTTTTTTTTATACAGTCAACATATTCTTAAATAATAGCGCTGCCCGAGGCGGGGCATGATACAGTCAACATATAGCAAAAGAGAGAGCGAGAGAGAGCTCCCGTTCTACAGTCAATATACAGTGTACAGAGAGAGAGAGAGAGAGACACATTGGAAAGAAATTGAAATGCTATTTGGCCCTAAACAGAGAGTACACAGTGGCAGAATACCTGAGCACTGTGACTGAAGATCCTTGAGCACAGCCTAGCCATCGAGAAAGGCCGCCATAGGCAGACTGTGTGTGTTAGAAAGAGAGAGAGAGAGAGAGAACATGTGTGTTTGTCATGTGTGTGTGTGTTAGAGAGAGACTAGAGCATGTATGAGAGATTCAAAAGGACAAAGATCAACACTTAAATCCAAGAGAGAGAGAGAGAGAGAGAGAGAGAGAGAGAGAGAGAGAGAGAGAGAGAGAGAGAGAGAGACACATTGGAAATAAATTGAAATGCTATTTGGCCCTAAACAGAGAGTACACAGTGGCAGAATACCTGAGCACTGTGACTGAAGATCCTTGAGCACAGCCTAGCCATCGAGAAAGGCCGCCATAGGCAGACTGTGTGTGTTAGAAAGAGAGAGAGAGAGAGAGAGAACATGTGTGTTTGTCATGTGTGTGTGTGTTAGAGAGAGACTAGAGCATGTATGAGAGATTCAAAAGGACAAAGATCAACACTTAAATCCAAGAGAGAGAGAGAGAGAGAGAGAGAGAGAGAGAGAGAGAGAGAGAGAGAGAGAGAGAGAGAGAGAGAGAGAGAGAGAGACACATTGGAAAGAAATTGAATGCTATTTGGCCCTAAACAGAGAGTACACAGTGGCAGAATACCTGAGCACTGTGACTGAAGATCCTTGAGCACAGCCTAGCCATCGAGAAAGGCCGCCATAGGCAGACTGTGTGTGTTAGAAAGAGAGAGAGAGAGAGAGAGAGAACATGTGTGTTTGTCATGTGTGTGTGTGTTAGAGAGAGACTAGAGCATGTATGAGAGATCCAAAAGGACAAAGATCAACACTTAAATCCAACAAGAAGAGGGTCTATACCAGAGAAACCAAAGCAGCAAGGAGCCAATGGCCGACATCAGCTAAATAGGCTAGCCAGGTACTGTGACACCAGGCCACACACAGCTTTGGCCAACGGCCCAACGCTACCCAAGCTACACAAGCGACCAAGACATTCACACACAGCACATGTCGTATCTCCAAATGTTGTGAAGTAGCATATGTTTTGCCTGGAAAAAAACATCGTTATTAACAAAACATTTGGGAGGGGAAGGAAGGAAGAGTGGGGTAATGTCATGACATTTTCATTAATCTTACCTGCACAAAAGGAACGCAGGGCGAAAGGCCGCAACACAGGTCTCCACGTTGACGAAAGGCCTCTCGCTGGCGGGACAAAATAAGCCAGAACCCCCTGCTATTCTCACGGCTAATGTCAATGGTCGACTCGTAGCACAAGCTAACAGCTAACTCTAGCCTAGGCTAACTGATGGCATCAAAGTAACGTGCGCAGCCGGCAGCTAGCCGGCAGCTAGCTACGACGTTAGCTGCTGGCTGCGCACGTTACTTTGATGCTATCAGTTAGCCAGTTAGCTCAACCCGTCTATTGCTAACCATAAGCTAACGCACTACCACTGAAACTACAACATGATAAAAGCAATACAGGCGCTGACACCAGGCACACACCGTTAGCTACTAGTAGTACTATATTAGCTAGTCGACCAGTTTGGCTCCAGAGAGAGAGAAAGAGAGCATAGGTCCACGGCGGGAATATAATCATAGGTTGACTCACCATAACGCAGTATCAATCCGGCGCCAATGGTAAAGTTGGAAGGAGACTTTCTTGGCCCACGGTGTAATTTCTTCTGATCCATGCGGCTTTTGAAAAGACATCCACTCGCCTCGCTCCTCTGAATAGCGCTGAATTATCTACCTCGTGTGTCTTCTTCTTCTATTTGGTATTACGGCGGTCGGCGGACGGGCCGGAAACACTATCCTAAAATCTGTAGAGCAGCAAATCCGCAGAAACCGGAAAACTGCAGTCTGCAGAGCCGCAGAGGCAGGAAGTCAGACACATTCTACAAACGTGTCTAATGTGAAATATATAAGCATATAAGCAAAACTAGATTTTAGGTCTGTGATGAAAAAGGGCCTCGCGGGAAGGGGGGCCTCACAAAAAAAAAAAAAAAAAAAAAAAATTTTGCGAGGCCCCCCTTCCCGCGAGGCCCTGTGCGACCGCACTGCTCGCACACCCCCTGAGGCGGCCCTGTGCAGCTAGATACTAGTTCTCCCAGCATGGTCTACCTGCTGGGCTGCAGCGAGATACTATTGTCTCAACCAATGACATTTTGATTGACAGTCGATTCTGCCAAATACGTCACACACCGCTTGCACCCGCCTCTGCTGTTACCACCAATCGGCAAGCCGTATACATTTTTTACTTCGGCTTTCGTCTGCCATTGATTTTGAGTTGACGAGAAGATTTCTAGAACAACAACACGGCGCGGCTGACGTTTAGCTTTTAGCTCCGCAGGATGACTTAAATGAGGCATAATGATTTTACTGCAACTAATGTTATAATAAAACAAAGCCTTTCTATACATGTGTCTGATTGAAAACGTTATTAACAGATTGCAGAATGGGTAAAACTCAGGGCTCTGTGAGCAACGGAAGGAACTGAGCTAGTATGAACGCTTGCTACGTTCGGGTAAATAATATGCTGATGTTATGAACGTGTAACACTAACTATATAATGTTAATGCCACAAAACGAATGCCTTGTTAATCATAAGTAGTAACTTTGATGCAGTAGCTTGTGTGTGTGTGTGGGGGACGGCGGGCGTTGTGCAGGTAGGTCGCGAGTGAACTTTCTTTTTTTTTGCCTTTTGACGCTACACAAATTGATGGTTATTTATCGGCGACTGCTATCGGCACATTTGAGCTTATCGGCCGATAGGCCGATAGCAGGCAACAAGGCACTTATCGGCCGATACCGATACCCGACCGATATATCGGTGCACCCCTATATTTAATTGAGACCCTTTATTTGTTTATTATTTCAATTTAGCTGGAAATACATTTCTACATCATTCAGTAACATTTGCAGAGCCTTATAACAAAAACATTATTACGGTCACCATTGTGACCAGTGGGATTAATCAACAAATTTTATTATTTATTTTTCTATTTCATTGAACATTGCACATGTTAAAAGCCATTTTATTTACTCAAAATGTGAGTATTACCAAGTCAACTTGTGTTCTTAAAACAATGACAATAAACATGGTTTTATTAGGTTGAAATAATGTGGTTGTGTACTTATTTTTCTGTTAACTTATTATGGATTGAAAACTGAAAACCTTAATGCACAGTAACTGAACTCAATATTTGTAAGTTCTGGTAACTTTTTTTTTTTTTTTTTTACAGTGTAGTCTTGCGATCAATCAAAACGTATTTACACGATATACCTCACATTCACCCTCCATTCACATCCTGGTGTTCTCCTGGTGTTCTCCATTAGGCCTGTAGGTGGAGCTATGACAGCACACGTACAGTACACACACCGATGGTGTGTTATGTGTCCAAAAATGAATGGGCAAATGTGAGTGAATGGTCGCACTGTATGCAGCTGTTTGTCTGCATTGCATTCCCCCCCCCCCCCAACTCAGGTTTAGGGTTGATACAACCATCATAATAATATTGTTAATAATAACAATAATGATGTAATAATGTAAAAATTATCATTAAAAATACCTGATTATGAGAAAAAAAAATTACGATGCATGGAATATTGTTGAGGCACACTAGTTACAACTATATTTCAAACAGGCACTCCATGTCAAAAAGGTTGCTGACCCCTGGTCTACTGCTTGAACCAGGTTTGCCGCTGGGCAAGGCTATCAATCTAGCTACGCAGTTTGAAGCGGCTGTACTCCACGCTAAAGCTATAACTACAGAGCTGCTCCAGTACATGCCGTGACGCCGCGGTCTCAGAATACTTTCAAGAAACGGGACTGGCAGCACTCCCGTCCAGCTAAGCCTGCTGCTGCTACTGATTCTGCTTCCACTCGCTCTTGCTACCGATGTGGCTCGGGGGAACCACCTGGCGAACTCTTCACAATGTCCAGCAGTGAAAGTGACTTGCAAATTATGCCAGAAAACAGGACATTTTGCTTGTGTCTGCCGTGCTAAAACACAGTCGGTAAGTACAGTGGAAATTCCTGAAACTACAGTGCTATGCTTGGAAGCTTCTGACATTACAAAAAGAATTGTATGCAATGTGCATGTACACACACCTACTACCCAGGCTCAAGAATTGAGACTGGTTGTGGACACAGGTTCAACAGTATCCATAATGCCACTGTCTACTTATGAGAAATACTTCAGTGAAACTGCCCTATCTGCACCTACTGTTCGGCTGGTGTCGTACACCAAGGCTAGCATACCTGTCATGGGGTGCCTACAGGCAGGGCTGCCTGGGAGAAATGCGAGGCCCTGTGCGAGATTTAAAAACGAGCCCCCCCCCCCCTAAAAGGTAAACAAACAAAAAAAAAATATATATATATATATATATATATATATATATATATATATATATATATATATATATATATATATATATATATATATATATATATATATTTTTTTATACAGTCAACATATTCTTAAATAATAGCGCTGCCCGAGGCTGGGCATGATACAGTCAACATATAGCAAGAGAGAGAGCGAGAGAGAGCTCCCGTTCTACAGTCAATACAGTGTTATTGCTGCACAGACCCGGCAATGCCCCTGACCCTCCACCAGAGCAAGGCCAGAGAGAGAGAGAGAGAGAGACACATTGGAAAGAAACAATCCAAAACCAGAGCAAATTGAAATGCTATTTGGCCCTAAACAGAGAGTACACAGTGGCAGAATACCTGAGCACTGTGACTGACCCAATACTAAGAAGATCCTTGACTAGGTACAGACTCAGCGAGCACAGCCTAGCCATCGAGAAAGGCCGCCATAGGCAGACCTGGCTCCCAAGCGAAGACAGACCCACTGCACACAAGATGAGGTGGAAACCGAGCTCCACTTCTTAACAACCTGCCCACTATACCAAGACATACTTCCCACAAATTGCAAACACCCAAAGAGACTTTGGTGAGCTTCATAACAACACTCGCTGATAGTATTGTCCCCACAAAAAAGGCGAGGGTGTTCCCGAACCAGAAACCATGGGTGGACAGTACTATCAGAGCAGCCCTGAACTCTCGCACCACTGCTTATAACCTGGGCAGAGAGTCAGGAAACATGGAAGAGTACAAGACAACAGTCTACACTCTGCGCAAGGCTGTTAAACTTGCTAAGAGGACGTATGCCGACAAGATGGAGGCACAAATGGCACAGAATGACACAAGAGGCTTATGGCAGGGACTGAGGACTATAACTGACTACAAAGTCAGCGCCCCCTCAATGGGGAGCGACGACGCCTCCCTTGCGGACCAGCTCAACACCTTCTACGCGCGGTTTGGTGCAAACAGTGGCACTGCTAGCTCAACGGCTAGTGACGTCACTGGTGCGCCGGCTGTTGTGGAGGGGGGGGGGGCATCCGCGGGGGGGCGGGGACGCTCTCTCATTGACGGTACACAGTGTGAGAAGAGCATTTATGCAGGTGAACACCAGGAAGGCGGCTGGCCCAGATGGAATAACAGGACGCATACTCAAGTCCTGTGCTAACCAGCTAGCCCCTGTGTTCACCACCATATTTAATCGATCCCTGAAGGAGTCAGTGGTCCCTGCCTGCTTCAAGATGTCTACCATTATCCCGGTACCAAAGAAACCCTCCCCAGCAGGTCTCAATGACTACAGACCGGTGGCACTCACCTCTGTGGCCATGAAATATTTCGAGAGGCTGGTCAAGGATCACATTTGTGCCTCCCTCCCCAGCGATATGGACCCTATGCAATTTGCATACAGGCCAAACAGGTCCACTGACGATGCGGTCTCCCAAGTACTGCACAGCACCCTCTCTCACCTGGACCGTCAGAAGGGGGGCTATGTGAGACTGTTGTTCATTGACTACAGCTCAGCGTTCAACACCATAGTCCCCACCAGACTGGTGGACAAGCTGATCGAGCTGGGTCTGAGCTCCGCTCTGAGCGCCTGGGTACTGGACTTTCTGAGTGAAAGACCCCAGGCGGTCAGGGTGGGGGGTCAGACCTCCAACACCATCACCCTGAGCATCGGGTCCCTCCAGGGCTGTGTTCTGAGCCCCCTGCCGTACTCACTATACACACACGACTGTGTGGCCAAGTTCAGCTCCAACTCCATAGTGAAGTTCGCAGACGACACGGTGGTGGTGGGGCTGATCTCGACGAGAAGGCCTACCGGGAGGAGGTTGAGGTACTGGAACGCTGGTGCCAGGACAACAGCCTGCTCCTGAACATTGGTAAAACCAAGGAGCTGATCGTGGATTATAGGAGAGGACAGCAGGAGACACACACACCACTGAGGATAAACGGGGCCACCGTGGACAGGGTGAGCAGCTTTAAGTACCTGGGGGTCCACATCTCAGAGGATCTGACATGGTCAACACACATAGACACAGTTGTAAAAAAGGCGAAGCAGCGCCTCTACCACCTGAGACAGTTAAGGAAGTTCAGAGTATCGGGGAAGATACTCCAGTCCTTCTACTCCGGAACTGTAGAGAAAACATCACTGCCTGGTATGGCAACAGCACGGCACAGGACAAGAAGGCCCTACAGAGAGTGGTGCGCTCTGCCGAGCGTACCACGGGTATTGCACTACCTCCCCTGCAGGTTCTATACAACAAAAGGTGCAAATCCAGAGCCTGCAGAATAATGAAAGACCCTCACCACCCCAATAACAGCCTGTTCCAGCTGCTGAGGTCAGGCAGACGCCTGCGAACACCAGCTACTAGGACAGAGAGGCTTCGGCTCAGCTTCAAACCCCAGGCCATCAGAGCCTTGAACAATGAACACTGAGGGTCACAGAACACTGAACCCTACACACACAAGCACACATTAGCACACACACGACACACAATATGAAATACAAGAATGTGAAATAAAGCCCATTTGAATTGAAGAGAGAGAGATAGATAGAGCATGTCTGTGTGTGTTAGAAAGAGAGAGATAGAGAGAGAGCATGTCTGTTTGTGTGTGTGTGTGTGTTAGAGAGAGAGCATGTATATGTGTGTTAGAAAGAGAGAGAAATATAGAGAGAGAGCATGTCATTTTGTGTGTTAGAGAGAGATATAGAGCATGTCTGTGTGTGTTAGAAAGAGAGAGAGAGAGAGAGCATGTGTGTTTGTGTGTTAGAGAGAGAGAGCATGTCTGTGTGTGTGTGTGTGTTAGAGAGAGAGCATGTATGAGAGAGATAAGCAAAGATGAGCCCCTAAAGGATATTCAACTTTTAATGGAAGAACAAAACAGAAGGAAAAGATAACTTCACAAAGGCAACATGAATATACATAGATCCAAAAGGACAAATATCAACACTTAAATCCAAAGAGAAGAGGGTCTATACCAGAGAAAACAAAGTAGCAAGAAGCCAATGGCCGACATCAGCTAAATAGGCTAACTGCAAATAGAGTAGCCAGGTACTGACACCAGGCCACACACCGTTAGCTACTACAACAGCTAGCCGGCCCATTTGGCTCAATATAACGTTAGCTACGTTAGCTAGCCGGCCCGCTTTGGCTCAATATAACATTAGCTACAACAGCTAGCCGGCCTGTTTGGCTCCCGAGAGAGAGAGAGAGATATATCCACGGCGGGAATAGAATAGAGTGCATTAAAAACTCACCAAACGTCCAAGAGGATGGAGACAACCGCGTGGAGTTGACGAAGTTCATCTGCCGAATGACCGTCCTCTTCATCTTGGCATAACAATGCTGCACGCGCTCTCTCTAGGTTAGCTAACGCTAGTTAGCCTTTAGCTAAGCTAGCTACTAGCCGACATCATCATGGCTATCCCGACTGAACCACACGTTAGCACTCGATATTATAACGTAGCTAAAGCTAACTAGCTGTCCCTGCCTTTAGCTAAGCCGACATGGCTAGCCTGACTGAACTGTCTAACATGCAACAACTTTCATCTTCAGTCCATCTGCCGAATGACCGTCCTCTTCGTCTTGGCTGGCATAACTAAGCATAACCTCCAAAGCTGCACGCGCAAAATAGTCAAACGCAGCTGACGCACGCCGGCGTACACATGATGTAACCCCTCCCTTCGTTGAAACCAATAGTATGTCTGCTGCAGAGCCCCAGAGCTCCAATAGTGAGTATGTCTGCTGCAGAGCCGCAGAGCCGCAGAGCCAGGAACAAGTCAGACACATTCTACAAACGTGTCTAATGTGAAATATATAAGCATATAAGCTAAACTAGATTGTATGTCTGTGATGAAAAAGGGCCTCGCGGGAAGGGGGGCCTCGCAAAAAAATGAAAATAATAAAAATAATAATAATTTTTTTTCTCTTTTTTTTTGAGGCCCCCCTTCCCGCGAGGCCCTGTGCGACCGCACTGCTCGCACACCCCCTGAGGCTGCCCTGCCTACAGGCTCAGGTGAGGAGAGACAATGTCACGGTCCCTGCTACATTTTACGTTGTGGATAAAGGAACTCCCCTACTGGGAATGGACCTGTTGACTGCACTCCACCTCTGCATTAGTGGAACTACTGTCCTCCCCTCCTCCGCTCCTACGCCGTCTACACCTGCCCCTGTGATGGCTACTACTGTCACAGCTCCTACGGCATTTGGCTGTGCAAAAGGCTTTGTGCATTGTGTAAAAATGTACCCTACTGTTAAACCAGTCCACCAGAAGTTACGCCGCTTGCCTTTCATGTTCAGGGATGCCATCTCTACTGAATTACTGATACCACTACTACTACTGCTACTACTACTGCTGCTGCGGATACTACTGCTACTACTGCTACTACTACTACTACTGCTACTACTGCTGCTGCGGATACTACTACTACTGCTGCTACTACTACTGCTGCTACTATTACTGCTTCTATTGACTCTGCTATGGATGTGGAGCCCGAGATAGTAGCACACATTGCTGCTACACTCAGTGCCCTGTCGGTGACTGAGTTTGGGGCTGCTTGCTCTACCTGCCCTGAAGTGACTGCACTGCGTGGTCAGATTGACAGGGGTTGGCCTCACTCAGCGAAATCAGTGAGCCAAGATCTGATCGCATACTTCAAGATCAGAGAGGAACTGTCAGTCAAGGACAATTACGTCCTCAGAGGCAACCGCCTCATCGCACCAGTGTCCTTACGCCATACATTGCTCACACTGGCACACGAGAGCCACCAGGGGGTCGTACGCACTAAGCAGCGTCTGCGGGATCTCTATTGGTGGCCGAAGATGGACGCTCAGGTGCAGGCCGACATATCCAAATGTGTCTCTTGTCAGTCTAATGACAAGACGGCCAAGATTCATTTTGCACCTTTACAGCCAGTTACACTGCCAGACGGCCCGTGGAAGAAGCTAGGCCTCGACATAGTCGTGCCCTTCGAGTCAGCTGTGCCAGCCTGCCGTTACGCGATCACACTGACGGACTACTATTCTAAGTGGCCAGAGGTAGCCTTTTCTCACAACGCTACAACTACGGATGTAACCAAGTTCCTAAGCTCTGTGTTCGGTCGCCATGGTAACCCAGAGAGCGTCGTCACAGACAATGGACTTCAATTCACATCAGCAGCCTTCTCAAGGAAAGAGACATTGCTCACAATCGGATTTCGGTTTACTATCCGGCAGCTAATGGTGCTGTTGAACGCTTCCATCGTGTTCTGAGGAGTTGCATTCAGACAGCGATCCAGCAGTCTCAACCGTGGAAAGAGGCTGTGTTGGGTTGTCTGCAAATATACAGAGCCACTCCCCACGCCACCACTGGCGTTTCACCACATGAACTGCTTTACGGTCGTAAAATGCGCACCAAACTGGACGTACTGCCCTTGCAGTCTACTGGGAGTTCACAGGACGAGACTGTGAGAGAAACGGTCCAAAACAAGCAAGCCAAAATGAAGCGCTACACAGATGCTAAGCGTGGCACTCGTGCACCTGTTTTTCGGAAGGGGGAGAGAGTCAGGATTAGAACACCACATCACGTCCCCAAAGCACACTTGAGATACACCTTTCTGCTCAGTGATGGAAATAAATGGAACGCATCCCGTCTGGCTCACACTTCGAACACTCCAGATGAGCAGGACTTAGGGATCCGACCTGCCCTGACAGCGCTCAGCGGTCACACTCCAGCACAGTCGGGGGCAAGAAACAAGCCTAGTTGGCATCAGGACTTTTTTGCACACTGAGTGAGAAATAAGAGTAAAATTGGTTGAGCATATATAATTATATCTTGATAATGATTGAATAACCTGTGCTCCCTTTGTTTAATGATTACCTTGAGTTACCCGTTTTATGATACTGACTGTTGGTTCAGTTTACTTAAGAAAGTGGAAAAAGCAAAAGTTCTAAATTTGCATAAGGCTGAGTAGCAAGTAACATTCTATTACAGAAAAGGGAGATGTTGTGTTCTGTAATGCATGTTGAAGATGTACTTCCCAAGAGTCTCCACTATGGGGCGTAGTTGATACAATGCCCTGTTATGCCTACAGCTGAAGTGTGCAGAAGAAGTGTACATGCAGAAGGAGAATAGGACAGAATGTACCCTGCTGTAACCTACCATGCTAACCTGCTTGACTAAAAGACTAAAAGAGTAACCTGCTTCCTGAGTCTTATTACTACACCTACCTACATACAAAATACTACGTACGTACTACATAACGAGAGAGAGAGAGAGAGAGAGAGAGAGAGAGAGAGAGAGAGAGAGAGAGAGAGAGACAGAGAGAGAGAGAGAGACAGAGACAGAGACAGAGACAGAGACAGAGAGAGAGAGAGAGAGAGAGAGAGAGAGAGAGAGAGAGAGAGAGAGACAGAGACAGAGAGACAGAAAGACAGAGAGACAGAGACCACGGCGGGAACAGAATAGATTGCATGAAAAACTCACCCTAACGCAGAATCAATGGCAAAGTTGGAAGGAGACGACGTCGACGCATTTTCCTACCGTGGAGATGAAAAAGTTCACCAGTCGCATATTGTCCCCCCGTTGGGATGACCTTGGGAGTCCTAGTTTATCTGCCACACGTTAGCACTCGATAACGTAGCAATTAGTTACGTTAGCTAACGCTAGTTACCTGTCCCTGCCTTTAGCTAATTGCTACTAGCCGACATAGCTATAGCCTGACTGAAGGTTCTAACACGCAACAACTTTCATCTTCAGTCCATCTGCCGAACGTCCTCTTCGTCTTGGCATAACCTAATCATACTTGGTATTGATAACAAGCTTATGGCACACAGTGTTATTTCTTCTGCTGCGATGCTGCTTTTCAAAAGACATCCACTCGCTCTTGTGGATAGCGCTGAATAGACCCTATACCTCGCTGTACCCCCTCCCCTTGTGGATCCGGTCTTCCTCACATCTCTCTACCGACTACCAGACCGACACCAACCAGCTCGGCTCCCCCTAGTGTTAGTCCTCCAACGATGCTTTGCACAAAAGTAATTGAATGAAACCAATAGTATATCTGCAGAGCAGCAGAGCCGCAGAGCCCGGAACACTATTCTACAAACGTGTCTAATGTGAAATATATAAGCATGTAAGCAAAACTAGATTTGAGGTCTGTGATGAAAAATGGCCTCGCGGGAAGGGGGGCCTCGCAAAAAAAAATTAAAAAAAATAAAATAAAAATAAAAATAATAATAATAATAATAATAATAATAATAATAATAATAATAATAATAATAATAATAATAATAATAATAATAATAATAATAATAATAATAATAATAATAATAATAATAATAATAATAATAATAATAATAATAATAATAATAATAATAATAATAATAATAATAATAATAATAATAATAATAATAATAAATAAATAAATAAATAGAAAATATATTTTTGTATTTTATTTAAAAAAAAATTGCGAGGCCCCCCTTCCCGCGAGGCCCTGTGCGACCGCACTGCTTGCACACCCCCTGAGGCGGCCCTGGACAGTGGTATAACAGTAGCAGGACAGTGGTATAACAGTAGCAGGACAGTGGTATAACAGTAGCGGGACAGTGGTATAACAGTGGTATAACAGTAGCTGGACAGTGGTATAACAGTAGCGAGACAGTGGTATAACTCTAGGCCCGTCCGAGGACGACATAGAGAGAGAGAGAGGGAGAGAGAGAGAGAGAGAGAGAGAGAGAGAGAGAGAGAGAGAGAGAGAGAGAGAGAGAGAGAGAGAGAGAGAGAGAGAGAGAGAGAGAGAGAGAGAGAGAGAGATGTATTGTATTGAGAATTCGGTAGAAAGAAAACATAAACACATAAAATTATCACATAAAACGGTATTCATAAACACCAGGGCCCTCATTTATGAATAATGCGTAGAAAGTGTTCTATTTTCGTTCCTACGCAAGGAATTTAGAATGTCTCTACGCACAGAAAAATCGGGATTCTTTCGGATTCGAGGTCGTACACACAACAACTCCGTGTTGATAAATACCATAGTTCTTACCGTCTATGCTCGTGCATGATTATCCATATATGGTAATGAAACACCCCCATAATAATAATAATAATAATGGACTAAGCCGAGCGAACTATGAGAAACTCCAGAGCGAGATTGATCACGGAGGTCTAACCAACTAATTTAACGCACTGTGGAACCAAGAAGACACAACGCGTGTTATGGGAGAAATACGCGACAGGCTGACGGACTTGTACACAGTGATGTCGGATATCAACGACTCCCTAAAGATCATTGCTGCAATGCTGGCAGCGCAAAATACTAATAAAGACCGTTAACCACTGTTTGGCATTGGTGTCATTAATAACCATGTTGGAATATGAATGCCCTTTTCGTTTTGTTCTTTTAAAGTTCGATTGGCTACCTGGTATAATATGATTTGTAGAGGCATACAATCTATTTTGTTGTCGGTATTAGGTAGCCTATATAAATTATATATAATAGCATAGCCTACATATGCAACAGTACTTGCGCCTAACGCATGGCACAGACACGGAGCCCTGCGAAGCCTGCATACAGTAAACTAATGAAGTAACAATTTAATTCATATGGCAAATTGATTTGATAAGTTACACAAATACAGCTGTCTGTCTGAAACACACCCCCACGCATAGACACACACACACACTAACACACACTCTCTCTCACATGACATCTCAGAGACCAGTTTTGGTGTACATTTACATTTACATTTACATTTAGTCATTTAGCTGACGCTTTTATCCAAAGCGACTTACAAGTTCTGTACGACAAGCCATCAGGAAGGGCACAACTCTATCAGCTGAGCAACAATGTTCATCAAAGTGTTGAGTGCTACAGTGTAGGTTAGTTTATTAGGACAAGTGCATGACAGTACGGTTAGTTAGGGTTAGATTTTTTTTTTTTTTTTTTTTTAATTCAGATAATGGTTGAAGAAGTGCGTCTTTAGTCGACGGCGAAAGATTGGACGTGATTCGGCTGTCCTAACTGGGGTGGGTAGTTCATTCCACCATTGTGGGGCAAGGACTGAGAATAGGCGACTTCTCTTTGATGACCCTCCCGGAGCTTGGATAGGAGTAGGTCTGAGGCGGCCAGAAGATGCAGAGCGTAGGGGTCTTGAGGGTGTGTAGTTAGAGACCATTGACCGGAGGTAGGCGGGAGCGGTTCCCTTTGCCGCACGGTATGCTAGGTCGAGGGCCTTGAAGCGGATTCGTGCAGCAATGGGGAGCCAGTGCAGGTCCCTAAGAAGTGGGGTGACATGGGCCGACTTCGGTAGGTTTGAGATCAGGCGGGCCGCTGCGTTCTGAATGAGTTGAAGAGGCTTAGTGGCAGTGGCCGGGAGGCCAGCGAGCAGTGCATTGCAGTAGTCGAGGCGGGAGATGACTGTTGATTGGACGAGGAGTTGGGTGGCTTCTTTTGTCAGGAAGGGGCGTATCCTTCTGACGTTGCTCAGGAGGAATCGGCAGGTTCTGGTCGTCGCTGCGATGTGAGCAGAGAAGTTCAACTGGTCGTCGAGGACAACACCAAGGTTCTTGGCGGTCGGGGACGCAGTCACAGCTGCATTCTCGACTGTGATTGAAAGGTCGGTTAGGGGGGAGGATTTGGCCGGCAGGTGGAGCAATTCTGTTTTGCTTAGGTTCAGTTTGAGGTGGTTGGACGTCATCCAGGCTGAGATGTCGGACAGACAGGCCGAGATCCGCACAGAGACGTGGATATCTGAGGGAGGGAAGGAGAGGAAGAGTTGAGTATCGTCGGCATAACAATGGTAGGAGAAGCCATGAGACGTGATAATGTTACCCAGTGATTTAGTGTAGAGGGAGAAGAGAAGGGGTCCTAAAACCGAGCCCTGGGGGACACCCGTCCGCAGGGGGCGGGTGGCCGACAGGGTCCCTCTCCATGACACTTGGTAGGAGCGGTCATTGAGGTATGATGACAGCCATGTCAGCGCAGAGCCAGCCACTCCCATTCCTGCGAGGGCCGCAAGGAGGATCTGGTGGTTGACTGTGTCGAAGGCTGCAGATAGATCTAGGAGAATCAGGACAGAGGAGAGGCCTTTCGCTTTTGCTAAGTGAAGTGCCTCTGTGACCGCAATGAGGGCTGTCTCTGTGGAGTGACCAGTCCTGAAGCCTGACTGATTAGGGTCTAGGAGGTCATTCTGTAAGAGATAAGTAGTAAGTTGGTTGGATACAGCACGTTCAAGTGTTTTAGAAAGGAAGGAGAGAAGAGAGACAAACCTGATCAGGTGTAAACCTGATTAACAACAGACACACACACGCTCATGTGTTCTAATTTGATCACACACACACACACACACACACACCGAGAGAGAGAGACACAGACATCAAGTGACACCCATGCAAACCACACACACACACCAAACCAGTTTACCAACTATTGAGGATCAGACCCACTTGTGTATTGGAGATAGGATTTAAACAGCTTGTTGAGAACATCAACGGACTGAGTCTGGAAGAGGCTGTGTCAAGGATGGACCTTTGCTGCTGTGCTGTGAAACCTGCTGCTTTGCTTTGCTTGCTGAATAAAACAACATCTATCAATTGAGCCATTGTCTCTGAAACCAATCTCCAGTTGAATTCTTCCTTGGAAACCAGCGCTCAGCTCACAGAATATACTTCAACAGAATATACTTCACTAACTTGATCTTTCCTTGTATCTTTACGCTTATGAAAACATTAAATAATATTTATAGGCGATAGGCCCTCCTTTTGCCATAATAGCCTATTCTCAAACGGCTATGCGCTGTGGGCTATCTCCTCGCTGACGGACAAGTATACCTATATCATATTCCTATGTCTCCAAGGAATCATGGGGAAGAAAGGTTGGGAACCCCTGCTATATAGCCTATCCTTTATAATGTTATAGGCTATTTTATTTACAGTAGTCTATTTATGATTTATTCCATAGCCGGTCTCAGTTATGCTGTGGCTGAGATGGATCGGGATTAATGAAGCTGCTACTGTAGGACTAGACTGCTTCTCAGCTACGAATTAAAGCCACGATTGAAAATAATGTACTTCCTTTCTTGACAATAGCCTATAACAATAATACGAGAGCATACAATAACAATCTCAATGACATGTAGCCTACGCCATGTGTAGCCTGCCTATTCCATCACGTCTGTGCGGGAGCTCACAAATATGCTGTTGTCACAATGTAAATAAAAACGTGCACTGAAAAGTTACAGTATGTAGATGGTTGACTAAATAAAATTAGGCCTGGGTGCGTTCCTCCCGGCCACCGGCAATGACTTATCAGCCAAATGCAACGATAAACCATGATGCATTCATTCGGAAAAAACAATTCCAAATGCTATTTATAGGGTTTGACAATAATTACACTAATGTCGCTATTTTACAATTAACTATAATGAGTTACGGGTCATACCGAACACGTCTGTGTTGAAACTAATGCACGAAAGCTTATTTTACGCGTGCAGTTTTCTTATTCTACCGCTTGGTGCCATGTAAGCACGGTCTGAGCTGTGCGTAGATATACGCACAATCTCAAGCACACATTCATGTTCGTGTTTGAGATTAATTTAGGCTCGCCTCGAAAGTAGATGAGAGTAGATGATTGCAGCCGGGGGAGGAGTCAGAAAGTTGAACACTTCAGATTTGACTACAGCCTGCTCGCCTAGTCTCGCATGGCAGATATCGTGTTCACATTACCACACACACATACACACCTGTCCAGTTCATTATAATACGAGGGCTGTGTGCAAAATTAAATCAGATTCAAATGTATGGTCATCACACACACACTATATACCTGCTATAGTGGAATAGACTGTATTCATATACCATATTTATACCATCTTGTTGCACGCTCCTGCCCACCGCAGCGCGCATGCACACACAACACACACACACTGCTAAATAATTCTGTTTTGCATATATATACTGTATATTGAGGCAAAACAGAATTATTCAGCAGACGCATTATCATGTAAGATGTGTGCAACAAGATATATAACCATATTATAATTTCGGCTAATTATAATTTCGAGAGCGCACTGATAATGTTTGGCCAGCTAATTATCCTTTGGATTTTATGTGGGGGGTATAATGAGAACAGGTAGAAAATGAAATACTATAACACTCACTAATTCACACAAATTGATGTGAATCAAGTCTTCATTTATTGTATTATTATTATCATCTGGAGTCGCAAATCGCTTTCGTGCTGTAGTGCACGACACGTGTGGGTATGTGTGTGTGCAGGATACAGTATCTGTGAGGATTCGCCTGTTCCCTGAACTTTTCCCTGTCTACTCTCCCTCACCAGCCCCCACCCTTGCGATGATTTACTCTCCTCTACTCTTCACCAGCCCCCACCCTTGGACTACCTTCACGCAGCTGTCATAGTTTATGATTAGCGCCCCAGAGGGCTTTATATACCTGGACCTCCCTTCCAGTCCTGGTCGGGTCGTTCTGTATCTGTGTTCACTCTGTGTTCATGGAGTTCTGTACGTTACCATCCTGTACGTTACCATCACCTGCCGCGTCTCCGGCGTGAGACGACGTGCCAGCCATCACCACCTGTCGCCGTTTGCCTGGAGTGGGACACCGTCTTCGCTCTCTAATTCTCTACGGGAGGTTTTCCAGTGTTCCCAGTCCAGACGTCAAGCCGGCGCGCCATCGCTCCCTATTTTCCACGGGAGGATGGCATCTCTTCGCCCCGGTCCCCTGGGACCCCTTTGTTCTGCGTTGCCCGGCCCCCCCGAGGAGGAGGAAGAGGATCTCCGTGCCTGGAGTGGGACACCGCCTTCGCTCTCTAATTCTCTACGGGAGGTTGCCAGTGTTCCCACTCCAGACGTCAAGCCGGCGCGTCATCGCTCCCTATTTCCACGGGAGGATGGCGCCTCTTCCCCCCGGCCTCCGCTGTCGGGCCCCTGTACCAAGTCAAGTCAAGTCAAGTCTCCGTGCCCGGCCCCCCCGAGGAGGAGGAAGAGGATCTCCGTGCCTGGAGTGGGACACCGCCTTCGCTCTCTAATTCTCTACGGGAGGTTGCCAGTGTTCCCACTCCAGACGTCAAGCCGGCGCGTCATCGCTCCCTATTTCCATGGGAGGATGGCGCCTCTTCCCCCCGGCCTCCGCTGTCGGGCCCCTGTCTCAAGTCAAGTCAAGTCTCCGTGCCCGGCCCCCCCGAGGAGGAGGAAGAGGATCTCCGTGCCTGGAGTGGGACACCGCCTTCGCTCTCTAATTCTCTACGGGAGGTTGCCAGTGTTCCCACTCCAGACGTCAAGCCGGCGCGTCATCGCTCCCTATTTCCACGGGAGGATGACGCCTCTTCCCCCCGGCCTCCGCTGTCGGGCCCCTGTCTCAAGTCAAGTCAAGTCTCCGTGCCCCCCCCCCCGAGGAGGAGGAAGAGGATCTCCGTGCCTGGAGTGGGACACCGCCTTCGCTCTCTAATTCTCTACGGGAGGTTGCCAGTGTTCCCACTCCAGACGTCAAGCCGGCGCGTCATCGCTCCCTATTTCCACGGGAGGATGGCGCCTCTTCCCCCCGGCCTCCGCTGTCGGGCCCCTGTCTCAAGTCAAGTCAAGTCAAGTCTCCGTGCCCGCCCCCCCCGGGGAGGAGGAAGAGGATCTCCGTGCCTGGAGTGGGACACCGCCTTTGCTCTCTAGTTCTCTACGGGAGGTTGCCAGTGTTCCCACTCCAGACGTCAAGCCGGCGCGTCATCGCTCCCTATTTCCACGGGAGGATGGCGCCTCTTCCCCCTGGCCTCCGCTGTCGGGCCCCTGTCTCCGTACCAGGCCTCCGCCGTCGGGCCCCTGTCCCTGTGACAGGCCTCCGCCGTCGGGCCCCTGTCTCCATGCCCGGCCCCCGCTGTCGGGCCCCTGTCTCCGTACCAGGCCTCCGCCGTCGGGCCCCTGTCCCCGTGACTGGCCTCCGCCGTCGGGCCCCTGCCTCTGTGCCCGGCCTCCGCTGTCGGAACCCTGTCCTCATCCCTGTAAGCAGCCCTGGCTCGTAGCCCTGGCCCTTAGCCTTTGTCCCTGACACTTAGCCGTGTCCCTTAGCCTGTTCGCCTCTTAAAGGCACAGTGCCGCATTTTCCTTATTTCCTTGACTCTAGTGTTTTGTGTTCTCCCCTGTTCCCCTCTCCAGTGCCCCTGGTCCTAGTCCTTGACATTTAGCCCTGGCCCTGTCCTTTAGCCCTAGTCCCTTAGCCTGTTCGCCTCTTAAAGGCACAGTGCCGCATTTTCCAGTTTTCCTTGACTCTAGTGTTTTGTGTTCTCCCCTGTTCCCCTCTCCAGTGCCCCTGGTCCTGGTCCTTGACATTTAGCCCTGGCCCTGTCCCTTAGCCCTAGTCCCTTAGCCTGTTCGCCTCTTAAAGGCACAGTGCCGCATTTTCCTTATTTCCTTGACTCTAGTGTTTTTGTGTTCTCCCCTGTTCCCCTCTCCAGTGCCCCTGGTCCTGGTCCTTGACATTTAGCCCTGGCCCTGTCCTTTAGCCCTAGTCCCTTAGCCTGTTCGCCTCTTAAAGGCACAGTGCCGCATTTTCCAGTTTTCCTTGACTCTAGTGTTTTTTGTGTTCTCCCATAAAGGGACTGTTCCGCCTTTTGTTCTATAATAAAGATTTGCCCTGTTTTGGCTTACTCTCATACCTGTCTTGTGTTGTGCGATTGGGGTCGGTTACAAACCATAACAGTATCACTGCTGCATCGTTAATGAACTATAGATTTATATGGGATCTATTCTAGTCTATTTCACGCGATTGGGTTAACTGTGAGCCAGACGCCTTAGTGAAGTACTGTACATAGAGCGGTAATGCTCAGAGTTCTAAAACATAATTGTTGTATTTATTATCATTATAATTATTTAATTCCGATGATAGAACAGTCCGTCTGTAGAATCGACTTGAAGAAGCAATCACCAACTATTTGTTCAGTGTAACGATCCCAGGTCCTGGGGGGCCTGGGTTAAGGAGAACAATAACACTGGACATTTTCTACCTCCTTTCAATGGTCTCATACCACCCTCTAGTGGTCACCAGCAGATGGTGCAGGCCGGCACATTAACCATGTTGACAAATGTAATTAATATAATTAATAGTATGATTGGGTCTCATTCCCGAACCGATTTACGACCAAAAATGTCCTCTTAGGCAGATTTCTGCCCATTTAAGACATATTAGGGCTGGTAGCGCGATTCCCCAAATTTTCCTGAGATCAGATTTGAGCGTGGCTGAGAGAAGATTTAAGAGTGCTGAGGAGCACACTTATGATTGATTGACTAATTGAAAATTGTATTAACTTGACAGACTGTCTTCTCATAGTGATTCCTTCATGTCAACGCTACAGGCCTCCTTGGAATTAATTACTTAATCATAATTAAAATAAATATGACAATATTTGTACGATAAGAAATTATGCATTTGATGTCGGAAAAATAAATAATATGGATTCATCTGATCACAGGCCAGCTGGATTAACCATATCTGAACCCGCTATTTTGGACAAATGTATAATTACTTTAATTACTCAGATAGTCAAACACAATTATGCAATTATTGTGAAATGATTGAAAATAATAATTATTTAATGCCTTCTGTGGAATTTGTATTTCTTATTTGTTACATATCTCTTTTAATGGTATACAATGGGACAGACCTTTGTTTTATATAAACCTGCATTCCTTCGAATATATCATTAATCAATTAAACTTATATTGAAATACACTATATAGCTTATACACCAACACTGAAATGACAGTGGATAAATAAATAAATAAATAAGAACTAAAGCTAATCGGTGGAAATAGACTGCATTAATATTCCATAACAAGTCTTGTGTGCGCCAGTATGGCCTACGTGTCTAATGGATGAACAGTATAGGCTTAATATATTCTGGTTGCTTGTTTCATTGGGATTTAGTGGATGCTATATGTGTGTGCTCTGCTCTGCCCTGCGTACAGTATAGGTACAGTCTGTATGATGAGCCTATACTGTGTTCATTCATTACGCCGTAGGCTATATATATTATGTAAACAAGACAAACGTCTTTCTCTGGTCTCATCATCATTAGGTGGCTTCTTCGTTCCGAAGGTTGCCTATCACTCTCCAACCCATTCTGTCCCCACTTCTTCTCTCCAACTCCGTGACTCCGCCTCTCACTCCGCTCCAATCACAGATGTCGTCTACCCAGCCTCTTCTTGGTCTTCTACTTCCTCTCTTTCCATCCACCTTCCCCATCACCACCTTCTTGAACATCTCCCCGCTGGATCCTCTCAGAACATGCCCGCACAACTCCATCTTTCTCTTTTTCAACCTCTCCAGCAGCTGTCCTCCTTGCATATCCGCTCTTCTCAGTACCTCCTCATTCTTGATCTTATCCTTCCATGTTATCTTCAGCATCTTCCTCAGCGTCCACATTTCAAAAGAGTCTATCATCCTCTTTGCCTCTTCATTCAGCGTCCATGCTTCTGCTCCGTATGAAAAGACTCACATAACATACGTTTCCAAAATCCTGGTCTTCGTTTTCCAACTTATGTTTCTTCTCAATAATTCTTTATGGTTCCAGAATGCGCCCTTTGCAATTCCGGTTCTTCTCTTAATGTCCATGTTAGCTCTTCCACCTTCACTGATCCAGCTTCCAAGGTACATGTACTCCTTCACTAGTTCAAGTTTTTCTCCATCCAACTGTATTTTACAGTTCCTGGTGTTTTTTCAATGATCATTACTTTAGTTTTCTTTGTGTTTAGCGACATTCCATAGTTTTTGCATTCGACATTCAGCTTATTCATCATGTCCTGTAGATCTTCTTGACAGTTACAGACTATAGCAGTGTCAAGGCCTTCGTGAAATCGATGAAGCAAATATACAGCTTCTTCTGTTGGTCTATCGATTTTTCACCAATGATTCTGAGTTGGCAGATTGCTCTCTTGGTCCTTTTCCTTTGCGAAAACCCATTTGGCTATCCGAGAGCTGATGTTCAAGTATGGGTTCTATTCTGTTCTTGATGATTTTCAGGAGTACTTTTGATGCATGATGCATCCCCTTAACACTTGTGTGTATTGAGCCGTACTGTATTGTACCCATTCTGCAATCTGTCAAATAAGGTTTTCATTCATTCATTCATATACAGTACTGCGCGCGCGTGCGTGTGTGTGTGCGCGCACGTGCGCGCTGCGGCAGGTGTACCACGAGCTGTACTATATATGATGCCAATACATTAATCTAATCTAATTTTGATGCGTCGCAAGACTCGCAAGGCACTTCCGCCTTTCCATTTTCACGCGGCTGCGTCACTAGTTGCCTTACAAAGAGCTCTGGAGGTGTTGTTTTGTATGCAAATGACCTAGACGGGAACGCGCGTTCGAGTTTAAGACATGGTGTCATTCCCCAAGCAGATGTCACAGGTGTGACCGTTTGAGCCACTTAAGACATATTACCAGCACGTTGGGGACTCAGAGTGAACTTGTCATTGATTCTGTCTCAGTCGGTTCCAAGATAAGTCTTCCAAGAGAACTCTTTGGAACATTTTGGGGAATGAGACCCATTAATGTGATTTCATGGTGTGTGCTGTTGTTGACTTTCCCTCCCCTTTTTTGATGTTGTTCCCCTGTCTGGTTGTGTTTTGGTAATTATGCTTTTGTGTCCTTGTGGTTGATGATTTGTTTTAGACTGGCTTGCCAGCTGTTGTCAATTTGTAATTAGTCGGATATTTAAGTGTGTGTCTCCCTCTCCTCGTAGTGGCGTCATTTCCTCCAGTTCCCTGCTTCCTGTCCACGTCGTCGCTCTCCCTTGCTTGATTCTAGTAAGTGTAGTGTTTTTGATGTTGCTTGTTTGTTTTACGTTTCTCCAGTTTATTGTTCTAGTGCCAGCACGGCTGCGCCGTTTACTTTCTTTTGTTTGTTCTCCAAGTCTTTTGTTTTTTTGTACCAGCAAGGCTGTGTCATTATTTTCCTACGTTCGTGTTGTGCTTGGTGAACTTAAAGTAAAGAGTCATTATCAACACGAATCCTGCCATCTATGCCTCTCGTCCTCAATGTCTGCAGTATTGGGTTCTCTCTCCTCTCCACACTACCCCCATTCGTAACAGTTCAGGGGGGTTGATATATTGTTATTTTTATATAAACTCCATGGTTATTAAGACAGCATTTATGAGGAATGTGTAAAGCGTTCAATTGTGAATGTCAGTACTCTGATAAAATAATGTGGTGTCTGTCTGACAGTTCATGAAGTTTATCTTGTGAGTGGGGACAACTTTTCTGAGCCAATGGGCACTTTGCGCAGACGATAGCAAGTCGTTTCCCATCATGCATTTACGTTGAGCAGTCGCTGGAGAGGTACTGTGGCGCCTATCTCTGAAGGCTGTGCGTGGCTAGCTCCTGTGAGATTTCCGCGGCTCGCCTAGTCAGATTTCGAGAGCAAGTCGGACAACATTCTAACCGTCATGCAACGTGCTTGGCAAGGCCGTAGTAAAAACTGCGCAGATCTGCGCCTGCCTCGCCAATCTCAAACACGCCTGTTGATAAGTCCCACACTTTGCTTAGAAATTATCGTACACGCGGTTTACGCACATATCTGCGTACGCACCATCCATAAATGAGGACCCAGGATTTGGTGACATTTCAAATACACATAAATAAAATAAAAGGTTCATTTAACAGTTGTTACACCAGACATGAACAAATATTGAATTGAATCTACAATACTTACCATTATTTTGTCTGCAGTCAGTAGACTTGACATGTTGCTTTGTTTGACAGCATTTATCAGTTTATAAAAAAGTCAAGGATATCATGAAATATTATCACTGTTAGTAAATAGACTCACACAGTCCGTAGTCAACGGCAGAGGGTGAAACCCCAATCCAAAGTGACACCTTTTGGCAATTGATTGATTGATTGATTGAAAAGTTTATTAACAGATTGCAGAATGGGTACAGTACAGTACAGCTCAATACATACAATTGTTAAGGGGATGCAGACCAGAGAAAGACTTTCGTCTTGTTTACATCAGGGTCCCCCATTTTCAATTCATCATAACATATATGACATACATGACATACAGATAGACAGTACTGCTACATCTATACATTTATGACATATCAGATTTGCAAATACAGTACTGTTTGTGATACAAAAGTGTCCAGGAAAGGAGTGTATATACATTTGGCATAGAAACTGTACATTGGAGGAGGTTGGTTGGGTGGGGTGGGGTTGGGTGGGTTGGGTGAGGGCTGTACATTGGAGGGGGGGGGGGGGGGGGGGGGGTTGGGAAGGGGACACACACACATTTTACACTGTACATTGGAATATTGACAAAGCCTTACTTGGTCATTTACTGTACAACTAGGTTAGGACATTTGTAGGGGCCAGTTTCGAATTGCAGTCTCACGTAGGTGTTTTTTGAGAGTGTTTTTGAAGGTGGGTAGTGATTCACATTCCTTTACAGCTTTAGGCAGGGCGTTCCACATTGATGTGGCATAATTGCGAAACGTGTTTAGTCCCTTGTTTGATCCGAATCTGGGTTTTACATGATTTGTGGAGCTCCCTCTGGTGTTGTGATTGTGGTATTCACTGACCTTTGGGAAGTATTTTGACATGTACATGGGTACCTTGGTCGCGTAGTGTATCTTGTAGACCAGGCCCATTGCAAGTTGCTGTACTCTGTCGTCTACTCTAAGCCATCCTAGGTTGTCAAAGTGGGCAGGGGTGAGGTGGGTTCTAGGAGTCAGGTCAAGTAGTAGTCTGACTAGCTTGTTTTGAGATGTTTGTAATTTGTTTTTTAGTGCCTTTGAGGTGCTTTGGTACCATGAGGTGCAAGCATAGTCGTAGTACCCTTGAATGAGTGCTCCTGCTAGAGTCTTCAGGGTATTCTTGTTTACCAGAGAGGAGATCCGGTACAAGAATCGCGTTCGTTGGTTGACTTTTTTTATTACATTGGATGCCATTTTGTCACAGGAAAGATTAGCCTCTAGGATGGAACCCAGGTAGGTAATTTCATCTTTCCTTGTGATAATATTGTCACCCACTGTAACCGAGAAGCCGTCGGTCTTGCTGAGTTTGTTATTTGAACCGAAGAGAATGGACTCTGTTTTGCCCATGTGTAATGATAGTTTGTTGTCGGCGAGCCATATGCAGATTTTGCCTAGTTCCGAGCTGAGGGCTTTTTCAACCTGTAACTTGTTCTTGTCAGAGACCAGCAGGGCTGAGTCGTCCGCAAACAGGAACAAGTTGCAGTCACAAGCTGACGACATGTCATTTGCATAAATTAGGAATAGTAGCGGTCCTAGTATGCTTCCTTGTGGAACACCACAGCTCACTGTGAGGGGGGGGATAGTGTACCGTTTACTTCCACCATCTGTTCCCTCCCCTCCAGGTAGGATTGTATCCAGCTCACTGATAAACTATCAAAACCAATTGCTTTTAGCTTGTCAATCAGAATGGTGTGATTGACAGTGTCGAAGGCCTTTTGTAGGTCCAGCATGACCATGCCGCAGTATTTGCCCGCGTCCACCTCTTGTTTGATGTGGTCGTTCAAGTAGAGAAGGCATGTGTCAGTGGAGTGGGATGTTCTGAAGCCAGATTGGAATTCGTAGATTAGATTTTTTTCCGCGAGGTACTTTTCGATCTGTTCGTATACTATTTTTTCCATGACTTTCGAGATGGATGTAAGGATAGAAACAGGGCGGTAGTTACCCGGGTCTAATTTGCTGCCCTTTATGGTAAATAGTTTGGCCATCTGACTTTAATAATGTACCCCTCATTTGCATATTGACAACTTTGATAATATATCACAAAATAACAATGAATTCCATATTTCATCATGATCATACATAATGAAACCTAATCCCATTGCCAAAGAAAAGTATTTTCTTTCATTTGAATTTGATGCCCACAGCTTTTCTCTGACTGGCAGGCTGGCCTCAGTGCCATCTACATACATCCCCTCGTCCTCAGTGACAGGGTTAATGATATCTGCAAACTGAGGTTTTGTGCCTAAACTTCAACAAACTGATTTAACTGACTTCTTAATAAGTAGTGATCAATGCGGCAAACCCACACCTCTACCAATCACTTCTTTATTTCCTGATATGTTCTAAGGCCTTTTACTTTTGTTACTTTCTGCCACAAGGACAGATCTGGAGTTTCTTTCCCTCTACCACTCCATGGGCTTGTTGGCTGCTGCTCTCTGTGCAGCCTTTTGTCTATCTTTTTCAGTCTTGAAAGAATCTGTCTTATGCCAGGATCAGACTACACAATATTTTTGTGTTTTGCAATGGTCACCAGACGCCACATCGCTGTTCTTTGATTATGTCACACTATAAGGGATAAAGATACCCATTTGATGTTCAAATTGTGTAAAAGTCTGGCTGAATTAATGTAGTCTGATACTGGCATCAAACATAAAAGGTTGTACTGCACATTTTCCAACAGAACAATGACAAATCATTTTAGTTGGCCATCCCTGCTCCACTAACGCTTATTATAGTAAAAGGCTGAAACAAAGTAGTTGGAGGCTGGGGAGTTACATTTACATTTTACATTAATCATTTAGCTGACGCTTTTATCCAAAGCGACGTACAAGTTCTGCAGGAAGGGTACAACTCTGTCTTCAACAATGATCATCAAACAGTGTTGAAACGTGGGTGCTGCAGTATTGAGTGGATAGTAGTAGAGTGAGACATATAGTAGGTAGTAATATAGGCAAGGAAAATTATTTAATGGAAAAGTGCATGATAGTGGAAGACAGTTAGTTTTCTTACTGTTTTTTTCTTCTTCTTTCATTTCAGATATTGATTGAGTGGGGAGGATTTGGCCGGCAGATGAAGCAACTCTGTTTTGCTTAGGTTCAGTTTGAGGTGGTTGGTTGTCATCCTGGCGGAGATGTCGGACAGGCAGGCCGAGATCCGCTCAGAGATCCGCTCGTGGATATCTGAGGGAGGAAAGGAAAGCAGTGATATCATCGGCATAGCAGTGATACGAGAAGGCATGAGACGTGATAATGTTACCCAGAGATTTGGTGTAGAGGGAGAAGAGGAGGGGAGGCCTGGGGGATGCCTGTCTGAAGGGGGCGGGGGCAGACAGGATCCCTCTCCATGACACTTGGTAGGATTAGAACGTCGTCGAGGTAGGATGACAGCCATGCCAGCGCAGAGCCTACCACTTCCATTCCTGCAAGGGTTTGCAAGGAGGATCTGATGGTTGATGGTGTCGAAGGCTGCCGACAGGTCCAGGAGAATCACTCTTGCTAAGTGAAGAGCCTCTGTGACTGCTATGAGGGCCGTCTCTGTGGAGTGACCAGTCCTGAAGCCTGACTGATTAGGGTCTAGGAGGTCATTCTGTAATAGATAATCAGTGAGTTGGTTGGATACAGCACGTTCAAGTGATTTAGAAAGGAAGGAGAGAGTAGAGACAGGGCGATAGTTAACTATGACGGTGGGGTTCATGGTTGGTATTTTAATGAGCGGTGTGACTCTGGCCTGTTTTAGGGAGGTGGGAACCACCCCTGAGTTGATGATTGCAGTTAGGAATGGGAGGATGTCTGGTGCTATGGTCTGGAGGAGTGGGGAGGGTATTGGGTCCAGCTGGCATGTAGTGGGACGGTTCCACGTTACCAGTGTCAACGCTTCGGCATCTGTAATGGGAAATAAAGAGGACAGATTAACCCCTTAAGCTTACCCCACATTTAGCATAAAACGCCTGTCAATTGCATACCCAAAGTAATTAGCTATTTATTATACTTTATACGTATAGCACATGCATGGGTCTGGTCCCTTTTTAAAGGTAACATTCTGAAGTTTCTTACACAATGAAGAAATATCACTTTGAGTGCTAATGTAATAGAGAACCAGAGGTTTGAACACACCGAAATAAAAATTTTGTTGCTTACTTTTGTGTTGACTTGTTGCCAGATGCCTGTTTTTGGGTTCCAGCTGGGAGGTAGGAGCTGGAAAACATAACGGTTCCATAGCCTGAAGTCTAATAGTCATACAGGTCCAAAGTTTACATGTGTTTTTAGAAAGGTTTTTGTAATGTGTGTACCGCAATAATTCAGCGTGATTATCCAAAATGGCCGTCAACTTCCATTCATTCAGACGTGCTAGTCAAAATAAAACTCTACATGGTTGTGGCCAAGCAGTCACTGCTCCGGAAGGTTGGAGATCTCCTCCTTGAAGTGGATGGCTGCCTAATCCACCCTTCCCCAGAAGTCCGCAACCTGGGTGTCATACTGGACTCCACCCTCTCCTTTCATTCCCACATAAAAACAATAACTAAATCAGCTTTTTTCGATCTCAGGAACATTTCCAGACTCTGGCCATCTCTCCCTGACTCTGTAGCAGAGACTCTCATTCACACTTTTGTCACCTCCCGTCTCGACTATGCAAACTCTGTCCTCATAGGGCTACCCAGCAATGCCCTGGACAGGCTAGAATATGTACACAATTCTGCTGCTAGGGTTCTCACCCGCACCAAGTCCTGGCACCACATCACCCCCACCCTCATCCACCTCCACTGGCTTCCAGTCAAGTCCTGCATCAATTTCAAGATCCTCCTCATCACCTACAAAGCCTTTCACTCCCTTGCCCCCCGGTACCTAGCTGACCTCCTCCATCCCTACATCCCGCCCCGGAGGCTGTGGTCCTCTGACTCCGGTCTCCTCTCCATCCCCACCACCAACATGTGGACTGTTGGTCCCAGAGCCTTCTCTGTTGCCGCACCCACCCTCTGGAACTCACTTCCAGGAACTCACTGAATTGACTCGATCTGTGACGTGTAAGAAATCTGATCTGTCACCACCCGCCCACAATCAACTGTGATTCGAGGAAATTATGAGCAAAACGGGCAAGTAGCGAGTGGAAATAATGCGGAAGCGGTTTCGACAGCTGTTCCACTGTCAGCACTTCCTCAAAAGTGGTCTACAGTGTTCCTAATCGTTTCCTAATGATATCGTGCTCCACAAGCAATGGGCCAGGGCAGTGGCAGTTTTTGGGCTACACGCTGAGATGAGACTTGCTTTACCGGCTTCTCTCCTCTCACAGACACACACACACAAACACACTCACCAAATGGGAGCACTTCTCTCCTCCCGTCTCTCCCTCTCACAGACACACACACTCACCCAACTTACGGCACGTACACGCACATACACGCACGCACACACACACAAAAGGTTCGTCCATCCTAGCGTATCTGCCAGTGCAAGTGGTGACTGTCAATCAAAGCGCATTGCGAGTATGGTCCGAGGCCAGCCAAAAACAGATTGTACTCTGGAAGGGGGGAAAGTGGTGCTCCACAGTACTTGATTAAAAATACAAAACAATACATTTTATTGAAAAAAATACGTACAGATGTGTTCAATAGACTCACAGGAATTGTGTAAAATTGCCCAAATAGTGAACAATAGGGGACCTTTAAGATGTTAAAGCCCAACCTCCAGGTTAAACCCTACTGATCAATTATGGGTAGTTTACATCATTGGTATATAATTTCATTATTTATTTTTTTCCATTTGACACCGGAAATGCCACTCTGAAAGAGTTAAAAAGGTCCACGCACGAATAACATGCACGCGCGAATCAAAAAAGCTTATCAAACGCCGACGTCACTACAGGTGCATATTAATGAGCCGAATCTAAAAGCTTATCAGACGCTAGCACGGCCGTGACGTCACTTCAGGAAATGCCTTGCCCGTCCGGGTCATAGTACTAGTTCAATGGTGGCCCACTCGGTGCATCACAGTTAGCCTATATAGCTCCGCCGTCCCTGCTACAGGCAGTCGGGACCACTACACTGACGTTAGCCTATGGTTCTCTCCTCTTTGTGTGCCCCCGTCCTCGCGGGTGTCCTGCGGAGGAGCTTGTGGACGCGACAACAGCGGCGGCCGTTGTTAGCTCATAGCTATCGTGTACCACTAGCCTTTACGGGCTCGAGCACGGCTACAGGCTGCCACCATTGTCGCCGTTGTCGCGTCCATGGGCTCCCCGGCAGGGTACCCGTGGGGACGGGGTGTACAGAGAGGAGATAACCATTTTGGGTCGGCCGTTCATGCCGGCCAGCGAGCCGGTTGTCGGGATATTTTGTTAGCACAATAGCTACCAAGCTAAGCTATATAGTTAGCTACTAACGTTATAAACACAATATGTGTACAACGACACAATGATTTACATTATTACAAATATGGTAACGTGGTTGTGGCTTTAGAGATGGGTGGCTATAATCACGGAGCAATAGTGTTAGGTGAAACATACATTTTCATTCGGCTAGTAGTAGCAAGCATATATCAGTGCCTGCCACTAGCTGTGTGTGACTCTCAGCGCCCCCTGGTGAGCCCCCTGGTGCCCTGCACCTGTTGTGACGATCATTTCGATTACACACGCACGTTATGAACCATTGATTAAAATATGCACGTGCGTGGTGATTGTGTTGGGCAGACAAAATGTTTGATAAAAACGCTAAAACTGGGTCAATTTCAATACTTTTTTTTCCATTCTTCATGAAAGTCACTGTTGGCCTAGTCCACATTGTTTATTGAACAAAAATACAACGTGAAGGTTGACCTTTAAAGACATGGTATGTTAACTCATTGCCTGCCACGCTGTTTTTCCATCTTTACTCCCTGGCGCCAGCGTTATTGACCATTTTTGCAGACCCATTGTATATTCTATATTATAGCTATGGGGACAATAGTATGGCTAATTTGACAGGCACTATTTATACTCCAAGAGGGACAAAACTGTTTATTTCTACATACTTTCGTTTGTGCGATATACAACGCAAAAAATCGCCCCGTTTCACAATAATCCAGGCTGGTTTTCTAGATCGCGAGATAGTGTTTTGTGCGCATATGCACAAATCTCGTGGCTGCTCGCCTGAAACCTATATTATTGCCAGGTCAAAGGTAAACACGACCATATGTTTCTTCACAAAGCCATCGGGGGGGGGGGGGGTTCCGACCCTGCGATCATTACAAAAGCATGTTTTATGATGGGGTTCTGTAAAATAGACATAAAATAGACGTTACCTTTGTCAGCAGGTACTCCACTCTCACTCCAAGTGTCTTGGATCAGAACAGGATCAATACATATAACGTTAGGTGGCCCTCATCCGTTGTCTTCTTCTTCATCATCTCCAATAGTTCGCTCGCCATTGCATTGCAGGCTACTATTGTGTGCTCGGCCCAGACTATACCACGGAGCCGAATAGGTTTCCTCATCGGCCGGTTTGACTATAGTATTTTTATGATTTACCAGAAGTGCTGAGTCCAACATAGTCTGGTGAAAACACACCTTATCATCCATAATCATCATCCATATCATCCGTTTTGTCTTCTTCTTCATAATATCCAATAGTTCGCTCTAGGCGATCGCCATTGTCTAAACTTAGTTGGCTGTAGTTTGCTCACTGCTGCTCGCTCCCTAGTGCTTTGGGTGCTTGGGCTTGGGCCGCCTGGGAGAAATGCGAGGCCCTGTGCGAGATTTAAAAAAATCTATTTTTTTTTGTTTTTTTTCATACAGTCAACATATTCTTAAATAATAGTGCTGCGCGAGGCTGGGCATGATACAGTCAACATATAGCAAGAGAGAGAGAGAGAGCGAGAGAGAGAGAGAGAGAGAGAGAGAGAGAGAGAGAGAGAGAGAGAGAGAGAGAGAGAGAGAGAGAGCTCCCGTTCTACAGTCAATATACAGTGTTATCGCTGCACAGACCTGGCAATGCCCCTGACCAGAGGAGAGAGAAATATAATATAGTTAGTAAAAGCACTATATAAGCTCAGAACACAGCTCAGAACACAACACAGCTTAGAACACAGCACAGAACACAGCTCAGAACACAGCTCAGAACACAGAACACATCTCAGAACACAGCACAGAACACAGCTCAGAACACAGCTCAGAACACATCTCAGAACACAGCTCAGAACACAGAACACATGCAGAACACAGCACAGAACACAGCTCAGCACACAGCTCAGAACACAGCTCAGTCAAGTCAAGTCAGTTTTATTTATATAGCACATTTCCAGGCAGCGGCAGCTGGCACCAAAGTGCTTCACAAGCAAGTTGATAAAAACAAAATAATGTGATGCAAGGTATAAGATTAAAAACATAGTAAAGCAATGAAAGCAACAAAAACAAAACAATATGGTGCAAGATATAAGATTAAAAACATAATAAAGCAATGAAAGCAATAAAAACTGCTCAGAACACAGGACACCTCAGAACACAGAACACATGCAGAACACAGCTCAGCACACAGCTCAGAACACAGCTCAGAACACAGAACAGCACACAGCTCAGCACACAGCTCAGAACACAGCTCAGAACACAGAACACAGCTCAGAACACATCTCAGAACACAGAACACATGCAGAACACAGCTCAGCACACAGCTCAGAACACAAGACTAGGTACAGACTCAGCGAGCACAGCCTAGCCATCGAGAAAGGCCGCCATAGGCAGACCTGGCTCCCAAGCGAAGACAGACTATGCACCCACTGCACACAAGATGAGGTGGAAACCGAGCTCCACTTCTTAACAACCTGCCCACTATACCAAGACATCAGAGACATATACTTCCCACAAATTGCAAACACCCAAAGAGACTTTGAAAACATGGACAATAACTCAAAACTCCCATACCTACTGGGAGAAATACAAGAATGTGCAAACACAGGAGCCAGATTTGTGAGCTGCTGTGACAAGAAAAGGACATCCAACGGAATACAACCACCATAAAGACTGTACAAGAAATTCCTTCTGTAATGTACTGATTTCTTTTGTTTTATCTGTTTGATTGTTTTGTTTTGTTTGGCTTTGGCAATGTAAACGTATGTTATATTAGTCGTACTGGCGAATCGCGTCCTGCTCTTCGCCATCGAGATATACCTCATCTCCAGTACCTAGTGTACTCCATCAACGAATAAAAACAAATACACCCAGCACCTGCCAGGCCCCGCCCTAGTGACGTACTATATAGCACTAGGCGTGGTCAACACTCGCTCTTCCTCTATTTTCGTTTTCATCATAGCGGATGCTTGCACCCTTTGCAACTAGTTGTCATGAAAAGTTTAGAGAAATTACGCAATATTGAGTGCTTACCGGAGATTTGCCTACCCCTGGAATCTTCGTGGACACGTCGGGTCTATCCTGATGTTTCCTCGTCTTGTGGCAGCAGATCGAGGGACAGCGTGCAAGGTTTGGCTATCGAGCCGGCTCGTACACAGGTAGGCCCTGTGTCATCAGGCATTAATGCTAGTGTTAGTAATGCTGGTTGTTTTGTTACACAACCGAGTTGTGTGTTGGCGCCAGGGGCGGGATGTTTTGGTGAACGTTCCCCTGAAGTGGACGTTTTCCAGGCGATCCTGGAGCGCGCTGCTAACACTAATGCTATAATGCTGGGTCACTGTTCTAATGTTCCCCGCCGTGGGATGTCACCGCTTTTCCCTCCTCTTAATCGGTTCATTGATGAAGGTCAGTCGGTAGCTAATGTGGGGGGTTTTGCTGAGTCTTATTTATCCTTTTTACGGGTGAATGGGTTGACAACAGGGTGCAGGGCGGGTGTGCCGTGGCTAGGTAGCCAGGTAGCATCGATCCTGTGCCCCGGCGGGGTTGAATGGTGTCCCACCCGGAAGCCGACGCTTGAGAGCAAGTCGGCCCGGCGGGTGGCAGTATGGACTGAGAGTTATACTGCTACAGGATGGAATTTAGCGGCGGCCAGTGTTGTGGCTCAGCTGACTGTTTTTCTGTCCACATTAGCGTCGGGTAGTGGGGCTACAGAACCAGCCGATGCTGAAAACATTTTGCATGTTTTTGGTGTTATAGAGATCTTGACTCAGTCGCAAGCTGTAACTGCAGGGAGGATTAGGATGCTATCAACGCTTGTTAATAGGTATTTCTGGTTGGAGCAATCTCCTCTTGGGGAGGAAGAAAGGTTTTCTCTCCTCACGGCTCCTTTTTCCACAGAGGGACTCTTTGGTCGTTCTGCGGAGACGCAGGCGGTTGTTGACCTAGGTCCCACACCGCCTCACGCTATGCAGCCAGAGGTTGGAGCACGGCCTCGTCAGCGACTGTGGCGAGGCCCTCGACAGGCGGCCATGTTTCCCCCGCCAGTGGTACCCTGGGCGGAGAGTCAACAGGGGTCCACAAGGCCGACAGCCTTGACGGCCGAGGGATCGGCCATGTTGGATGTGCTCGGCTTGGAATATACAAGCCGTCGCCATTCTGCCGCGAACAGCCCGCTCCCCGATCACTCCTTTCCCCGTCACCAGCGGAAGAGGGGCTCTGATAGTTTTCCTTTGGCTGCGAGCCGCGAACCTTCTTTGAAGCGCATGCGGCCCCATGTTTCGCTTCTCATGGGGACAGGGGCTGACACCCAGTTGATGGCTGAGCCTGGGTCTGTCCGTGAGAATGTTGTGCTGTCACGTGGCTCCCGCGTCACACGTTGTGCGATTGGTGAGCCTGGTGTTACGGCTGCCACTATTTACAGTGGTCAGCAGGGGAACTCGAGGCCTCTTCGTATGAATGCTCAGCACGGGTTACCCCGACCTTGCCTTCGCCAGGCGGGGTATCACGTTGATGCCTCCCACTCCCGCGAGATCGGCAGTGGTCTGCAAAGAAGAGGCGCCCGTGATTTGGGTGGTAGCAATATCACTGCAGGGCTACGGTGTGTAAGAACTAGAGGTGGGCATAGATAATCTTTTTTAATCTAGATTAATCCATCTGCAATCCTGGATTTAATCTAGATTAATCTAGATTAAAATGGCTCAAGGCCGAAGGCATTCAAAATATGTGTGTTCTACCCAAATAATGACCAGAAGTAAGCCAGGTGGCCCATTACACCATGAGCCCATCTCCCGTTTCCAAAATGCATTACAGACTGTTTGAAAAAGCTGTTTTGCTATGATAATAATGGTAATGAAATATCAAAATAATGTTCAATAAGATGTACTTGTGTTTAATAAGTTGTTTTATTCAGAAGTTAACACAAATAAATAATATTACCAGTACAGTACAGTATCTAGCACACTCTCAGGAGCAAAACAGAAAGAAGCATTTCAAACTTGAACTATGTGACATGGCTTGACTCAATCAGTCCAATCTCTATTTCGCCTTCTTCCACCAGTCACTCAGGCAGACCAGCTTGTTTTATGTAGCGGTGTCTACTTATAGTGCCTATAATATTTTTACCGTTGGGTGCCAGACAGGGCCAAACCCTGCCAATGCAAATCAACTGCTCCAGTGGAGTTGCTCAGTGGCCAATGGTGTCAACTGTGGTTGTGGGCAGCTCCCAGGTGTGAATGGAACTGTGTGAATGTGAAGCAGGGCGTTCCTGAAAAAGAGCATCTGTGCTCAGCGAACCTACCCTGGGTAAATAATGGTAAAAAATATATATATATATATATATTTTTTTTTAGATTAACTGCATCAATTATATTATCCTGCGATGCTAGTATCGCGTTAACGCAGCACGTTAACGCCGTTAACGGCCCAGCTCTAGTAGGAACCTATGGGGTCCTCACGCCTTGCATGTCTGGCTGCGGAACAACTCCTCAGCATGCTCTGGAGGGGTGTTCAGTGGGGGAGCGTGTGTCAACTAGTTTGATGGCAGCTTCTCCCGTATCAAACCGGCCCTTTCTGTCGGGGTCCCCCCTTGGGTGCGAACGCCCTGTCCGCTTTGGCGGATTCAGAGGCTACGCACAGCGGGAGGGACCGGGCCACCTATCTGCTGTTCCTTGCGGCCCAGCGTCAGTTGACGGCAGGTGCGCTCTGGGATTATTATCACATATGGCGACAAGAATGCCATTTGTTGGGATGGGTAGAAAGAACGTTGAGGCGGGGGCTTGTTTTGCAGTTCGCACAACCCCACCCTCCGTTTTCAGGTTTGGTGCAGACCCTATTGTCAGGGTCAGCAGCAGTGACAGCTCTGGCCGACGAGATCCAATCTCTGTTGGCGAAGCAGGCCGTAGTCGTGGTCCCGAGAGAGGACGCGATGTCAGGCATCTACTCCCGTTATTTTCTGGTGCCCAAGAAAACGAGAGGGGTCAGACCTATACTGGATCTTTCCGCGTTCAATTGTCTGATTGTGGCGAGACCATTCAGAATGTTGACCGTCAAACACCTGCTACTTGCTGTCAGGGTGGGAGACTGGTTCACCTCCATAGACCTGAAGGATGCGTATTTTCATATCCCGATTTTCCCTCCTCACAGGAAGTTCCTACGGTTCCTGTTTCAGGGCGTAGCGTACAAATACCAGAGGTTGCCGTTCGGCTACTCTCTGGCTCCCCGCACATTCACCAAGTGCGTAGAGACTGCGCTGGAGCCTCTACGTCGTCAGGGAATACGAATTCTATTCTATCTCGACGACATGTTGCTTCTCAGCCGGTCGGAGGAGGTCGCCAGGTCTCATACCAGGCTGGTGGTGGAATTCCTCACCAAGCTGGGTTTTGCTGTGAACTGGAAGAAGAGTACGCCTCTTCCCAGTCAACAGGTGGAGTACTTGGGCTTGACTCTGAGGTCAAGACCCATGATTGTAACCCTCTCAGAGCAACGGAGGGTGTCTATCCTCCACACGCTCTGGGGTTTTCGTCCTGGAAAGACGGTCACGGCGCTGCAAGTGATGCGCCTGCTCGGTATGATGGCATCTGCTCATGCGGTGGTCCCTCTTGGCCTCCTCTTCATGAGGAGGATACAGAGGTGGTTCTCCAGTATGAGAATAGACCCGGTGAGGGACAAATGGAAACGGTTGACGGTTCCTTTGTCGATATGGGGGGATCTCGCCCATTGGAGGAGGCCTGGTATCCTCACCAATGGGGTCCCCATGGGCAGCAGGCGTTCACACGTCACGGTCTTCACCGACGCTTCCCTCACGGGTTGGGGAGGGACGTGTCGGACCGACGCAGTGGGGGGCAGCTGGACGATCCATGCTGCCCGGTCTACCCTGCACATCAATGTGTTGGAATTGAGGGCGGTCCTCCTGGTCCTCAGACGGCTCGCCCACTTGGTGGTAGGCAAGCACGTTTTGGTCAGAACGGACAGTATGACGGCAGCGGCATATATCAACAGGCAGGGTGGAATACGCTCCACCCGTCTGCACCGGGCGGCGGTCGAACTCTGGCTATGGGCATCTCGCAAGCTGCGCAGTCTGAGGGCGCTCCACATCCCTGGCAAGGAGCATGTGGGCGCGGATATGATGTCACGGGGCGGTCCTCGTCACGACGAGTGGGAACTGCGCCAAGACATAGTCAGGCAGATCTGGGATTGCTTCGGGGAAGCTTCAGTGGATCTGTTTGCGAGCAGACACTCGGTCAGCCGGGAAGACAATCCTCCCTTGGGGGTGGATGCCTTCTCGATGTATCCATGGCCGCCCGGGCTTCTGTACGCCTTTCCCCCCACACAACTGGTGAGTCAGTTGTTGGAGCGGGTACGGAGGGAGCACAGGACCGTGATCCTGGTTGCGCCGGACCGGGGCACAGCTGTGTGGTTCCCGGTCCTGATCCAGCTACTGGTAGCCCCGCCGTGGCCTGTTCCTTGGTTGGCGAGGGCCCTCTCTCAAGCGTACGGGTCGCTGTTTCAGCCCCCGGTGCTGAGCCAGCCTCCGATGGTTTGGCTGGTGAGAGGGTGAGTCTGGAGAGGATGGACCCTTCTGTGGTTGACACCATCCGGAATGCGCGTGCTCCCTCCACTATCGCGCTTTACGCGGGTAGGTGGCGTATGTTCCAAGAGTGGTGTAAGGCGGGGGGCAGGGACCCGGTGTCCTGCCCCCTGGATGCTGTCCTTATTTTCCTTCAGTCTCTCCTTGATAGACTGTCGGCTTCGACGGTGAGGGTATATGCGGCGGCTATATCCTCTTATCATGAGGGGTTTGAGGGTGTTGTATTGTTCAGCCACCCTCTTGTGAAGCGTTTCCTGCTTGGCGTTCGACGCCTTAAGCCGGTGAAACGCTCTCTGGCTCCGAGCTGGGATCTTCAATTGGTCCTCGGTCGGTTGTCCTTGGCCCCGTTTGAGCCTCTTGAGCAAGCGCTGTTGGAACAGCTGTCGTTCAAGACTGCGTTCTTGCTGGCCATCACCTCCGCTAAACGCGTGGGTGAGCTTTGTGCTCTCTCGGTGCGGCCCGAGTGCCTGTCTATTCGTTCCGATATCGGTGCCACTCTGCGGCCTAATCCAGCCTTCGTGCCAAAAAATATCCGGAGTTCTTTCCGCTCCAGGGATATCATGGTTCAGGCGTTTCATCCGCCTCCTCACGCTAGTGAGTTGGAGGCGGGCCTTCACCTGTCATGTCCGGTCCGGGCTTTGGGGATTTACCTCAGCCTTACTCAGGGCCTCAGGGCTACCGATCAGCTCTTTGTCTGTTACGGTGGCTCTCGTGCTGGTAAGGCACTGTCGAAACAGCGCCTGTCCCATTGGTTGTGCGAGGGCATTGCCCTTTGCTACACGTTGGCCAGGCTGGCTCCCCCTGGGGGCGTCAGGGCGCACTCCACTCGTGGGGTGGCGGCCTCTGCCGCACTGCTGGGTGGGGCCTGCGGCTTCATGGTCCTCACCGGGTCCCTTCGTAAGGTTTTACCTCATGCACATGACCGGGGGTTCTGTCTCCCAGGCGGTTCTGAGGTCTGGGACCTCTCCTGCTTCCCGTCCTTTGGTGGGGTTGCAGGGGTGTGTGGGTGTGGGCCACAATGTGTTGTGTCACACGTGGTTCCGCCTGTGCTGTGCGTTCAAGAGGTTCTAGTTCCCTCTTGTTCGCACTCGGGTGGAGTTGACTGCCGCCCCCTCTTCATTAGGAAGGATGGGGTGATGGGCCTCCCCTCCCCCCTAATGTGGGCTTTCGGGTCCTCAGGGGGTGCATTTGTCAGCCCTCGCGTCTGCTCTGTCCCCATATCTCAATGGCGAAGAGCAGGACGCGATTCTCCAGTACGACTAATATAACGATAGGTTATGTATATAACCTAGTTATATGAGTACTGGCTGAGCGTCCTGCTCTTAGCTTGCCCTGAGGTCCCTTGGGGAAACTTTTCTTTGGAACCTTTTTTTTCCGAGGAAGAGCGAGTGGTGACCACGCCTAGTGCTATATAGTAAGTCACTAGGGCGGGGCCTGGCAGGTGCTGGGTGTATTTGTTTTTATTCGTTGATGGAGTACACTAGGTACTGGAGATGAGGTATATCTTGATGGCGAAGAGCAGGACGCTCAGCCAGTACTCATATAACTAGGTTATATACATCGTTTCCCATGTCAATTAGAGATGTTCCGATACCATTTTTTCCTTTCCAATCTGATTCCGATACCTAAGCTTTGGGTATCGGCCGATACCGATACTTATCTGATACCAGTGCATACATAAAAATAATATTTTATAAATTATACTTTTTTTTTTTTTTTTTTTTTTTTTTACATATACTGCTTTATATATACTGTTTTTTAGTAATAACTAGAAAGTAATGGTATTTATTCAACAACAGGTGATTGTATAGATTAGTATTAGTATCATTAATTGCACTGCAGATATACCCTACTCCAATGATCCGCACGGACATTAGACAGTTAGAGTGTTGCACTCGCTACCCAGTCTGTAAGCTAGTAGCAGATAGAACGTTCATGTTGTGATTTTCGATGCAAAATAAATATTCAACATTCTCTTTTGAGACTCCGCCTCAGACTCTTATCATTTGGCACTAAAAGCTAAACATTGTCACCGATATGGCTGTCCGCAACATGTCATTAATTGTGTACGCGAGGTGGTCGATCAATGACGACGTTAACGTGAGCTAGGTTAGCTAGCATGAGCTACCGGTAGATGGAAAGACTGTAATGTTACTGGTGACATTGTGATTTAACTTGGAATACTCCTTTGCCAACTTGCTGTACTTTGCTTGCAGGTCTGCAGCCATTATTGCTGGATTATGAATAGCCCCAACTTTAGCCAAGGTAACGTTAAAGCTAGCTTTCGGTTAGCTGTTCAATGCTAATAACACCAGCCACCAAGCGAACCCATCAGAGCTCCCAGTCAACAGCGCTATGTCGGGACGATGGCATTTTAAGAAAGTATCTGCTGTTAAAATGACAAATGGCATTGACACTTTAATTCACGGTCGATTAACCACACATTTGTTTTATAATGCTCACTCAACAGACCGCAGTGTTGTTGATAAATTACGTCATATGGTATCGGAGCGCAGCATTAGAGCAGCATCGGCCGCTACCGATACCAGCATTTTAGGCAGTACCGGCGGCTTTTCCGATACTGGTATCGGTATTGGAACAACTCTAATGTCAATAAAGCCCATTTGAATTGAATTGAGAGAGAGAGAGAGAGAGAGAGAGAGAGAGAGAGAGAGAGAGAGAGAGAGAGAGAGAGAGAGAGAGAGAGAGAGAGAGAGAGAGAGAGAGAGAGAGAGAGAGAGAGAGAGAGAGAGAGAGAGAGAGAGGGCGAGAGAGAAAGAGAAAGAGAGAGAGAGAGAGAGAGAGAGAGAGAGAGAGAGAGAGAGAGAGAGAGAGAGAGAGAGAGAGAGGTGAAAATGTGACAAGGATAATAACAGGTATTGGAGGTGAACTGAATCCATCATTTGTGAGTTTGTTTTCCCCTCTCTCACCTGGTGATGATGGCCAGGTGGGGTGGAGCCATGCAGGCCGCCATGAAGAGGACCACGTTCTCGTGCCTCGTCTGTCTGTAGTTCATCACCTTCTTCTTAAAAAGCTTCAGGTGATCCTGGTTGTTGCCATGCCTAGTTAGCTAGCGTTAGCTAACACGCTAGTTAGCCTTTAGCTAAGCTACTAGCCGACATGGCTAGCCCGACTGAACCACACGTTAGCACTCGATAGCTAGCGTTAGCTAACGCTAGTTAGCCTTTAGCTAAGCTACTAGCCGACATGGCTAGCCCGACTGAACCACACGTTAGCACTCGATAGCTAGCGTTAGCTAACGCTAGTTAGCCTTTAGCTAAGCTACTAGCTGACATGGCTAGCCCGACTGAACCACATGTTAGCACTCGATAACGTAGCTAAAGCTAACTAGCTGTCCCTGCCTTTAGCTAAGCCGACATGGCTAGCCTGACTGAACTTTCTAACATGCAACAACTTTCATCTTCAGTCCATGTGCCGAATGACCGTCCTCTTCGTCTTGGCTGGCATAACCTCCAATGCTGCACGCGCTCCCGTGGAAATAGTCAGACAGACGCACGCCGGCCGACTACCTTACCTGTAACCCAGTGGAGGTTTCTCTATGACAACACGTGAAACACAAATTCACTCATAATTCATAATTATTATTAATTTACATATATATATTTTTTTTTTATTATTATTATTTTTTTTTAGAAACGTTTTCCTCTGTAAAAAGAAAATGCCAGTGAATATTTTTTTCTTCAAAAATGGCCAAAATTGACAGCTCTGAGCAAGCCTGCACTGCAGTAATGACTGCAGTAATATTCGTGCAGAATAACTTCACAGGTTGACCCAATGTTAAATAAATAATAAATAATAGCCAATCAAAATAGGCTATTAACTTCATCTAAGCACGGTCTGTGCAGTTAAACTATTGCCATTGAATGGAGGCTTGAATGATTGACAGCCTTGACAATCCAATAATACACGGAGGATGAATGATTGGCAGCCTTCGAAATCCAATCAGAGTCTGCCTGGCAAAAATACCTGCGGAACTGCAGCTGGACTGGCTTCAGTGTTCTAGTCAAAGTTGTGTTCCATCATCTCATGTGTGCAATTTGCCCGAAGAACATTAATTTGCCTAATATAATCATTCATATTTTAAGATCTTTATTCACTTGTTCACTTATTGTTGTGCACTGCATCGTTTACTTGGATGATATATCTTTTTTTTTATCTCAGTTGAAGACTAGTGTAGTTGTAGTTGACGTGAACGTGCCATCTTGGACTGTGAAGGCAAGCTAACTTGTAGCTAGCTACTAGCTTAGCAAGCTAGTAGTTTACAGTACACACAGTAGGCTAAATTAAACTTTGCGTCAACATTAGGACCGAAGTATAAACCAGCAACTGAGCAACATGAAGAAGTGGACATATGCACCTGGATCAGAAAAAAGTAAGTTGTAGTGTTTGCAAAACGAAAGCCTGCTTAGCCTTGATGCTAACGTTAGCTAACTGTTTAGAGAACAATACTTGTAGTAGACTTGATTAAGGGATTGAAACGTTGTTAACTTGGCTATGTCACATATAAACACAATGTAATGTATCACGTTGGCTGCTGGCTGCTAATGCAGCCTGCAGATAATATTTGCATGTGCACTGTGTTAGTGTAAATGAATGAATGTTGCCGCTAGCTTGTGGCTAGGCTAGCGTACTTTGCGTATGGCTAACGTTAGCCAGCCGAATTGTTTAGAGACTTGATTAAGGGATTGAAACGTTGTTAACTTGGCTATGTCACATATAAACACAATGTAATGTATCATGTTGGCTGCTGGCTGCTAATGCAGCCTGCAGATAATAATTGCATGTGCACTGTGTTAGTGTAAATTAATGAATGTTGCCGCTAGCTTGTGGCTAGGCTAGCGTACTTTGCGGATGGCTAACGTTAGCCAGCCGAATTGTTTAGAGACTTGATTAAGGGATTGAAACGTTGCTAACTTGGCTATGTCACATATAAACACAATGTAATGTATCATGTTGGCTGCTGGCTGCTAATTCAGCCTGCAGATAATATTTGCATGTGCACTGTGTTAGTGGTGAATGAATGAATGAATGAATGAATGTTGCCGCTAGCTTGTGGCTAGGCTAGCGTACTTTGCTGATGCACGGCTGATCTAGTGCCTCTGTGGCTCTGCTGATTTGTCACGGTGAGATTCATGTGGTGGAACTTTGGTGTGCTCTTATGAATGAGAACTGCTATCTTGTCCGTTGTGTGTGGGTTTGTGTCTGAAACGACCGGTGGCTTGTGTGTGTTGCGTGAGATGCAGAAGTAAACATTGCCAGGCATTGTAGTTCTCGGACCGCTTTCACCCACAGTTAAAGGAGACATGACATGCTGGTTTGATGAAATGTATAGTGTAAATGAAATGAATAGTTTATGTATATTCAATAGTCAGTGTTGGGCAAGTTACTTTTAAAAAGTAACTAGTTACAGTTACTAGTTACTTCTTCCAAAAAGTAACTAAATTACTTACTCAGTTACAAATTATAAAAGTAACTAGTTACTTCAGAAAGTAACTATTGCGTTACTTTCATTTTTTTACATAAACAACATACACAAATCTAAACTATTTTAATGTTGCTGTGGGACAAAGTGAGACTAGCCTTCAATCAAATGCCATGTATATGTAGATATTATAATTACTATGTTTATATAGTGGATCATACAAATACAATAGATGTTTTGGAACTTTTGATATGTATTAACAGGCCACAACTGGGCAACCTTAAATTATGCTTGTTAAGCACTATACCAAAAATAAATAACAAATATATACTGATTGATTGAACATTTTAATTAACAGATTGCAGAATGGGTACAGCACTACAGCTCAATACACACAATTGTTAAGGAGATGCAGATCAGAGAAAGACTTTCGTCTTGTTTACATCAGGGTCCCCCATTTTCAATTCATGACATACACAACATACAGATATAAGAATCTAATCGAATCATTCTAAACTAATCTAATCATGACATTTAAGACATGCATGACATACAGATATATATCTCTGCGCACCAGACTGTGCTATTAAACCAGGAAGTGCAGCACTATGTTGAGCCCATAGATATATATAGAACTATATATCTATGGTTGAGCCACTACTGCCCTGCGCTGCAACACAACAAGAGTGAACCGCGGTCTCACGGTGACTGCTCGCTTATTATGTTGTTCCGTTGGATTCGTTTTGGATTATTTGGGCTCAAACCGTACACTACACGGACCCGCGGTCTCACGCAGAATGAATCGCTTGTGTTGTGGCTCAGACTCTGGATGCGTTAGACCCGCCCACCTCTACCTCTGATTGGCTTACCATGACATTTTACTCAGCCTCAGCCAATCGTCAGCATGTATCCGCTTGACTCGCGCACTGCCCACTAAACAAGGAAGAACATTGCCTCGCAGCGCAGATATCTGTCTGATGAAAGAAACAGGTTAATTCATAGTAACGCGCCGGATTTATTTGCAGTAACGGTAACAGCGTTATTGAGATTGGAAGAGTAATCCGTTAGATTACTCGTTACTGAAAAAACTAACGCCGTTAGTAACGCCGTTACTTATAGCGCCGTTATTCCCATCACTGTCAATAGTAGTATTGATAGTATATTAGTATGTATATTGATATTAATATTAATATTAATTAATTGATTGGTGTTTGTATTAATATTAATATATAGTGTATATTAATATTATGTTTTCATCTGTGTCCACTGACCACTGACACAGTGGGGGATGTTTTAAAAATATAATTTAATATATAATATAATAATTTGTGCTTCACCAAAAAATTTGGTCACCAGCCTCCACTGCTGTAACCCCTCCCCTCGTTGAAACCAATAGTATATCTGCTGCAGAGCCGCAGAGCTCCAATAGTGTATGCAGAGCCACAGAGCTCCAATAGTATATCTGCAGAGCCGCAGAACCCGGAACAAGTCAGACACATTCTACAAACGTGTCTAATGTGAAATATATAAGCATATAAGCAAAACTAGATTTTAGGTATGTGATGAAAAAGGGCCTCGTGGGAAGGGGGGTATCGAGAAAAAAAAAGAAAAGAAAATTCGAGGCCCCCCTTCCCGCGAGGCCCTGTGCGACCGCAGTGCTCGTGTGGTAAATTCCCACAGACTTTCTACAATAATTTGAGGTTATTGTAGCACAACACAATGAGATTGACTATCTGGAAGGAGGAGGAAAGATTCATACTTGATAGAATTGTTGGTCTCCTCATCAGACTTTAGCAGATGAGGAATAAAACGTGTAGGCCAGACAAACCAGAACTGTATTTCATCTCAACTGATTTATTTGAGTCAGGTCCAAGGGTGAATAAAAGGTTGACTTTTACATACAGAAGATGATCAGAAAACATTAACAGCTGTCTGTTGTACAGAAATATCACAATCAGGTTTACATCTCCAACCTCAATAATGTACATGAAACAGTCGGTAACATAATCTGAACATACATTGACCATGCTGCACACATTTATACATGAGTAAATCTGGTTTCAGATATTAAGGATTTACACTAAACTTTAAACAACAAATGGTGTTTTCCCATGATTTTACTCACATAAAATGCAAACAGCACAGCAGTCTCTCTGGTGGTGAAGCGGTGGAGGAGCCCCCAGACCCCCTGGTTGGGTCCGGCCTGAGAGCTCCCGAATTACAATTTGTCTCTTCCTTATATCCTATCATGTCTAGCCAAAATAGCACTATTACAGTTGATCCAATCATGCATCCCCGGTGGGCGCCTTCCGTGGGGGGTTGGTGTTTTCTGGTTGCCCCCACCTCTGGGTTTCTCTGGGGGGAGGCCGGCTGCCCCCCCCTTTGATCTCCTGTGTGGATCTTGACTCAATACCCAGAGGGGCCGCTAGTGGCCCCCGTCATTGTCTTCCTGATGGGTCTGTCCCAACAGAAATCTCCTCTTAAATGAATAATATATAACTTTAACATTCCTTCTATATGGCTATAGATGTCTAATATCATCCAAGTACAGTCAGTGCTTTCTTAGACTGATACCAGACATCATATGATACCTTTTGATACTAAACAGTTGATTAATAGATTACTTTGTTTGTGAGTTAGTGTCCATGCTTCAACAAGTCTAAACTGGTCTGCCCTGTGTTCAACCCAGCTGTCTCTGCTTCTACATTTACATACTGTCAATTCAAGAAGGTGTTGTTTGTTCTCTAAATTAGTCATTGCTTGAGTGGGGGTTGAAATAACTGTTGCTGCTGTTATCTGATGTAACTGTCTCAAGTATGGTTCCTTATTTAGCCACTGAGTCCACTCTGCTATTGAAAGGTAGCTGTGATGATCTCTGATTATTCACACATATTAATTATGAAACTCAACTCAATATTACCACACTCGCACACCCCCTGAGGCGGCCCTGCTTGGGCGGCCCCACACTAAACTGGCCCATGCAGTTCAAAAGGGAGGTGATACTGCCACCTGTCGGGATTCGATCATCATTGCAATTATAACGTAGCCAGAGGTCCCAGGCACACTCACAAAGGCCTGTGCGAGTGTTTAGAATAATAATGATCAAAAAAGGAAAAAGGAACGAAAAACGAAATATGTCGTTATTGGCGCTCAATGAGTTAATTTACAATGCTTCAAAACTCACGAATTCGTCACATTTTCATTGTTGCTGCATCATAAAAAATTATAGTTTAGTCAAAACTTCCTTTTTATCTTGCCTCTTCTTGTCTCCAGGAAAGAGCTTCCTTGCATGCTAGCTTGGGGCATAAGAAATATCCAACATTTACAGTATTTAGAAAATCAGTTCATTATTCATTATTGAGTGAGCTAGCTAGTATAACTTCCTGAATGTGTATGTTGTCAAGTTGAAACCATCTTATCATAGCCAAAATGTCCCTAGTTCTGGGTGGAAAGTTCGTTAGAAAAGGGACAGTGAATGAGAACAGCGTTTTCCCCTAGTGGCGCAGGAAAGTTTGGTAGAAAAGGGGCTTAACACATTCCTGGCTAACCACGTAGCCGACGGAGCCGACTCTTGACGGCCAACCACGTATATACGTGTTTAACTTGTTATTTATTTTATTCGCTATTGCCATTCATAATTCATCGAGGCACCTTGTGCATACGGTTCTGAGTGTGTCTGCGATTGCAAGTCAATACCGCCCCCCTAACGCATTGTGGCAGCAACTGCACTACATTAGAAACGCTTGTTATCTGGGCCGAGCTGAGCTGTGCGGGCAGGGTTTAAATACTCCGGCGCGGTGACCTGTTTCAACGATACATCTGCGAGGCTGCCCCCCCCTCCATATGCAATGCTGTTGAACGTGGCACGGACCTCCGCGGCCAGTACTTCAAATGGCGATCAGATAATTGGATAATTTTTTTTGCATTACATCAGAGACAAGGTAAGAACACTATATATCCAATCTTGCGTTGATCTGATATTTCTTTCTACCGTGATTAAAGCTGTGTGTGGATTGTGTGTGGCTTTTTACCATTGGCTGCGGTGTGTGGGGGGGGGGGGGGGGCGCTCCAGGGCCCTTTTCATTCTTGCATGAGGAAGGATAATAACGATAATCTAGCATTGATTTTAGGATGATTAGATAATCAGGCGAAAAATGACAACGTGTTTAGTGGATTCCACTAAAACGCTATTATCGTGTCTTTTCCTGGGATTACTAAGAATCACCAAAACTATACTCATATTCAAAACGGTATAAAACGGAAATGTACAGATGAAAAAACAATCTGTTTTGTGCATGTTGACTGGCAGCAACTCACTGACAATCGACAGGTGTATTAGACCCATAGCTATAATATAAGATATATTTTAAGCACTCGCAAGTGAACAAAGCGCCCCATTGACTTACAGCCCTGGCATTCTATACAGAAGGTAAACAGCGACCCCTGGCCGTGAATGTGTTAACAGTGAATGAGAACAGCCTGTCCCCCTAGTGGCGCAGGAAAGTTTGGTAAAAAAACAGGCTTAACAGTGAATGAGAACAACCTGTCCCCCTAGTGGCGCAGGACAGTCCCTACATAATTACACAGGACGGGACACAAAATTATTTAACTCCTACTGTCCCGATTGATGCACGGATTTGAATGGTTTGAGTAATTCAGTAACGTTAGCGAAAATATCCTACCCATTTGGTTTCCATGAGGGTTAATTACCGTATGCATAGCCACTTTCAAGCAACTTTCAAGTCTCACTGAATATTTTCCATAACTTTTCAATATCAATGAATGAATGAATGACATTTACTAACGTAGGCTGATATCTGATAAAACACACTACTGTATACGTCAAAAGTCTAAATTAACGTTGCTTTGCTGTGGAATTCCCCTTTAAGTAAAGCAGGGGTGGCCAACCAGTCAGAGACTAAGGGGGCTTTCTCACTCAACATCGGGGTCGAAATAAGCTCCGTGCCGTCCTCATTCCGAGTTCCGTGCCGAACTCCCCCCCCCCCTCTCCCCCCTCTAGTTTGTGTACACACTTCAGTCTGGGTGCACTCTGGGTTTTGTTTACGGTTTGCGTTTTGAGCTTGTAAGCTTGCCGTAGTCGATGATGTCACGCTCGAAATGTAAACACAGGAAGTGTTAACACGGAGACTGGAGAATGGATGTTGATATAAAGAAACAAATAACTAATAAATATGAAGTTATATTTGAGCCTCTGTTGTCAAGCCTTGTCAATATAACCCACCCCCCTTTTCTCACGAATGGAACTCTGTTGTAGAGTCCGCTTTTGATCGTTTTGCAGGGTTAACAATAACGCTAAGCTAACGGCTAACGCTAGTTTTACTAGTAACATTGCTCGCATCGATTATATTGAATGTCATTGATCTACTGGTCGACCGAAAATGTAAACGGGAATGTCTTAACACGACTGCGGACTCTGGATGTTTTGATATAAAATGAACAAATTGCCAATAAATATGAAGTTATATTTGAACCTCTGTTGTCAAGCCTTGTCAATATAACCCACCCCATTTTATCACGAATGGATGGTGTTGTAGAGTCCGCTTTTGAGCGTTTTGAGCGATCTACTGGTCGACCACGGCCGACTGGTTGGGCACCACTGGTCTAATAGAAATAAATGCATTCGAACAAGAAAGTATAGTATACAGCAATGGCTAACGGCTAAACGCTAGTTAGCTAGCCTGTTCAGAAGCTAACATTATCCTATCGCTTGTGGCAATTATATTGCATGTCATTGATCTACTGGTCGACCACGGCCGACTGGTTGGGCACCACTGGTCTATAGAAATAAATGCATTGAACAATGTATAGACATAGCAATGGCAAACAAAATTGCCAGGCCTAACCGCCCCCACTCAGCGCGCACCTGAGACCACCTATTTCAGGCGTCCAGGTTCAGCGCCCCCGGGGACGAATCAGCGGGGGGCGGGGACGGGGGACAGCGTTCTCACTCAGACAGACACACCCTTTTCTGATGCGAGCCGGCTCTGATTCGACACAGAGCAGTGAGTGGGAAACCACCCTAAGAGCCACAAAAGTTACTGTGGTACCACAAAGAGCCACACCATAGCATTTCTCAACCTTTTTTTTCAGTCACGGCACCCTTCATGTGTTTATAGGTCTCACCCTCTGGCCTCTGACGTTGCTATTGTCTTTTTTATTTGGGCCTCACAGGGTTAAAAGTACCCTGTGAGACCCACGGTTGCAAAATAACAAAATCACTTTTAGCCATTAAAAAAAAAAGTCTGTAAATGTTTATTAAAAATTTTTTAAGCACATGTATAGTCAATTGGTCCTGTTGTTCAGCCTCACAATGCTATTTGATAGTAAATGTGTTTATATGTCCCACCCTCTGGCCTCTGAAGTTGCTAATGTCTTTTTAATTTGGGCCTCACAGGGTTAACCTCTTAAGCCCGAGATATACAGTAAAAGTGTATATTTTCAGCATTACGTTTGTTTACCAATGATTTGAACTGTTATTAGTGAAATATAAGATTATAGAAATCTCAGGGCATTGAGTCGGAAACCGGCGCATATTGACAGGAGGAAGTGGAGCAGCCAAAAGTGAGTGTAGTCTTTTGACGGAAAAGACTCTGGGCTTTCGAATTTAGAAAAACTACCCTACCCAGCTCACGCCAGCCCCTGTCAATCATCTGACTTCTGGATTAACTTTTTTATTTCTCTTATTTTTTGGGATTATCTCCCACAAACCTGAACGTTATTGCCATAAAACGGAACACAGTTAGTTTCTCTACCTTTCTGTGAATGTCTAGCAAAAAACGGTGTTGCAATATACAAAACCTTCTGTTTAATCATCTTCCCTTTATTCATTTGCTTAGATTTTTCAGGTCTGGTAAATTTTTGCATGGTGTTATTCACAGTCAAAGATTTTATTTTTTTTAATAGAATTGATATTCTCCTTTGGTTCATTACAATTTACTCAAGCCTAGTAACATACACACTATTTCTGACACTAGGAATACATTCCCTGAGATCCATATATGTCCCTAGTTATATAGTGTACTGGCCAATCGCGTCTCGCTCTTCGCCATACCGAGATATACCCCTATCTCCAGTACCTACATTAACGAAAACAATGCACCCATGCACTTGACCAGGCCCCGCCCCAGTGTCCCCTATAAGACACCGGACATGGTCATACTCGCCCTTCCTCTTTTTTTTGTTTCCATCATGGACGTTGCAGTGCACTCCATGTAACTAGTTGTTATGAAATGCAGAGAGAAATTGAACAATGTTGGGTTTTCGCCGGAGATTTGCCAGCCCCTGGAATCTTCTCGGCACGTTCTGACAGCGCATCGGGCCTGTCCTGGGGTTTCCTCGTCTTCTGACAGCAGATCAAGGGATGTCGCGCGGCGGCTAGCTGTTGTGGCTAGGTCGCGCCCAGGTAGGGCTTGAGCCACTAGGCATAACAATGCTGGCGTTAGTGATACTGCTCATTGTCCCGTGAGACAACTGAGTTGTGTATTGGCGCAAGGGGCAGGATATCTGGGTAAACGTTGTAGTTTTCCCGGCTGTCCTGGAGCGCGCGGCTAATGCTATGCTACGATGCTGGGTTACTGTTCTTTTGATTCCCCGCTGAGGGCTGTCTTTTTAAAAAAGGTCTTCCCTCCTCTAAACCATTCATTCTGACGGTCAATCGGTGTCTACTGTTGGGAGTTTTGACAGGGGCTTGCGAACCCCAGCTACTAGGACAGAGAGGCTTCGGCTCAGCTTCTTCCCCCAGGCCATCAGAGCCTTGAACACTGAACACTGAGTGCCACAGAACACTGAACTCTCCACACACAAGCACACATGAGCACACACACAACACGCACGCTGTACACGCTCGCACACTAGCAGCCACTTTAACATGAGCAAGCACACACTCATGCTGCACACGCCCACACTTATGGCCACAAAGGAAAGGTCACTTTAAAAATAGTATAGCAACAGTAACAGTGTATTGCACTACCAAAGGACCTAGCATGTCCCTCATGCTCTGTAAATAACTATGTACAAATAACGAGATGCCCCACTATGTTACCTGTTTATTGCACAATGTTGTTTTATTGGATTCTATTATATGTTGTACAATTGTATTGCACATCGTTGCGGGCAAGACCACCCGCATTTCATTGTATACTTGTATGCCGTGACAAATAAAACTCTTGACTCTTGACCAGTGTTAATTTTGTTGACTAAATTGATGACGAAAGATGTTCGTCAACGAAGGTTTTTTTCATCACGACAACGAGACGTGACGTCACGTTATTGAATACCATGTGACGCTAACGAGACTAAATAGTTTATTAAATATCGTTGACCACAGCTGACAACACAAAAATGTAATTTACAAAAACCAGGACGAAATTTCTCTTCATGTATGTTGATATTGTTGACTAAAACAAGACGAGACAAACTAATTATAACTTTTCTTTAATGCCATCGTCCCAACAGAACAGTGTGACGGCTGACGGGAGCTCTGTGTTATTAGCATTAGCTGGAGCTATTTGAAAAGCTAGTTTTAGCTGAACGTTGGGACTATTCATAATCCAGCTGCAGACCTGCAAGCAAAGTACAGCAAGTTGGCAAAGGAGTATTCCAAGGTAAATCACTTTGTCACCAGTAACGTTACATTGTTTGTATTTCCATCTAGATCGTGTTAGCTAGTGGCTAAGCTAGCTCACGCTAATGTGGCTAACTGCACACAATTAATGACATAATGCAGACAGCCATACCGGTGACAATGTTTAGCTTTTAGTGCCAAATGATAAGAGTCTGAGGCGGAGTCTCAAAAGAGAATGTTTAATATTTATTTTGCATTAAAAATCACAACAGTGCCTCTGCTAGGAGCTAACTGAACCTGAGCATTCTGGATAGGAAGTGCGCAACAACGTTTAACGTCCGTGTGGAACCAATGTGCCAACAACCTTTCCGTGGGTGAAGCATAGTTGAGCATAGTTGTCTTTTAATGATACTAATACTAATCTATACAATCACCTGTTGTTGAATAAATACCATTACTTTCTAGTTATTACTAAAAAAAAACAGTATATATAAAAGCTGTAAAAAAGAAAAGAAAAAAAGTTTAATAATTTATATAATATAATTATTTTTTATTTTTATGTATGCACTGGTATCGGATCAGTATAACCAGACCTAGACCACCTCTAACTCTAACCCCTAACCAGACCTAGACCACCTCTAACTTTAACCCCTAAGTTAGGGTTGTGACTTAGAGGTGGTCTAGGTCCGGATAGGGGTTAAGAGTTGGTCTAGCCCTTTACATCCATCTATCTAAATAATAATAATAAATTATAATGAATGCTTAACTACCCCTAAATTACCCTAACCAGACTTAGACCACCTCTAACTCCAACCACTAACCAGACCTCTTCCATGTAGCACTTAAACTGACCTCAGAATGTGATTTTATATAATGTTTTTATGCAAGCAGATTGCAATCTGTGTGTACTACTACTAGTACTACTGTGTGTTCTGTTTACTTAGTTTACAGTATCCTGTTATAGAATAAACCGCTGCCAGACACAGCAGAGAGAGAGAGGACAGACATGGCAGAGAGAAAGGAAAGACACAGCAAACAGAAGACAGACAGAGTTCAGCGTCGTCTCTCTGGTCAGAAACGTCACCACATCCGTAATGCTCTCTTAGATGCATACATTGGACCATGTCTACACCAACATATACTGTAGGAGCAACAATACATTGGACCATGTCTACACCAACATATACTGTAGGAGCAACAATACATTGGACCATGTCTACACCAACATATACTTCCTGTGTATCACTTGTGCCGCCGACTCAGATTCCCCTAGGTTAAAAAATAAATACGCTATTTAAATCAGAAAATGTTCCATGTTGACTATTTCTGACACGTTTTTTTCCATTAACTAAAAATAGACAAAATGTCATCCGTTTTCGTCGTCTAAATCTAGACTAAAACAAAAAAGACAAAATTGAGACAAAAACTGACTAAGACTAAAATGCTCAAAAATTTAGTTGACTAAAACTGACTAAACGAAAAATAAATGAAGATGACTAAATATGATGAAAACGAAAAAGGAGCACTTGACACATGACTAAGACTAAAACTAAAATGAAAATAGCTGCCAAAATTAACACTGCTCTTGACTTGACTCTTGACCTTTTTCATGGGTGAATGGGCTGAGGCCTAGGGCTGGTGTGCTTTTTGTGAATCTATTAATGGTGTGCGGGACTGGTGTTTCTCTGGTCTGCATCCCCTTAACATTGTGTGTATGGGCTAGCCCATTCTGCAGTGTGTCGGTGGAGTTTTAGTTCATTTATTCATTTACCCCTTCATGGGTGCACACCACAGTGGAGGTTGCTGGTTGCAACCACCACTGGTGCTCCGTACTTGTGAAGCAGGTGGCATCAGTCCTTTGCCTCTGGCATGTTGGAACAGTGCCCCGCCCGGTCGACACCATGAGGTGAGTCGGCATGGCGGGTGGCTGGTGGGCTGTTAAGCCTATACCGCCACGGTATAGAATTAGCAGCGATTAGTAACATTGTTCGAATTGCTGTTTTTTCTGTCAAAAATGGTGTCGGGTGGCGGGACCTTGAAGGCCAGCCGATGTCGAAACATCGCGCGAGGTTTTGACGTTATTAGCTTTCACCTAGCCGCAAGCTATAACCGCAGGGAGAGCTAGGATGCTGTCAATGCTTGTTTACAGACATCTTGGTTGGATTAGTCTCCCATTGAGGGGGTGAGAAGTGTTTTCCCTCCTCAGGGCTCCCCTCTCAGCAGAGGGACTTTGGTCTTTCCACAGGAGCGCGGGCGGTATTTGACCTAGGCCCCACACCGCCTCACACCGCGCAGCCAGAGGTGAGAGCACGGCCTCGCCAGCGGCTGTGGCGAGGCCCTCAACCAGCGGCCATGTTTCCCCCGCCTGAGATACCCTGAGTAGAGTCAACGGGTGGAGTACTTGGGCTTATTCTAAGCTCAAGGTCTATATGGGCATCCCTCTCAGAGCGGCGGCGAGTGGGTGTTCTCGGCATGCTCGGGAGGTTCCGTCCTAGGGCGGTTACGGCGCTGTCCGTGATGCGCCTGCTCGGTATGATGGCATCTGCTCATTCCGTGGTCCCTCTTGGCCTCCTCTTCACCTCATGAGGAGGATACAGAGCTGGTTTTCCAGTATGGAAATAGACCCGGTGAGAGGCAAGTGGAAGCGGCTAAGGTTCCCATGTCAGTACTGGGGGACCTCGCCCTCTGGGGAGGGCCTGGGGCCCTCACCAGCGGGGTCCCCATGGGCAGCAGGCTGTCACACGTCACGGTCTTCACCGACGCCTCCCTCACTGGGGGGGGACGTGTCGGGCCAACGCAGTAGGGGGCAGCTGGCAAGACCATGCTGCCCGGTCTGCGCTACATTCAATGTGTTGGAATTGAAGGCAGTCCTTCTGGTCCTCAAACAGTGTTTTGATCAGGACGGACAACACGATGTCAGCGTCGTATATCGACAGACAGGGAGGAGTACGCTCCCCCCATCTGCACCGGGTGGCGGTCGGCTGGCTATGGGCGTTTCTCCATCTGCGCAGCCTGAGGGCTCTCCACATCCCCGGCAGGGTGAATGTGGGTGCAGGTGTGATGTCGCGGGGCGGTCCTCACCCTGACGAGTGGGGATTACATCCGGACATAGTCGGGCAGTTCTGGGACCGATTCCGTGGTATCCTGCCGGTGTCCTGCCCCCTGGACGCTGTCCTTTCCTTCCTTCAGTCTATTTTGGGTAGACTGTCGGCTTCGACGGTGAGGGTATATGCCGCGGCTATATCCTCTTGTCATGTGGGGTTTGAGGGCGTTACGTTGTTCAGCCACCCTCTTGTGAAGCGTTTCCTGCTTGGCACTCGGCGTCTTAAGCCGGTGGAAAGTTCTCTGTCTCCGAGTTGGGACCTCCAACTGGTCCTCGGCCGGTTGTCTGAGGCCCCGTTTGAGCCTCTTGAGCAGGCGTCTTTGGAACAGCTGTCTTCAAGACTGCATTCCTGCCGGCCATCACCTCTGCTAAGCGCGTGGGTGAACTGTGTGCTCTCTTGGTGCGGCCTGAGTGCTTGTCTATTCAATAGCGGTGCGATTCTGAGGCCTAATCCAGTCTTCGTGCCAAAAAATATCCGGAGCTCTTTTCGCTCCAGGGATATTGTGGTTCAGGCGTTTCATTTCATCTGTGCTGCAGCCTCTTGGTCCTCCCCGGGTCCCTTCGTTAGGTTTTACATCATGGACATGACTGGGGGTTCTGTCTCCCAGGCGGTTCTGAGGTCTGGGACCTCCCCTGCGTCCCGCCCTTCGGTGGGTTAGCAGGGGTGCATGGGTGTGTGCCACGGGGTGATGTGTCACACGTGGTCCCGCCTGTGCTGTGCGTTTTTAGGGGTCTCTAGTTCCCTCTTTTTTCGCACTTTGGTGGAGTTGACTGCCGCCCCCTCTTCACTAGGAAGGGCGCGTGGACGGGACTCCCCTCCCCCTGGTGGTAGGGCTTGCGGGTCCTCAGGGGGTACATTTGTCGGGCCACGCGTCTGCTCTGCCCCATATCTCGGTATGGCGAAGAGCGAGACGCGATTGGCCAGTACGCTATATAACGAAAGGTTATGACTATAATAACCTAGTTATATGAGTACTGGCTGAGCGTCTCGCTCTTAGCGCGCCCTGAGGTCCCTTGGTTGGGTTTTCTATGATGGAAACTTTTTCCCGAGGAAGGGCGAGTATGACCATGGTGTCTTATAGGGGACACTGGGGCGGGGCCTGGTCAAGTGCATGGGTGCATTGTTTTCGTTAATGAAGTACAGTAGGTACTGGAGATAGGGGTATATCTCGGTATGGCGAAGAGCGAGACGCTCAGCCAGTACTCACATAACTAGGTTATAGTCATAACCTTTCGATTCAGATACCAAGAAAATGCAAATGGAACATTTAAAAAAAAATCTGTAAATGTTTATTCTACGTCCTTATGGAATGAGTGACATAGGCCTACAATCATACAATATTTGTATTTAAAAATTTTACGGAAGAGCCACACATTGACGGGCAAAGAGCCACATGCGGCTCGCAAGCCGCGGGTTGGCCACCCCTGAAGTAAAGGGTTTGGGCACTTGGATACCTCCGCTGTAAGTGACAGGGTTGAAAACTGATGAAGAGAACTCACCGATGAAGACAAAGAGCTGTGATTAATATCGAGTAGGAGGGCGAGCAAAAGGTTGCAGAAGGAAGAAAGAGGCCAGAGGAGAGGAATGGGGAGAGTGTGGAGGAAGAGATTGGATGGGCAAGACCCGGTGAGGAGAGAAAGAGAGACAAACGATGGTTAAAAATGATGAAGCAAGGAGAAGTGAGAAGGCAATAAATTCAAGGGAATGGGGTCAGGGAGACGGAGAGCAGGAGAAAAATAGACAGAGAGGGACAGAGGGAGTGAAAGAGACTAACAGAGATGGAGGGAGACAGAGAGAGAAGGGAAGAAAAGAGATGGAGAGAGGGAAAGAGAGAAAGGGAGATGGGCAGAGGACGGGGGAGTGCAATGAATGTACGTCCACAAACACTGGAGTCCACACAACATCCACAGTATTGTTGATGTTGAGTTATCATTGATATTGAGTTATTATCATTGAGTTATTATCATTGATATTGAGTTATTATTGTTGATATTGAGTTAATATCATTTATATTGGGTTATTATGATTGATATTGAATTATTATTGATATTGAGTTAGAACTATTGAGTTGTCATTATTTATATTGTGTTAGAACTATTGATACTAATTTATAACATGATATTGACTTGCTATCATTGATATTAAGTTATTATTATTGGTATTGAGTTATATCCCTTGATATTGAGTTGTTATTGTTGATATTGAGTTATATCCATTGCTATTGAGTTATAATTATTGATATTGAGTTATAACTATTGCTATTGAGTTATAACCATTGATATTGAGTTATTATTATTGATATTGATGTATTACCCTTAACATTATCATAATACGTATTTACCCTATTCTTATACTAACCATGTACAATGTACTTTGACAATACTGCTTTCACTCACGCCAATAAAGCCTCACTGAATTGATTAATTTAAGTGAAACAGAGAGAAACACAAAGAGAAAGATAGACAGAGGCAGATGGTGTGAGAGAGAAGAGATAAAGGAAGAAAAATAGAGGGGAGTGAGGGAGGGAGAAAATTACAAATTTCTCTGAATATTCCTGAATATAATATTTTTTACATACTTGCATATACTTTCTGTATATATCCCTTACTAGTTATACATGATGACTTATTATACCATGGTATACCACAGTATTTTCATACCTGTATCACTGTACATAATAATACTATAACACTGTACATAATTCTTATTAGCCTTATTACTCAGTAGTACTCATTTTACATACTTGCATATACTTTCTGTATATATCCCTTACTAGTTATACATGATGACTTATTATACCATGGTATACCACAGTATTTTCATACCTGTATCACTGTACATAATAATACTATAACACTGTACATAATTCTTATTAGCCTTATTACTCAGTAGTACTCATTTATTTATATATACTCCAGTTTAATCACTTGTACATTGTATATTGTTAATGCACTTTACTGTTACATTTTCCAAAAAGACTGTTTTCATGTTTTTTACAAAGAGGCTGATGAATACTGTCTCACCTGATGTCTATGTCAGAGGAGAAAGGTTGACAGTTGTATCCGAATATAGATACCTTGGGATAAAAATGGACTCCAATCTTACATTTAAAAAACAAATCAAATCGGTAGTAAACAATGCAAAGTTTCACTTATCAAACTTCCGTCACATCAGAAACTCTCTGTCAACAAAAGCAGCAGCACTGTATTTTAATGCCATTATTATGTCACACTTAACATACTGTCTGACTAGCTGGACACAAGCCTCCTGTACAACATTACGATCTGTACAGGTAGTTTACCATCAGGCTGTGAAAGTTCTGGACAGGAAAACAAACAGCCACCACCATTGTTATAGCATAGCAAACCAGAACCTACTGAGCTGGGACAATCTTGTCAAATTCAAAGATGCCTGCCTTACCTATAAAATCCTACATGGCTTGGCTCCTCCCCCCCTCTGTACTTTCATAAAACAGAAAGCATCTGCTGATAGATATACCAGGTCTGTAGTCAGAGGGGACTGTGTAGTCCCAAACAGGAGGTCTGCTTTTAGTCAGACAGCCTTTTCCGTGAGAGCAGCCCAAACCTGGAACAGTCTGCCAACACGGCTCAGGGAGTATCAAAGTTACATCTCATTTAAAACTAACTTAAAATCATGGTTGAGAGATGGTCAAGTGTGCGACCATTTTAACTGAGGGATTGTATTTTAATGTATTTATTTGTATGTATTTTAGTGTATTGTAACCTATACTGATTCCTACTGTGTTTTAATTATTGTACTATGTTTTTTAACTGAGGGGTTGTATTTTAATGTATTTATTTGTATGTATTTTAGTGTATTGTAACCTATGCTGATTCCTGCTGTGTTTTAGTAATTGTACTGTGTTTTGATTATTGTTGTGCTCATGTCACCTGCCCCAGAGACTACAGTTGAAAATTAGCCAACTTGGCTAAACTGGCATATTTACAGTCAAATGTTCCTTAATATGCACTGTCTCTGTATTTTAAACCAATAAATACAAATACAAAATTTGCACTCTGGTTAGCGTACAAGTACACAGCAATAACCCTAACCCTAACCTAACCCTAACCTTAACCCTAACCCTAACCCTAACCTTAACCTAACACTAACCCTAACCCTAACCCTTAACCTAACCTTAACCTTAACCCTAACCCTAACACTAACCCTAACCATAACACAACCAAAACCTAACCCTATCCTTAACTGAACAATAATTAACCTAACCTCATGGAAGCAGCAGAGCGACAACCTCAGAAAATGGCTTTTCTACGATTATGCTAGAAATCCCTTGTGGGAATAGGCTAGGCTCTCTTCCTGCTCCTAAAATACATTATTAAGCTCTCTTCCTCCTCCTAGAATACATTTGGCTCTCTTCCTCTTCATATAATACATTGGGGTCGGCAATAGGCGGCCCGCGGCCCAAAATTGGCCCGCCAGCAATAATTTCTGGCCCGTCAGTTTATTTTGAGATTATGATATTTATTTTACACGTGGGAAATATTCACTTGTGAAGCCAGAGTGTCTTTGAGAAGCTGTATCTATCTATTCATCATATCTATGTCTGTCACTATAGCCAGTTGAAATGCTAGATGTTGACAGAGTCTGGCTATGGGGCGACAATAATGTTTATTATTTGCATGGTAAGGCAGCAGTACATGAGTTCTCTTCTCCGTGAGAGGCAGGTGGGAAAAAGGTAGAGGGGGGGGGGGGGCATCTCCTTAAATACTCTCCACCTGGTGATAGCATTAGCGGCTCCGCCTATAGCGCCCTCTAGTGGAAACAGTTATGTACAGTCAGTGGAAACAGTTAAATACAGTTAGACAGTTACTTGCAATCCTACATAGAACCTCTAACTTTAACACTCCCACTTAGGGTTGTATAGCACACTGTATAACTTCTTCAAAAACAATTTACAAAGAAAATAATACAGTTCAGAACATCAAAAAAATAATATGGCAGTCAATATTTACACACCAAACATGACCTCTGCAAATCTCTTCAATTTCAGTTTGGAAGCAGGTTTCGTCATAGCGTCTGCTACCATGTCGTCCGTTGGACAATAAATCAGTGTCATTCTTTCTTCTCTGTTGACAGATCTGATGAAATTATATTTTATATCGACATGTTTACATCTCTGCCGGCACACAGGGTTTCTAGCAATCGCAATGGTTCCCTGGTTGTCCTCGTAAACAACAGTCTTCTTATATACATAGGTATCCATCCCTTCGACCAGTTGTTCTAGATAAATACATTCCTGTATTGTCATAGCTAGAGCCATATATTCGGCTTCACAAGTTGATAGTGCCACTGTGGGCTGCTTCTCTGTTTTCCACGAAACCAGTGAGCTGTTTGTGTTCAAACTCACACAATATCATGTGGTACTTCTTCTATCTGTGGTGTCAGCTGCCCAGTCTGCATCACTGTAGGCTTTAAGCCCTAAGCCCTCGCTGCTCTTTCTGAAACACAGCTGTTTATCTGCTGTACCTTTGAGATAACGAAAAACATGTTTTGCTATAATCCAGTGCTCCTCTGTGGGGTCAGCAAAATGCTGTGACAATTTGCTCACTACAAAACATAGGTCAGGGCGAGTACATGTTGTCAAATAAATGAGGCTACCCACAGCTTCTCTGTACATTTTTACATCTGTCAGTTTCTGAGCATCCTCCTGGTAGTACAATTTTTGATCACATGGTGTTTCCCTTGATCTACATTCTTGCATGTCAAAACGTTTCAGGATCTTTTCCACATATCTCTTCTGGGATATTTTTACACAATTGGCAGACTGTTCAAAGTCCATGCCTAGAAAATGGGTCTTTCATTTTGAATCTGGTGGAGAGCATACCTTTCACCTGTTCTAGGTTTCTAGTGTTGTCTGCTGCGATGATCAAATCATCCACCCAAATGACGATGATCACTTTTCCTGACTCTTTTGACTCCCTTGAGTAAACACAGGGGTCTACTGGGTTCTGTAGGAAGTGATCTTCAATGAGACATGTATGAAGCATCTCGTTCCAATTTCGCCCAGACTGTTTCAGGCCGTAAATGAATTTTTCTAGCTTACACACTAGCTTCTCTCCTTTCTTTTCGTAACCTTCAGGTTGTTCCATATATATCTCCCTATCTATGGGTGTGTGCAGATAGGCTGTCTTCACATCCATCTGATGTAAAATCAAATTGTCCTCAGCTGCTTTCTGCATCACTACCCTTACACTGGTCAGATTGGCTGTGGGGGAGAAAGTTTCACTGTAGTCTATCCCCTCCCTCTGACTGTAACCTTTAGCTACAAATCTCGCTTTGTACTTGTCGTGGCATTCAATACCCTTCTTGATTGAGTACACCCATTTCCCTCCCACTGTCTGTCTGCCCTCTGGTAACTTAGTTAGAGTAAAGGTGTGGTTGTCCTCTAGGGACCTCATCTCCTCATCCATTGCTCTCTCCCATTTACTTGATTCAGGGGACACTATGGCCTCTTTAAAGGTCTGAGGTACCCCACTGACTACCCTGTAGTAGTAATCAATGGTGGTAAGTGTACTGTCATCCTCGTCACTTCCTCTCCGGGCATAGTCTGTCAGATACTTTGGGGGTTTGTGTTCCCTTGAGGGATACCTCCCACTGCTTGGGGCACATGACGTCACCCTCGGGTGCTCCTCATCACCGCCCTCTGGGGGTTGCTGACTGTCTGTCTGCACGACCGTGCTAAGTACACTGGGCTGAGGTGTCTCTGTTTCTTCACACCTTACTCTGGAGTCCAGCTCTGGCTCCTCTGTCTGCGTCTCGCTCTCACATGTTGTCTTTGTGAAGAACTTGACTAGCCTGTGTTTCTGCACTCCCCCTTTACCGGGATAATAAACTAGGAAAGCGGGGCTTCCTTTGTCGTGCCCTACAAAGAGTCCCTTTTCACATCTGGACTCGAGCTTTCCTCTGTCCTGCAGGTAAGCATAACACACTGATCCAAATGTGTGCATTCTAGCTAGATTACACTTCTTTCCTGTCAGTGCTGTATACAGGGTGGTGCCTGTGTGCTTATTAAAGCACCTGTTTCTGGTGTAAGCGGCTTCTTGCACCGCATAATGCCATAGCATAGACTCTTAGGTAAGTTACTGTCTACTAGCTTACACCTAGCCATTTCGAAAAGAGTGCGCCATTCCCTCTCTGCCACTCCGTTCTGGTGTGGGGAATATGGACATGACGTCTCGTGTCTTATCTTGTTCCTCCTCAACAGTGATTGGAACTCTCTGTTTGTGAACTCGGTTCCGTTGTCGGACCTCAAGCATCTTATGTTACCATAAGGGGCTATGTCTGCCAGGAATTTCTCTGTGGCCTGGAGTGTGTCACTCTTTGCTTTGAGAAAGTAAACAAACACTGCCCCTGTGCACACATCTGTAAAAGACTGTACATATCTAAAGCCTCCTATGGACTCGTTTCTTACTGGACCGGCTAGATCTGTGTTAACTAGCGCAAGTGGTACCTTTACTTTTTCTGTGGGATTTCTGTTTCTCGATTGAGTAAACTTCCCCTTTATGCACACTACACATTCTTTGTCAGGTCTACGCTTTTCACCTTCAATGTGCATGCCTTCTGTCACTGCTTGCAGTTTCAGTAAATGCTCATAATTACAATGACCCATAATCTCATGCCATGTCTGAATATCGTGACTGACACATTACACATATCATTATCATCATTACACTTGTCGTTGTCATTACACTCTGTTTGCAGATAATACATTCTCTGGTACTCTATGTTAAATCGCGTACCGTTGGCCTCTACAAGAAATCTTTTACCTTCGTTGAAGAACACTTCACTGGCACCGTTCGCAGTAGCAGCTATTACAGAGAATAGTCCTTGTGGGAACGATGGTACGTAGAGAGCGTTCTTTAACGTCACTGTACGCCGGCGCCCCTCACTGTCTGTGAGGCATACCTGTGCGTCTCCTCTCTCTTGTGCCAACCCGTAGGTGAGCTTCCCGTCTGCCAGCTCCATGCTGTGTCTCTCCGGGTGGAAAGTGTTGTCAAAGTTCTTGAACCGACTCCTGTCGTTGATGACGTGGGACGACGCACCTGTGTCCACGATCAGTCCCTTCCTTTGGGCCTGCTGCAGCTGCGATGGCCTGGTGACATACACTGTCTGCGCCCTGGGGATGAAGCCCTCTTGTCCCGCTACTCTCCGGGCGTCGCCTCGATTCGTCTCACGTCAACCGTCGCCGCCATCTTGTCCATGCGCGTATTGTGCGCTCTGGTCGCGTTTCTTCATGCACGCTCTGTCTGTGTGCCTCGTGGATTTGCAGAAGCCACACCAGATAGTCCTTGTGCAGTTACCTCTCCGATGGCCTTTCTCTCCGCATCACCAACACGCCAGCTCCGTCGTGGGCCTGGTCTTCTCCCTCGGCGTCGCTCAGGCCTTCAGCACCCTCTCTCCCGCCTCCGCAGCGGCTGGGTGGGTATCTTCTGAGGCCTCGAAGTTTCGTAACTCGGCCTTGAACTTTCCCAGCGTCATGTCCGCTGAACCCTGTGTTACCAGGAGTGTGAACGGTTTGTACAGCTCCGGTAGTCCCCTCATCACCATCGCCATCATTAGCACATCGCTTGGTGCTTCTCCTGCACTCTTCAATGCCGTCATGATCTGCTCAGCTCTGATGACGTATTCGGTGCAGTCTCGGTGTGCCCCTTCTTCAGTGCTGTTACTGCTATGTAGAGGGCCACGACTCTGGGTCTCCCTTGCCCGATATAATGCTCTCTCAACACTCCCAGGCTTTCTCTGCCTTTGTCTTTAGTGTCGCGGAATATCAGCCCCAAGCTTGTATCGTCGAGCAGTGGTGCTAACTCACAGTATGCATCTGCATTACGCTTGTCGTCCAGGGCTTGTGCTTCCGCCGTCTGGTCTCCCGTGGGGGCCGTCAAGATCGTCGTCTTCAGTCCTACACCGTGCATGCAGCATAACATGCGCTCTTCCCAGAGCTCATAGTCCTCTGCCTTTCCATTAAATGAGGGCCATTTGCTCCTTCCCTTGGTCGCCACGAGTTTTAAGACAGGGTTCTCCCCCTCGCCTCCGTTGGGCTCAGCAGGCTCCGTCTCTCCCGGTGCCGCCTCCCCGGGGCTCTGCGCGCTGCTCTCCGGGCGGGTCCGCTTGCGCTCCAGCAGCAGCAGCGCGTCGGTGGGGTTGGTGCCCCGCTTCCTCTTGGCGCGCAGGATCGTCGTGTTGGATTCCATGTTGCTCTTTGATGGTGGGCGTAGCTTTTGCTCTTGTTGGCCTAGCGTCTAGCCACGCGGTGCTCCCGGTGCTAACCTAGCCTATACTTCAGCTAAACTTGCTACCCTTATTATTTCGCCCCTGCGTGATCTGGGCCCATAACCTGTTGACAGAGTCTGGCTATGGGGCGACAATAATGTGGTCAAGAGGCATGGTTTCTACCTTCAGCCATTAATCAGCATGGTTTATTATTTGCATGGTAAGGCAGCAGCAGTACATGAGTTCTCCTCTCCATGAGAGGCAGGTGGGAAAGAGGTAGAGGGGGAGGAGACATCTCCTTAAATACTCTCCACCTGGTGGTAGCATTAGCGGCTCCGCCTATAGCGCCCTCTAGTGGAAACAGTTATGTACAGTCAGTGGAAACAGTTAAATACAGTTAGACAGTTACTTGCAATCCTACATAGAACCTCTAACTTTAACACTAGAAATGGTCATGTGGACTGGGAGAACCAATGGAAAATTCTTATAGTTTGTCAATAGTCCCACCGAGCCGCGTGTATATTTTCCCTAACGCACTTTCACTTCCGCGTTCGGGTACCGGGCAAACTAACGTTAGCAAAAATGTGTTAAAAAAGAAAGAAAAATCTTTGGATAGCTTCTTTGCAAAGGGGAAATACCAACTGAGGAGCCAGAAGAGGAGCCTACGACCTCCAAGACACATAAAGCTTCTTTTAATAAACAGGAGTCATACTTAAAATATGGGTTTATCGCAACAGGTGACTCTTGCCTGCCGACGTCCTCTCTGCATAATATGTGGCGACAAGATAGCAAACTGGGAAGCATGACAACTGTGTTCAAGTTGGCAGATAAAGTAGCTGCATTCAATGCCAATCTGGAATTGGAGAGCGGCGAGTGGACATTTGACATGTTTCAAACATTAGCAGGGATTTTGGAGGACTGAAACAAGCCCAGGGCAGTTATGGTGAGTCATGTCATGCATTATGTTCTGCTGTTCATGTGTTACTTAAGTTATGCACTCGCCGTGGTGCTGCATGAAAATCAAATGCCCATCCTACTGTTCTGCTGTTCATGTGTTACTTAAGTTATGCACTCGCCGCGGTGCTGCATGAAAATCAAATGCCCATCCTACTGTTCTGCTGTTCATGTGTTACTTAAGTTATGCACTCGCCGCGGTTCTGCATGAAAATCAAATGCCCATCCTACTGTTCTGCTGTTCATGTGTTACTTATGCACTCGCCGCGGTGCTGCATTTTTCACTATCATTATATTAAATTAGCCATTGTTTTTGGTTCTGGCCCGCCATCTTGGGCTTGGGGAAAAATTGGCCCGCGGCCAAATCTAATTGCCGACCCCTGCATTAGGCTCTCTTCCTCCTTCTAGAATACATTTGGATCTCTTCCTCTTCATATAGGCTCTCTTCCTCCTCCTATGTTAGGCTCTCCTCCTCCTCTTAGAATATGTTAGGCTCTCTTCCTCCTCCTAGAATACATTAGGCTCTCCTCCTCCTCTTAGAATACATTAGGCTCTCTTCCAAGATACAAGATACAAGATACTTTAATGCCACACAACGATGGTTGGTAGTAATTGTTTGTGGTACAGTTTGTTAAGCACTGGGACATCAACATGAAACATCAGACATCAAACGCCCCCCCTCCCACCTCCCAATCCCCACAATAAATACATATATACTAGGGGTGTAAAGGTACATGTATCCGTACCGAACCGTTTCAGTGTGTACCGTACCGTACCGAACGGCTGTGTACCGAACGAATACAACGGTATGTTAACCACTAACGACCGTCCACCGGGGGCTGTTTTTTTCACAATCTAATATAATTATTATTATATATTATTAATATATAATAGATTATTAATTTAAATATAGAATATTTGTTGACAGCCCTACAAGTACAATTAGTTACTGCACACTACATCACCCCTGAGTGGAACATGGAAAGCCAAACTTTCCCCCACTGTACCGAAAATCCGTACCGAACCGTGACTTCAAAAACAGAGGTAGGTACCGAACCGTGGTTTTTGTGTACCGCTACACCCCTAATATATATGTAGCACTTGTGTCACTAACAGTAACTAACAGCACAGTTCTAGGTTCGAATGAGGAGAGGAGTAATATGCACAATTAAAAGAATAGTAGACCAGAGACAGAGTTATAACAATGACCGGTTTATTAATTAAAAGCGCGCTAGCTAGACATACAGACATACAGACGTAAAGTACTAGTTGTTGAAGTATCCCTTTTAGGTTTTTTCAGTAACCTCTCCTTTCGGGAGGGTTAGTTCGATATCAAGTCCTAGGTTGATTGGATCAACACATTAGGTTTGGTTCAGATGTCTCTGAGGTTATCTCTAGCTAAAAGCTAGGTTCAAGGTTGGATATTAGATGTATCCTTTTATCATCAGTATATCAGTTTATCATTAGTAAACACTATATCAGTTTATCATTTCAATATGTAAATGTTTAAACATATTAATTTAAACCTTTAAGTGTGCAGGGAATGCAAATACCTTATTAGGTGAAATGCTCCTTTAAACTCTTCCTTTGAAGGTGTAACACAACAAAAGTACCAATAGAAATATTCCAGGTTATAGGAATGCAAATACCTTATTAGGTGAAATTACCCTTTAAAATTTCCTCATCGCTACGTCACTACTTCGTTCTAAAAATAGCTGCGCTACAGACAAAGCTACTTGGTTAAAAAGTAGCGACGCTACCATCACGCTACTGAGAATTGTAGTTAAGCTATGTAGCGTTGCTACTTGTAGCTAGCTACTGCCCATCACTGTCAATATGTCATCAATGAGATTCAAGTATCTTATTGGGTGCATTGACCCTTTAACTCGTCCTCTTTACAAGAGAACATCAGTAGTTTAGGTATCTTACTGGGCGTATTTACCCTTTAATTCTCCCTTCTTATAGGAGAAATATCAATGGTTCAAGTATCTTACTGGGTGGATTTACCCTTTAATTCTCCCTTCTTATAAAGGAGAATATCAGTACCCATATATCAAATTAAATCAAATCAAATACAAAATACAATATCAAAATAACAAAAGGTGAACGGGGTCGAAGCCCTTGGAATGTCCTTGTATTCTCGTTCAATCAGTTCGTGTATCAGAAAAGGATATAGGTCAGTTCAATCCGTGGAAGTTCTTATGATTCAAGTTCAATCAGTTCAACCCTACCGGACTGTTGAGGCAACAGGAGTTGAGCAACAGGGGTATTCGAATCAGGCCGGCATTTGCCTGCCCTTGAGCTATATCAGAGGTTCAGTGGGTTGGCTCGACATCTTGTATCGATCCGGCACACCGCCTCGTCCCCGCGTGGGCACACGTGGTGATGGGTGGTCTGGAACTGCTTCCAGGGTGGAATGGGGTGCTGGGAAAACCTAAAAACCTGGCCTGCCTCAAGCAGGCATTCAGAAAATAAAAGCTATTTACCATCTTTTTTCGCTTCATCATCCTTTCATTGCTTTCAGAATGAATAATCAATCAGGCTACTTTTAGCTATGCTAAGCTAAAGTAGGCTACCTTATCGGCTAAGGTGACCAAACGTCCTCTTTTGGCCGGACATGTCCTCTTTTCACGCCCTGTCCGGGCCGTCCGGGGGGGGGGGTTTATAAATGCATGAAAATGTCCGGCTTTCACGGACCGTTTGCATATACTTAAATTGACTGGCGCATTGCACAGAATACTACGGTAATCTGTTGCGTGTGTGACGTAATCCCTGAGAAGTTTGTGGGCGGCTCTACAACTACACTCACACACAAACAGAGGAAGAGGGGACAGAGTGGAGCGCAGCTCACATTCACAATGCCAAAGAATGTACTTTTACAGATGAACTGCAGAAGAAATTCCAAATGTACCGACCCGTCGGCTTCGGATTTAGTGTGCGCACTAATGAACTTCGCCTCCCATTTGTTCCGACGGGTCGGTACAAATGGGAGGCGAAGTTCACTAGTGCGCGCACTAAATCCGAAGCCAATGTGTTATAGCGCCCCACTCGACTCGATTGATGTCGCACATGAAGCACTCAAATCAAATCCAGTACTGTGGTGTTTCTACAGACAGGAGTAACCACGGAGCAGTGACAATATTCCCAATCATAATAGTACTTTGACTGGAAGATGGGTGGCATGCAAACAAAATTAATCGAGGTTAAATACACCAAATGAGACAGCAGAAACCATTGCATAATATCTCATTGAAACATGGCAAAAAAAACGATTTGTCTGAAAAAGATATTTGTTAACAGGATTTTCTATTTTCTATTATTTCATATATTTTGTTATTTATTTTTGTCCAGTAAGACTTGAAAAGAGAGCTATTATTTTGTTACAGGTTGATTTTTAAGTAATTATTGTGCCATTGAGATTTGTCAGATAATTCTAGGCATAATCATCAAGCATGCTGATTGTTAACTTTGGTTTGGTGTGTCTTTGGTTATAGAGAGATAGTGTTGTGTTTTTTGCTTTTGGCTTATTTAAGTTTCTGGTAAAAATTTGTTTTCAACATACTACATTAACAAGTCCTTACTCTGGAGGTCAAAGTTCACTAGCATTCCCAAGCTCACCTCTATGATGTCACTTCCTGCCCACATGGTATATAGCTCCCATTTTTACAAGCTATCACTGCTAGCCTATTACACTGAAGATGGAACACCTGTTCCGAAACATGTCTGTACTATAGGCTGCCATTAAAAACTATTTTTTAAAATCTGAGAGTGCTGGTCCGGCCTTCGGCTTTATTCTTCTTAAATGTTTGGGATTTCAGCACCCAGTGTCAGATACTGAGAGCGCGGTCTAACTTGACTTTTGATACATAGCTACTTTGGTAGTTTAGAGACCTGCAGCTCCAGAGTTTACAGTCCACCCTGTCCCTAGTGGATTTACATCAGCTTTCGTAGCTACAACGATGGAGTCAAGAGACATCCTACTCCATGGCGTGACCCTTATTAACGATTGGCAGGATGCCATCATCCTGAGGGGCCTGCTTTTTGGCAAGGCATGACATCGAGCGGCATAAGAGATGCGGGAGACGAGGAGACGAACGGGACTATCTACACACTTGGTGCCTCCTGCACTTCTGCAGGCCTACCAGGCAGCCCAGAGACCGACCTAAGAAGGAGATGTATCCGCTGTGCTCCCTCCGTAGATGATGTTTCCGGACGGCCACCATGGAGGAGTAAGCAAGACAGGATCATCGGTCCCGGAGATATACACATCTACTGACATTTCAAGTGTTTATTTGAGTGATTAGCACCACTATGTCCTTGCTTAAGAGTGTACCGTATCTCTCTATTTTCTCCTAATGCAATCTTATTGTTTAAAGGACTTGTTAGTCTACAATGCCCTCAGAGGGGAGACAGGTTACTATATTCATTTGATTAATGGCTCTGTACCAAAGGGAATGAATGAAAAAATGTTGTTATCCTGCTTCCTACAAGTGACTTTTTATTACTTTTATTTTCATGAGTATATTATTATTATTTTATGAATTGAGAAAAGTTTTCCTTCTGTTGTAGTGGTTCTTTGCTTCTTAGAATTTTTTGTTTGCTTTTGGCTTATTTAAGTTTCTGGTAAAAATTTGTTTTCAACATACTACATTAACAAGTCCTTACTCTGGAGGTCAAAGTTCACTAGCATTCCCAAGCTCACCTCTATGATGTCACTTCCTGCCCACATGGTATATAGCTCCCATTTTTACAAGCTATCACTGCTAGCCTATTACACTGAAGATGGAACACCTGTTCCGAAACATGTCTGTACTATAGGCTGCCATTAAAAACTATTTTTTAAAATCTGAGAGTGCTGGTCCGGCCTTCGGCTTTATTCTTCTTAAATGTTTGGGATTTCAGCACCCAGTGTCAGATACTGAGAGCGCGGTCTAACTTGACTTTTGATACATAGCTACTTTGGTAGTTTAGAGACCTGCAGCTCCAGAGTTTACAGTCCACCCTGTCCCTAGTGGATTTACATCAGCTTTCGTAGCTACAACGATGGAGTCAAGAGACATCCTACTCCATGGCGTGACCCTTATTAACGATTGGCAGGATGCCATCATCCTGAGGGGCCTGCTTTTTGCCAAGGCATGACATCGAGCGGCATAAGAGATGCGGGAGACGAGGAGACGAACGGGACTATCTACACACTTGGTGCCTCCTGCACTTCTGCAGGCCTACCAGGCAGCCCAGAGACCGACCTAAGAAGGAGATGTATCCGCTGTGCTCCCTCCGTAGATGATGTTTCCGGACGGCCACCATGGAGGAGTAAGCAAGACAGGATCATCGGTCCCGGAGATATACACATCTACTGACATTTCAAGTGTTTATTTGAGTGATTAGCACCACTATGTCCTTGCTTAAGAGTGTACCGTATCTCTCTATTTTCTCCTAATGCAATCTTATTGTTTAAAGGACTTGTTAGTCTACAATGCCCTCAGAGGGGAGACAGGTTACTATATTCATTTGATTAATGGCTCTGTACCAAAGGGAATGAATGAAAAAATGTTGTTATCCTGCTTCCTACAAGTGACTTTTTATTACTTTTATTTTCATGAGTATATTATTATTATTTTATGAATTGAGAAAAGTTTTCCTTCTGTTGTAGTGGTTCTTTGCTTCTTAGAATTTTTTGTTTGCTTTTGGCTTATTTAAGTTTCTGGTAAAAATTTGTTTTCAACATACTACATTAACAAGTCCTTACTCTGGAGGTCAAAGTTCACTAGCATTCCCAAGCTCACCTCTATGATGTCACTTCCTGCCCACATGGTATATAGCTCCCATTTTTACAAGCTATCACTGCTAGCCTATTACACTGAAGATGGAACACCTGTTCCGAAACATGTCTGTACTATAGGCTGCCATTAAAAACTATTTTTTAAAATCTGAGAGTGCTGGTCCGGCCTTCGGCTTTATTCTTCTTAAATGTTTGGGATTTCAGCACCCAGTGTCAGATACTGAGAGCGCGGTCTAACTTGACTTGTGTTTTAAACAGTAAAATAATATAAATAATAATTGTATATCCATAGAGAGGAGGCGTACTTTAAATATATTAAAACAATAATGCATCTTTGAATAAACGTTGAGTATCGGCATGCGTTGCTCATGGGACGGGGTTGCACGCCATGCAACCAGTCTGTGAGCAGAAGCACGCACATGCACGGATGTGCACACGCGTGCACACAGGAATGCGCTGCACCCGACTGATGTGCCAACTCGAAGTACTACTTTGCATAACAATATGGCCGGTCGTCAGGTGTTTTCAAATACGTTCTCAGATACATTCACACAAAACTTGTGAATGAAATGTGTTACATTCCATTCGTAGAGGCAATTAGGCACTGTCTTTAGTCTGTGCTATGCGAGGGAACATCTATGTGCATGCGCGGGAGCAACGCATGCCTGAGTATCATTAAGTATCTCGAGGCTGGGGGGGCATGTCCTCTTTTTTGGAAATCAAAATATGGTCACCCTACCTTATCACAGCACGTGGGAATGTCCATCTGTCCCATGCTAAGTTAGGCTAAAGTGCGCTAGCATATGGGACATTCCTCACGTTCCATATTAAACTCTCAAAAACAGTCAAAATGTATATAGACCATGTTTTTATCGTACAGCATATCAATACAATTATAAGTACTTCTGAAATGGTTTCTTTCTAGTTTTCATTTAACCAAATTGAGCTTGGAGCTTCGCCAGCATGAGCTTGTAGCATGGAGCTAACCGTTTTGCATATTCGACAAATGAACAGCACAATGTTGATGAAACTCACCAAAACCGCAGGCTACTTTAACTGCAACACTTCTTCGGTTTTGCAACTGGGGGATTCTTTTATAACTGTTTGATAACTGTTTTTATCATGCTATTTCGTCTCGCTAGTTCATTTCAGTATCCAGCAGCATTCAGCTGCGTCAGTCTCCATCAATCTATAATCTCATCTGCGTGGTGCAGACTCACCTGCCGTAAGGAAAGGCGTGGCTGTCGTGATATCTATCTCGCGTCATGAAGTAAATGAAAGGGCAGTGCTGTAATTCAAAGGACTTGGTACCCAATAATATTAACTACTTATGTTCTTACATAATAGCCTTAACTATTTATGCTCTTATTCAATAGCATTAACTATTTATGTCCCTATGACTAAATAGTTATGAATCTGAAACCTGGGTTACATATACATAAATACATACAGGTCAGTCACATGTAACAGTGTCAGTCAGTGACGGATGCTTGCCCGTCTGTGCAAAGAGGGTGCCAGCCAGGGTGTTTAGTGTTCGGACTGCTGTGGGGAAAAAACTGTTTGTGAAGCGTGTGTGTCTGGTTCAAATGGACCTGTAGCGACCTGAGGGCATGCGCTGGAATAAGTGGTGTGCTGGGTGGGAGGGATCGTTGACTATTTTACCAGAGCGGGTGACTGTGCGTGAGGTGTAGATGGAGTCCAGAGAGGGGAGGGGGCAGCCAATTATTTTGGAGGCTGTCTTGGTGATGCGTTGGAGTTTGTGTTTGGTGTGTTTGTCAGTGGAACTGTACCAGACTGTGATGGATGAGGTGAGGATGCTTTGAATTATGGCGGTGTAGAATTGGACCAGCAGGCGTTGTTGGACTCTGTACTTCCTCAGTTGCCTGAGGAAGTACAGGCGCTGCTGGGCCTTTTTGATGATGGCAGTGGTGTTAATGTCCCATTTGAGTTTATTGCTGATGTGGGTGCCGAGGAACTTGAATGATTCAGTTAGGGTTATGGGTTGGTCTGAGATGGTTATTGGGAGTATGGGTGTTTTTTTTAAGTCCTGAAGTCTATGGCAATTTCCATGGTTTTGGAGGTGTTGAGCAGGAGGTTGTTGGATGAGTACCACCTCACTACTCTGTCCACCTCCTGCCGGTAAATGGACTCATCATTGTTGGAGATGAGGCCCAGGATGGTGGTGTCGTCGGCATACTTGAAGGCCTTGACTGAACTGTCCAGGGGGGTGAACTGGTTGGTGTAGAGGGAGAAGAGCCAAGGGGAGAGGACACAGCCGTGGGGGGCCCCAGTGCTGAGGGTCAGAGGGCGGGATGATTTATTGTTTTCCTTGACTGTTTGGGTTCTATTGCTGAGGAAATTGAGGATCCAGTGGTTGATGGTTGGGTTGATGTCAATGTCCTGTAGCTTATTGATAGAATAGCCCTGTTTTTCAATGTGTACATAATGTAGATATCTGTAGATGACAGCATTTACTCTGATACTCAGGCTTTATGCTGGGGAGCAGACAGGGAAGAGCCAGTGTGTGTTTCCACGGTAGAGAGCAGCAAGCAGGGTGTGTGAGTGCCAAGTACACCATCAGCCAAGTTGTTAACATCAACAGAGGAGATAAGGTCAGAGAGAGAGAGAGAGCTATGGGGAGAGATAGAGAAAGGACGTTAGTGTGTCAGAGGTGACCAGAGCGCCGTTGCCTGGGCATCGTGTCACTTAGTAACGAGAGAAGGAGGGGGGCTACGGGGATGGCCCCCGTTGCTAGGGGAAAGACGTTATTAGCTGTGAGTTTCTTCCAGTGTAAGTTAGACCAGAAAACGAGGCTGAGACGTATAGACGTGGACAGAGAGACAGAGCACTAGCTAGAGGGTGGTGGGAGGGGCTAGCTTAGGCTAACAGGGAAGGTTTTTGGCTAACGACGAGGCCTCAACCACCATCGGACTAATAGCAGAAGAGACGGTAGAGATAATGAATTCGATATATTTTTCAAGGACCTTTCAGAACTGTTTTTCCATCTTGTACAGAGTATGTTTATGAGAATAAACGTCAACACCAGGAGAGATATCCTGTTTCCAGTGTCTCGTTAATTATTTTTGAGACGAATGTATCAACGGGAAGATATCGTGTATCAGCTAGAGAATGAGTATGAGATAAACACAACGCAGAAACTTCACGGAGCCACCGGTGACTACTGGCTGATATCGCTGATATCGCTGATAACAGCTTATGGAACAGATTATTGGGGGAGATGGTGTTGAAAGCTGAGCTGAAGTCAATAAACAGGATACAGGTGTAGGTGTTAGGGGTTTCCAGGTGCTGTAGAGTGTGGTGGAGAGCCAGGTTGATGGCGTCCTCTACTGACCTGTTGGTCCAGTATGCAAACTGGTGTGGGTCCATGTGGGGTTCTGTGGCGGTTTTGAGGTAGTCCAGGACAAGATGTTCATATGATTTCATTGCTACTGATGTAAGGGCTATGGGTCTGTAGCCATTGAGACAGGTTATTGAGACAGAGCATAGAATACATTAGGCTCTCTTCCTCCTAAAAAATTTCCGCGAAAAGTACCCAGCGGAAAAAAATCAAATCTACGAATTCCAATCTGGCTTCAGAACATCCCACTCCACTGACACATGCCTTCTCTATTTAAACGACCACATCAAACAAGGAGGTGGACACGGGCAAATACTGCGGCATGGTCATGCTGGACCTACAAAAGGCCTTCGACACTGTCAATCACACCATTCTGTTTGACAAGCTAAAAGCAAATGGTTTTGATAGCCTATCAGTGAGCTGGATGCAATCCTACCTGGAGGGGAGAGAACTTGTGACTGCAACTTGTTCCTGTTTGCGGACGACTCAGCCCTGCTGGTCTCTGACAAGAACAAGTTACAGGTTGAAAAAACCCTCAGCTCGGAACTAGGCAAAATCTGCATATGGCTCGCTGATAACAAACTATCATTACACATGGGCAAAACAGAGTCCATTCTCTTCGGTTCAAATAACAAACTCAGCAAGACCGACGGCTTCTCAGTTATAGTGGGTGACAATATTGTCACAAGGAAAGAAGAAATACCTGGGCTCCATCCTAGAGGCAAATCTCTCGTGTGACAAAATGGCATCCAATGTAATAAAAAAAAGTCAACCAACAAACTCGATTCTTGTACCGGATCTCCTCACTGGTAAACAAGAATACCATGAAGACTCTGGCAGGAGCACTCATTCAAGGGTACTATGACTATGCTTGCACCTCATGGTACCAAAGCACCTCAAAGGCGCTAAAAACAAAATTACAAACATCTCAAAACAAACTACTGCTTGACCTTACTCCTAGAACCCACCTCACCCCTGCCCACTTTGACAAACTAGGATGGCTTAGAGTAGACGACAGAGTACAGCAACTTGCAATGGGCCTGGTCTACAAGATACACTACACGACCAAGGTACCCATGTACATGTCAAAATACTTCCCAAAGGTCAGTGAATACCACGATCACAACACCAGAGGGAGCTCCACAAATAATTTTAAACCCAGATTCGGCTCAAACAAGAGACTAAACACGTTTCGCAATTATGCCACATCAATGTGGAACGCCCTACCCAAAGCTGTAAAGGAATGTGAATCAGGGGCGTTTTTAGGGTTAGAAAACATTGGGGGCTTCATCCTTTCTTTTTTTAACACAGAAATACGCAATTTTAGAGTAATTAGAGATGAATACTGAAGAACTAGAATCATTAGAGGTTCTCAAAGTGAGGTCCATGTCCATGAGAGGGATCTGGGCAGTCCCCATAGAAAATTCAAAGTTAACAGAACCAAATCATCAGTTTCTTATTTATTTATTTAACCTTTATTTAGCCAGATAAAACATTGATCTGGTCCGAGAGGCCCCAACAGGAGTACAAATATACATATATACACATATATATATATAATATATATACATATACTGTACATACAGTACATACACACATATACACCAATAACAAAATAAAAACACAGTTAAGAATCATACACATAAGCAAATAAACAAACAAACAAACATATGCACAGCCTATGTACAAAAGAAATAAACAGTTAATCTCTAGTCTTTACAGTTTTCTTCAATTGCATAAACACGCAAATCAAAAGTATTACGCAATTATCAAAACCTTACACTCAAGGAGCAAAACATAGGCCCAGATTTGCACCCCTATAAGCACAATGTCAGCCTCACACTTTTTGCATATTTTCATCAGTCTCTACAGAATTGGTCTTGTGTAGTGTTTGGTGAATTTATTGTATATTTGCACATTCTCTGCGTACTTCACTTACAGTACTCTAATCACTGAGAAGTAGAATTGCTAAATGTGTTTTAGGTTAAGCACAGCAGTGTGTGTAACTGGTTCAAACTGAATTAAGTCATATTAAACGTGTGTTTCATATGGTAACAAAATGTAGTTTTTATAAATTAGTGTATGGTTTTGACAAGTGTTTAATTTAGCAAAGGATCTGAGGTGTTCTGATAATTGTGTGTGTGGTTGTGCTAATTGTGTGTTTTGAAACACCGGGCCCCGTTTTCAAAATCATGCTTAAGCAATCGAGACAAAACTATTTTGTGTTTCATTATATACATATTAAAAAAAAAAATTATCTAACCCTAACTAACCATACTGTCATGCACTTGTCCTAATGAACTAACCTACACTGTAGCACTCAACACTTTGATGAACATTGTTACTCAGCTGATAGAGTTGTTCCCTTCCTGATGGCTTGTCGTACAGAACTTGTAAGTCGCTTTGGATAAAAGCGTCAGCTAAATGACTAAATGTAAATGTAAATGTACATATGTAATGGCCTTTGGATTGAGGAGCATACTACCAGCCAAAGGAGGAAGCAGAAAAGGATGGATGAGTAGGTAGTTGAGTCATCTTGTGGCACAAGCTCAGACCTCAGCTCAGGAGATCAGCTGAGACAGAAACTGTTCTATCCAGTCGTCGACGGAATGCTGCAAGAGCTTGAGAGCAGGTTCTCATGAGTTGGAGAATAACTTATGAGAGGCATACAGGCATGTCATCCAGCCTCAGACCAGTTTCTCTCAGTGGAATTGCTGCAACCCTTCGCCACACATTACAATATCCAACTATTGCCAGAGGAGATCACAGTGTTTCCTGGTCAGGACAGGCAGAGATGCAGTCCCTACTATCCTACTAAGTGTATTTTCCCTCCTGGATGATAATAATAATAATAATAATAATAATAATAATAATAATAATAATAATAATAATAATAATAATAATAATAATAATAATAATAATAATAATAATAATAATAATAATAATAATAATAATAATAATAATAATAATAATAATAATAATAATAATAATGCATTTGATTTATAAGGTGCCTTTCAGGACACTAAAAAGTCCACAAATCGGTGAATGAAAAAATTATAGGATCAAATGAAAACTACTTACTAAAAATGGATGTTTAAAAGTACTAAAAACCATCAAAAAATACCAAACACTAACAAGCATTCAGCACAGACAAGGGGGATGCTGACATTTAAAAAAAAAAGTTAAAAAAAAGTAAAACAATGTAAACAATTCTTTTATTTTTTTTAAAGTCCGGGGCTAGGAGAAAAACATCCGGGGCTAAAGCCCCGGAAGCCCAGGGCTAACGACGCCACTGATGTGAATCACTACCCACTTTCAAAAACACTCTCAAAGAACACCTATGGGAGACTGCAATTCGAAACTGGCCCCTGTAAATGTTCTAACCCAACCCAATGTACAGTAAATGACCAAGTATGGTTTTGTCAATATTCCAATGTACAGTTTTGCTTGTACAGTTGTACAGTGTCCCACCCCACCCACCCAACCTCCTCCAATGTACAGTCCCCCCCACCTACCCTCCAATGTACAGTTTCTACGTCAAATGTATATACTCTCTTTTCTGGACTCTTTTGGTATCACAAACAGTACTGTATTTGCAAATCTGATATGTCATAAATGTATAGATGTAGCAGTACTGTCTATCTGTATGTCGTGTATGTCATATATGTTATGATGAATTGAAAATGGGGGACCCTGATGTAAACAAGACGAAAGTCTTTCTCTGGTCTGCATCTCCTTAACAATTGTATGTATTGAGCTGTACTGTACTGTACCCATTCTGCAATCTGTTTATAAAGTTTTCAATCAATCAATCAATCAATCAATCAATCAATCATTAGGCTCTCTTCCTCCTCTTAGAATACTGTGGTAATATGAAAGCCTTCATATAACCAAGTTAGTTAATACTTAGTTTATCCCTTGACAAAATCAATTCGACTTCTAACAAATCTGATCAAAAAGGCCTCAAAGAAAGGTCAAATACTAAATGGAGATCTCTGTGTGTTTGAAGCTTGGAATGTCATCAGCGGAATACAACAAGCATTTACATATAACTGCTGGCAAACAATTGGTCACCAGAAAACAATAGAACAGGCTTGATCACACGAGGGTGTGACTTATCAGCTTCCCCTGATACCGAGACGGGCAGGGACAGTTGCCAAGGAGGAGTTAACAATGTCATATTAAAGAAACTTTTTAACCTTTAGAATGTGATTTTCTATATTAGAAATAGTGCAAACTTAACTTTCAATGCCATTAAAATGATGTACTCGATTAGAGGAATATGCTGATATTAAACTTGAAGTGGTTTATAACCTAATTCACAGATTTAAAGTAAGAACCATATGTTTGAGACAATTGCAAATATTCAAACTGGTTTAATATAACATAACTGTTTAGAAGGAGATTATTTCAGGTTAAAGATTTTCATTCTCTCGTAAAGAATTTCATCATCTTGCCATAACTCAGAAGAAGTATTTTCTAGTCACGTTGTTTTTGTTCAGAATCTTTGTAACGGTGTAATTTTTTATAGAGGTGAGTCGGTGCATTTTGTTTACGTGCATCCGAGGTCACCTATTCTCAGGTTGCATGCCGACTGTTTGGAGGGGGATTCTTGGGCTGGCCACATTTGGTTCAGTCAAATAAAACTCCTGCGTCTACGGGCGATACAACTTTGAGCAACTTGTGGAATCCCTTTTATTTTTACACGACACTTGCACCTTTTTGGGGACATTGAAAAAACACAACGTAGGAACCAGTATTTTGCTATAAATACACGACAATACATTAGGCTTTCTTCCTCCTCTTAGAATACGTTAGGCTCTCTTCCTCCTCACAGAAAAGTAGGCTCTCCTCCTCCCCTTATAATATGTTAGGCTCTCCTCCTCCTCTTAGAATACGTTAGGCTCTCTTCCTCAGAATACGTTAGGCTCTTTTCCTCCTCACAGAATACATTAGGCTCTCTTCCTCCACATAGAATACATTCAGCTCTCTTCCTCCTCCTAGAATACATTAGGCTCTCTTCCTCCTCATAGAATACATTAGGCTCTCTTCCGCCTCCTAGAATACATTAAGCTCTCTTCCTCCTCACAAAATGCATTAGGCATTTATTTAACTCCAGTTTAATCACTTGTACATTGTATATTGTTTGAATATTTGAATATGTTATAGGCTTGCTTCTTGCTCCTAAAATACATTAGGCTCTCTTCCTCCTCCTAGAATACATTAAGCTCTCTTCCTCCTCCTAGAATACGTTAGGCTCTCTTCCTCTTGTAAGAGTACATTAGGCTCTCTTCCTCCTCCTAGAATACATTAGGCTCTTTTCCTCATCCTAGAATATGTCAGGCTCTCCCCCTTGAATACATTAGACATTTATTTATATATACTCCACTTATTGTACAATGTACTTATCGTACATTGTATATTGTTAATGCACTTTACTGTTACATTTGCACTCTGGTTAGATGTCAATTTATTTTCGTACTGTACTTGTGCTGTATAATGACAATACATCTTAATCTAATCTAATGAAGAATAAAATACAGAGACAGTGTACAAGTACACAGCAAATGCAATAGGTCTAGCACCAGTGAGGCAACAGCATATCTTAGCAAGACAAGAGAAGAAAGATACAGAGACAGAAAGATGAAGAGATGAGAGAGACAGATACATAGAGAAAGAGAGGAGAGAGACAGAGAACGAGAAACTGAGAAATAGAGAGAGGGCAGATAGACAGACATAGAGAAAGAGGAGGGAGAGAGAAAGAAAGAGAGTAGAGACAGAGAAAGAGAGGAGAGAGACAGATAAATAGAGAAAAGGAGGAGAGAGACAGAGAAAGAGAGAAAGACAGGAGAGAGAGAGAGACATATAAAAAAATAGAGAGGGGAAAGAGATAGAGGCAGAGAAATAGAGAAAGATAAGAGAGAGATAGAGAGGGAGAGGGAGGCGCGGATGTAAACGGGCAGAGAAAATGATGGAGATGGGATTCGAGCGGGAGGAAAGGAGGAAGAGACAGGAGGAGCGGAGGGAGCAAAAGGGTGAGAGGAGAGAAAGAGAGAGAGAGAGAAAGAAAGGCCCAGGGCGATGAGAACATTATGGCTGGATAATGAAGAGGTTCCAGGCTGTCAGCCACACACCATTCACCCTGCACGCCACTGACCCCAAAGTGTCAACAAGCTAAACGACCGAGTAGCAGTGCATTACCACATGTCCCCCACCGCCTGGACGTGCACATGAGTGCACGGTGGGCTAGGGACACACACATGCATGGATATAGACATAGATATACAGTACGTATGCAGGACGTGCAAACACACACACGCATGAGTGTGACATACTGTAGATGTATGAACGAATGCGTGACTGAATGGTATGTGGCTTGTGTGTGTGTATATGTGTCTCTCTTCATGCTATTTCCATGAGTGCTGACTTTTACTGCATTTCCAACAAATTGGTGTGTTCCCAACCTTAACCTAACCCTAACCCTAACCTTAACCTTAACCTTAACCTTAACCTTAACCTTAACCTTAACCTAACCCTAACCCTAACCCTAACCCTAACCTTAACCACACTAACTACACTACCCAGCTCACACCATCCACTGTCAAAGCACCATGCTAACATTGATAAATTGCCACTGAGCTCATTCAGCACCTTCTTGAGGTCAAGTGTACTAGAAAATATAAGCAAATGAACAAAGGGCAAATGATTTACATGTTTCTTTTGTAGATTCAGTATGGAATTTTGCCATCCGGACACATGCAATTGGAAATATAAATATAGAATATCAGGCCAAGTCATACGGATCAGCCCAAATCTCCTCTTTCCAATGGCAGAGTTAAATCTGGATTTAGTATCGCCAGGCACCCGTTACAGGGCAGCAAAGACTGTGAATGAAATCTACTATAAGTACAGTTACTTTTGTATAATGCCCATAGCTCCGCCATTTTTTACCGGATTGAGACACGATTTCTTTGTAGATGTTCGCAGAAAGGTAAAGAAACAATATACACTGTATTTTATGGCAATAACGGAGATTTCTATAAACTAAAAAATAAGCGAACTTATTAGTAAACAAACGTTGTGCTGAAAATATACACTTTGACTGCTGTTATGATAGGGTTAGGGTCTTTACTCACTCTGGCTTTATTCTGGCTACATTTGAAAAAGAAAGAAAACATTAATTAATACAGACTGTATTGATCTATTTATGACGTGAAATAAATCTCAACCTGTACCGGGCTAATCGCGCTTAAGAGGTTATTGTTATGGTTATGGTTATGGTTAAGGTTAAGGTTAAGGTTAAGGTTAAGGTTAAGGTTAAGGTTAAGGTTAAGGTTAAAGTTAAGGTTAAGGTTAAGGTTAAGCATTGTACGGCGGGCCGTCATCGACTCATGGCACTTTGCCCTCGTCTGTCAGCTCCGGGCTGCGTTTTCGCCGATCAACCAATACATTGTTGGAAAGAGAGATCGTCACCACACTCAACCTATTGCATGATTCTCGAGTCACAAGACAAAACAACTGGCGAGCGTCATTTGACAAGCCGCTCGGATGAGTCACCACGTCCGGTTGTGAGCGGTCCTGAACTGACCAGTCACCGCTGATGGCAAAAATGTAAATGAAAATGAAAAAAAACACTGTTGTAGCTGTTGACAGAGTCAGCTATGGGGCGACAATAATATGTTCATGAGACATGGTTTCTTCACTTAGCCATTAAACGGTGTGGTTTATTATCACGTTGCACCCAACAGTACATGAGAGTCCTTCTCTTGTGAGAGCGACGGAGGAAGAGACAGAGGGGGAGTTAACATCTCCTTTTATACCTCTTACCTGGCGGTAGCATTAGCAGCTCCGCCTATAGCGCCCTCTTGTGGAAACAGTTAGACAGTTACATGCAATCGTACACATCACATAACTTTAACACTCCCACTTACGGTTGTCTTATATACTGTACAACTTTTTCAAAAACATCTTTCAAAGAAAATAATACAGTTCAGAGCATCAAAAAGAATATGGCAGTCAATACTACATAACAGTCAATATTTACACACCAAACATGACCTCTGCAAATCTTCTTTGTCAGGCTTCGTCATAGCGTCTGCTACCATGTCGTCTGTTGGACAATAAATCAGTGTCATTCTTTCTTCCCTGATTACAGATCTGATGAAATGATATTTTATATCCACATGTTTACACCTCTGCCGGCACACAGGGTTTCTAGCAATCGCAATGGTTCCCTGGTTGTCTTCATAAACAACAGTTTTCTTATATACATAGGTATCCATTCCCTCGAGCAGTTGCTCTAGACCAGTGGTTCCCAAACTGTGGTGCGCGCACCCCTTGTGGTGCGCGAGCGCCCTCTAGGTGGTGCGTGACATGAAAAGGCTAATGGTGGTAAATCAAATGGTGGTATCTGCTGTACCTTTGAGATAACGAAAAACATGTTTTGCTGTAATCCAGTGCTCCTCTGTGGGGTCAGCAAAATGCTGTGACAATTTACTCACTACAAAACATAGATCAGGGCGAGTAGATGTTGTCAAATAAATGAGGCTACCTACAGCTTCTCTGTACGTTTTTACATCTGTCAATTTCTGAGCATCCTCTTGGTAGTCTAGTTTTTGATCACATGGTGTTTCCCTTGTACATTCTTGCATGTCTTTGTGACAAATTTTACTAGCCTGTGTTTTTGCACTTTCCCTTTACCGGGATAGTATACTAGAAAAGCTGGGCTTCCTTTGTCGTGCCCTACAAAGAGTCCCTTTTCACATCTGGACTCGAGCTTTCCTCTGTCCTGCTGGTAAGCATAACACACTGATCCAAATTTGTGAATTCTAGCTAGATTACATGTCTTTCCTGTCAGTGCTGTATACGGGGTGGTGCCCGTGTGCTTATTAAAGCACCTGTTTCTGGTGTAAGCGGCTTCTTGTACCGCATAATGCCATAGGCTCTTAGGTAAGTTACCAGCTATTAGCTTACACCTAGCCATTTCGAAAAGAGTACGTCCTTCCCTCTCTGCCACTCCATTCTGGTGTGGGGAGTACGGACATGACGTCTCGTGTCTTATCTTGTTCCTTCTCAACAGTGATTGGAACTCTCTATTTGTGAACTCGGTTCCGTTGTCGGACCTCAGCATCTTATGTTACCATAAGGGGCTACGTCTGCCAGGAATTTCTCCGTGGCCTGGAGTGTGTCACTCTTTGCTTTGAGAAAGTAAACAAACACTGCCCCTGTACACACATCTGTAAAATACTGTACATATCTAAAGCCTCCTATGGACTCGTTGCTTACTGGACCGGCTATAGATCTGTGTTAACTAGCGCAAGTGGTACCTTTACTTTTTCTGTGGGATTTCTGTTTCTCGATTGAGTGAACTTCCCCTTTATGCACACTACACATTCTTTGTCAGGTCTACGCTTTTCACCTTCAATGTGCATGCCTTCTGTCACTGCTTGCAGTTTCAGTAAATCCTCGTAATTACAATGACCTATGATCTCATGCCATGTCTGAATATCGTGACTGACAGTCACATTACACATATCATTATTATTACACTTGTCGTTGTCATTACACTCTGTTTGTAGATAATACATTCTCTTGTACACCTCTATGTTAAATCGCGTACCGTCAGGCTCTACAAAAAATGTTTTACCTTCATCGAAGAACACTTTGGCACCGTTCGCAGTAGCAGATTTGACAGAGAATAGTTCTTGTGGGAACGAGGGTATGTAGAGAGCGTTCTTTAACGTCACTGTACACCGGCGCCCCTCACTGTCTATGAGGCATACCTGTGCCTTTCCTCTCCCTTGCGCCAACCCGTAGGTGCGCTTCCCGTCTGCCAGCTCCATGCTGTGTCTCTCCGGGTCGAAGGTGTTGTCAAAGTTCTTGAATCGATTCCTGTCGTTGATGACGTGGGACGACGCACCTGTGTCCACGATCAGTCCCTTCCTTTGGGCCTGCTGCAGCTGCGTTGGCCGGGTGACGTACGCTGTCTGTGCCCCGAAGATGAAGTCCTCTTGTCCCGCTACTCTCCGGGCGTCGTCTCGATTCGTCTCACGTCCACCGTCGTCGCCATCTTGTCCACTGCCGCCATCTTGTCCATGCGCGTACCGTGCGGTCTGGTCGCGTTTCTTTCTGCACACTTTGTCTGTGTGCCCCGTGGATTTGCAGAAGCTACACCAAACAGTCTTTGTGCAGTTATCTTTCCGATGGCCTTTTTCTCCGCATCGCCAACACGCCAGCTCCGTCGTGGGCCTGGTCTTCTCTCTCGGCGTCGCCCGGGCCTTCAGCACCCTCTCTCCCGCCTCCGCGGCAGCTGGGTGGGTATCTTCTGACACCTAAACATTTTGCAACTTGGCCTTGAACTCTCCCAGCGACATGTCCGCTGAACCGTGTGTTACCAGTAGTGTGAACGGTTTGTACAGCTCCGGTAGTCCTCTCATAACCATTGCCATCATTAGTCCATCGCTTGGTGCTTCTCCTGCACTCTTAAGCGCCGTAATGATCTGCTCAGCTCTGATGACGTATTCGGTCACAGTCTCGGTGTGCCCCTTCTTCAGTGCTGTTAGTGTTATGTAGAGGGATACGATTCGGGGTCTTCCCTGTCCGATATAATGTTCTCTCAACACTTTCAGGCTTTCTCTGCCTTTGTCCTTGGTGTCGCGGAATATCAGCCCCAAGCTTGTGTCGTCTAGCAGTGGTGCTAACTCACAGTATGCGTCTGCATTATGCTTGTTGTCCAGGGCTTGTGCTTCCGCCGTTAGTGGTCCTGTGGGGGCCGTCAAGATCGCTGTCTTCAGTCCCACACCGTGCATGTAGCACAACATTCGCTCTTCCCAGAGCTCATAGTCCTCTGCTCTTCCATTGAACAAGGGCCATTTGCTCCTTCCTTTGGTCGCCACGAGTTTGAAGACGGAGTTCTCCACATCGTCTCCATTGGGCTCAGCAGGCTCCGTCTCCCCCGGTGCCACCTCCCCGGGGCGCGCTGCTCTCCGGGGGGGGGTCCGCTTGCACGCCAGCAGCAGCGCGTCGGTGGGGTCGGTGCCCCGCTTCCTCTTGACGCGCAGGATCGTCGTGTTGGGGTCCATGTTGCTCTTTTGATGGTAGGCGTAGCTTTAGCTCCCGTTAGCCTTAGCCACGCGGTGCTCCCGGTGCTAACCTAGCCTATACTTTCAGCTAAACTTGCTACCCTTATTATTTCGCCCCTGCGTGATCTGGGCCCATAACCTGTTCACAGAGTCAGCTATGGGGCGACAATAATATGTTCATGAGACATGGTTTCTTCACTTGCGTGGTTTATTATCACGTTGCACCCAACAGTACATGAGAGTCCTTCTCTTGTGAGAGCGACGGAGGAAGAGACAGAAGGGGAGTTAACATCTCCTTTTATACCTCTTACCTTTTTTTTGATGATGTTTATGAATATCTAATGTATATATTGTGTAAGCTGCTCTCTTATCAGCTAAGACAGTTGAAGCATTTAGAAAACACAATATCCAGATAGTTAGTATATACGATTGCTATTGAACTGGCTTTCAAACCAGCCCCCGGTAAGCCACGCTAAGCCATTTACAGAGTTCCTGGAGAAATCATTAGATTCTCTTGATTTTATGCATATCCAATTAACCACTTCTGACAGTATTGTGTAGCTTTAAAGAGGGAGTGTTCATAGCCCTGTCTGGGTGACATCAGTGTTCCCAGAGGAGGATGAGCACCTCCATTAACCTTCTCAAATCCAGAACATACATGTCCCATGTTGGGTAAGTTTATCATAATTTGTTTTAGTTTTTCTTTTTCCCTATTATCTGAGTTGTGCAACTATACTAGGACAATAATGCCTCTTAACTTGTAGGATTTTGTAGCCAAACCAACGGTTGCCAAGTTAAATCTATGCACTAAAGAGGACTTGTTGATGATAGCGGGTCATATGGGATAAAAATTATCCTGAGTACGAGGAAGCAACAGCAGAAATTGGAGCTGATTGAGGCTTTGACTAACAAATAAGTTCTTGAGCCTTCTGCTTGTGATCTTTCAGACGGGGAGGTCACAGGTGAATCTGTTTAGTCTAATCAGCTGGCACTCAGGAGATTGGAGCTAGAGTTTGATAATAGGAAATTAGAACACAAGTTAATTGTGCACACTCGGGAGGCTGAGGAGTGTGCACGAGAACGCATGCATGAGCTTGAAATTAGAAGAATTGGGGGGGTAGTAGTGCGCCCAGAGCGACATGAAGATAGGTTTGATGTTACCAAGCACATGCGTCTGGTTCCCCAATTCTTAGAGAAGGATATTGATAAATATTTCTCTATGTTTGAAAACGTGGCAGCGACTCTTCAATGGCCTAATGATCATTGGACACTGCTTCTCCAGAGTGCACTTACTGGGAAGGCACAACATGTTTACGCATCACTTTGTCCAAATAACCAGGATTACAGTGTCGTGAAGGCTGCTATTCTCAGAGCGTACAAGCTAGTGCCGCCCGGAGGCATATAGACAAAGGTTCCGTGCATTTAAAAAAAACAATTCTCAGACCTACGTGGAATTTGCTTATGAGAAGGAGTTGTTATTTGACCGATGGTGTGCGTCGGAGAAAGTTGACAGTTTAGCAAAAATTCCAGACCTCATTCTTCTTGAGGAACTTAAAGCTTATTGTTTGCCTGACAACATTTCAATGTATATCAGTGAACAGAAAGTGACTAAGTGTTCGGCAGCGGCAGTTATCGCTGATGAGTTTGTATTAACACACAAAATGTTTTTTGATAAGCATAACTATCCCATGCGTAATGGAGAGGGCAAGCCCATAGTCCCTGATAGCGGTGATATTGCCGAGAGTGGAGAGAAAGGGGTGAAGAGAGTGTTTCCATTGTGGAAGGAGAGGTCATAAAGGATAACTGCTATGCCCTTCACAATGATAACCGTCCTAATAAACAGATATCGTTGGTCATGACACCCACTTCTCTGGCTAAAGGTATGAAAACCTATTTACCATTCATCAGTAAAGGGTTGGTATTAGGGATGTTCGATATTGGCTTTTTTACCGATACCGATATACCGATATTGTCCAACTCTTAATTTCCGATACCGATATCAACCGATATCAACCGATACCGATATATGCAGGGTTTCTGCATATTGCAGCTTGTGACTGCAACTTGTTCTTGTTCGCGGACGACTCAGCCCTGCTGGTCTCTGTCAAGAACAAGTTACAGGTTGAAAAAACCCTCAGCTCTGAACTCTGCAGAATCTGCACCTGGCTCGCTGATAACAAACTATCATTACACCTGGGTAAAACAGAGTCCATTCTCTTCGGATCAAATAACAAACTCAGCAAGACCGACGGCTTCTCAGTTACGGGTGACAATATTGTCACAAGGAAAGATGAAATTTCATACCTAGGTTCCATCCTAGAAGCAAATCTTTCCTGTGACAAAATGGCATCCAAGGTAATAAAAAAAGTCAACCAACGAACTAGATTATTGTACCGGATCTCCTCTCTGGTAAACAAGAATACCCTGAAGACTCTGGCAGGAGCACTCATTCAAGGGTACTATACGACTAGCTTGCACCCAGGGGTGCAGTCGTAATAGGGGCGAAGGCCAAACGCCCGCGCACGCGCACTCCCGCGCGCGCGTGCACGCGCATACATGTTCCCTCTGTTGCGCACAAAACAGATGATACACCTTGTCTCATCCTTCCAGTGAAGTCGGGAGATCAAGCAACCCCCCACCACACCTACAGGGCTTGTATTTGGTTGTCGGTATCCTATTATTATGCAAAGTCTAGGTGATAAGTGGCGCGACGAGTCATTTTATCACCTAGACTTTGCATAATAATAGGATGCGCGCACTTCGGCCTCAGTGACGAAGGCCAAACGCCGTTTGACCGCGTTTGCCCAGCACTGCACCCCTGCTTGCACCTCATGGTACCAAAGCACCTCAAAAGGTGCTAAAAACAAGATTACAAACATCACAAAACAAACTGGTCAGACTTCTACTTGACCTTACCCCTTGTAAGGGACCAAGCAGCCAGACGAGGAGGACACAGTGGTGTAGGCAAAAATAAGGGTTTTATTTACCCATGAAAATACAGCACAATAAGGGTCTTATTTACCCATACAAAATAGATAATTTACAAACATAACATAAGTGGTCCAAATAATAAAAGGCAGGAGTAAAAAGTCGGGAGATCAAGCAACCCCCCACCACACCTACAGGGCTTGTATTTGGTTGTCGGTATCCTATTATTATGCAAAGTCTAGGTGATAAGTGGCGCGACGAGTCATTTTATCACCTAGACTTTGCATAATAATAGGATGCGCGCACTTCGGCCTCAGTGACGAAGGCCAAACGCCGTTTGACCGCGTTTGCCCAGCACTGCACCCCTGCTTGCACCTCATGGTACCAAAGCACCTCAAAAGGTGCTAAAAACAAGATTACAAACATCACAAAACAAACTGGTCAGACTTCTACTTGACCTTACCCCTTGTAAGGGACCAAGCAGCCAGACGAGGAGGACACAGTGGTGTAGGCAAAAATAAGGGTTTTATTTACCCATGAAAATACAGCACAATAAGGGTCTTATTTACCCATACAAAATAGATAATTTACAAACATAACATAAGTGGTCCAAATAATAAAAGGCAGGAGTAAAAACAGACCTGAATGGAAGAGAAGACCCCACACAAAAGAGAACTCAAACTATATATAGGTCCTGGCCAGACACATAAACATAGGCAGGCTAATTGATTAATTCATATTTTACTCTATCTTAAAAATTCACATTAATCAAATAAACAATAAACATACAACATATAACATATCTACCGAACTAAACAACCAATAATCTTAAGTAATAAGGAAAATACATATAATAAACTAAATCCCAATACAAGGAACCCCCCCTGACATCTCCCACGACTTGGTTCGGTCCACCACCCCCATCCGGCCATTTAGGACTGATCAGTCGCAGCTGCTCTGTTTGCCCAGAGTGAGAATGGCTGGCTGCAGAGCTGAAGAAACAAACAAATGAACGAGATGCATGCACTCAAACCTGTAAGTCAGATAATAAAGAATGTATATGATATCAGTACGCAAGTCTATGTGTCGTGTGTAATTATGTGAAATAGAAATTGTGTATGTGCATCATGAATGTAAACGTGTACAAACAATAACTAAACAAACAAACAATAAGGGTGAGGGAACAAGTTAACACTTTAAGTGCCGAAAGACGTGTTTAGGCGTCCTTCCCCGCCATGCTCAAGTTGCCGAAGACGCCGTAACTCGTCTTTGATATCAATATTTCAAAAATCTGTGATCGGATTCATATTTCCCATCCGCTGGCCTGAGACCCACCAAAAAGCCCCACTGAACCCTCTAGCGGTTCAAGAGCGCCATCTGGTGGCCGATCGGCGCAATCGCCAAACAGGAAGTTACTTGGACGATGTGCTGTTCACCCATATTACTTCCGGGCACTCGGTATAGGTCCCGGCACTCTAGCTCGTCACAATACATAGCGATCCGTTGCCAATAACTCGATAAACAACATGATTTGGACGTATATAACATTATACAACCTGGAAATGGACCGGGTATTTCAACATCCCATAATAGGAAAATGTATACTCCACGCTCATCGCCCAACGGCGCGAGGAAGATACGGTAAGATTCAGCGTTATTTTTCAATGTCTTCTATACTAACTGATCTGATGAACATATGCCCCACATTAGATGAATGGTATAACGCTGCCCACGGAATTATAAACGCCCCCTCGGCCATCCGGTCAACATCAGATGACGTGTAGTAACTTCTAGAACCATGTCCAGTTGGAATTTTTTATATCGCGCCGATTGCCATCAAACTGTATTTCATCATCAATATAATACATTTGGGGCTATAGATCACGTTCTGGATAAAGCTGCAGAAAGAGATGAAAACATACTTATACTTTAGACCATACTTTAGTATGAATATGTGAATGAAAAAGTTTAACGTTGCTTCACCCTGAACATTACATATAGGACATTGAATGGGCCCTAATAATGGCAATCTAGCAATATAATCTAAAAAGTTATAGCCCTGCAAAGAAGGGGAACTTCTCCATAGACAAATAGAGCTGGCAACCCATGCATGGTCATGAATTTAACCTCCGGCAGTTAAAGTGTTAATATGTGCGGGTGCGGCGCACAGACGCATCCGTCACACCCCTAGAACCCACCTCACCCCTGCCCACTTTGACAACCTAGGATGGCTTAGAGTAGACAACAGAGTACAGCAACTTGCAACAGGCCTGGTCCAGACCAGGCTGCAGAAACAAATTAGTGGGGGGGCATAAAATGTTCTCGGGAGGGCACAATGGTTTTTCAACACAGGTTCCCTTTTATACGTTTCAGCTGGGACAACGGCGCTGTGGCTTGCTTGGCGCTGCCCACGGTGCTGAACTAAACAGCAGAGAGGCAATTGAAAAATCTAATTTCTCTCTATCTTAAGAACATTCACTTATACAAAAACAGACTGAACGGATATATATAACAGACCTGCTGGGGCAGCGGACTGAGAGCAGGGGACACAGACGGGCTGGATAAGATGGTCAGGAAGGCCAGTAGCGTGGTTGGGGTGGAGCTGGACGCCCTAGCGAGGGTGGCGGAGAGGAGGAGCCTTGCTAAGCTCCAGGCCATCAGGGAAAACCCCTCCCACCCACTATACACAGACTTGGCTGACAGGAGGAGCATGTATTGTTATAGGCTCACACTACCTAAATACAGCACTGAACGGCACAGGAAGTCCTTCATTCCGACAGCCATCAGACTATACAATGCATCACTGCATCACTGAGCACAGAGTGACAGTTACCATCTTCCTGGACTCTTACTTTTTAAACAGCACTGTGCAATATTACACCTACTGTAGACTTCAGTATATTTTTACTGTATTTATTTACTGTATCTTTTATTCTATTTTTATTCTATTTCATTTTATTCTATTCTAAGGCCATTTGTTTTGTTATTCTTATTTGTGACTTGTTCTGTCTAAATGTTTAATGTTGAGTGATTTGGAGTGTCAAATTTCCCTCAGGATAATACATTTATATTCTATTCTATTCTATATCTTTGAAAAGTCTCCATTTATTCAACACTTCTGAATTCACTGAACTGAACTGACAAAAATAAGGTGCATAAAAAAGCAAACAAAATTCCTCCACAGGCTACTCACCATCATAAGTAGAGCGGCAAGCGGCAAATCTTCTTAAAACACTGTCCCTCCACTCATTCCTGAACTTTTTTGTTAAGTCCTTCTCAAATGCCAACTGAATTAAATTGGCCTTTCGTCGATGAAGCATACTAAGGCGATGTTCTGTAAAGACGTGCTTAAGGGTAGAAAACGAATTATCACAGAGTGCCGTGCTAGATTCAGTAGTGTTGTTGTTGACATCAGTGCCTACTAGGGCTATCCCCGACTAAGGATTTGGATAGTCGACTTTGATTGACCAAAAAAAAATTAAATTTTTTTTTTACCAGGGTGGGCACAGCGGACTCAGTGGGCGGGCCCGGCCCCCCAATGCCCGCCCATGGCGCCGGGTCTGGCCTGGTCGCGTGTAGCTTATTGCCAGCGGAAGAGTGCAAGAATGCTTCCGCATTCGTCACCGCACGCCAGTACGGTAATGCGCATTTCCTTTTCCTTCGCCCAGGTGCACCGGCGTGCTCGCGTTTGGTTCGACACATATTAACACGCTTTGGTTCATATTAATCACGCTTTGGTTCATATTAATCACATATGCTTTGGTTCATATTAATCACATACACGTGATGGACGCAGCAGGCGATCACTCCTACTGTTATTCAAACTCCAAGTGATTTAGATCCAAAACATTTTCTAACACAGATTCATAATGGTTCTTCAGTGCAAGGGTTCAATTTACATAGTTAAAGACAGTAGAGGTTATACTTTATTATCTAAACATGGTAAGTTAGAGTGCTGTGTTCACTCATAGTTAAATACAGTAGAGGTTGAGTACTTCATTATCTAAAGATGGTAAGTTAGAGTGTTGTGTTCAGTCAGACAGTAGACAAGTAGAGGTTGAGTACTTTATTATCTAAACATGGTAAGTTAGAGTGTTGTGTTCACTCATAGTTAAATACAGTAGAGGTTGAGTACTTCATTATCTAAACATGGTAAGTTAGAGTGTTGTGTTCACTCATAGTTAAAGACAGCCGAGGTTGAGTAGTTTCTTCTGATATCACTTTCAAACTCCAAGTGATTTAGATCCAAAACATTTTCTAACACAGATTCATAATGGTTCTTCAGTGCACAGGTTCAATTTACAATCAATAATCCATTGTAGGAAAATCCAGAACACTGTTTAGTCTGTGACGACGCGTCGCGATAATATACATGTATTCCATAGTAAAGTACAGTTGACAGCTGCGTTAACGTTACAATGTGTTGTGTTCACTCATAGTTAAAGACAGCCGAGGTTGAGTAGTTTCTTCTGATATCACTTTCAAACTCCAAGTGATTTAGATCCAAAACATTTTCTAACACAGATTCATAATGGTTCTTCAGTGCATGGGTTCAATTTACAATCAATAATCCATTGTAGGAAAATCCAGAACACTGTTTAGTCTGTGATGACGCGTCGCGATAATATACATGTATTCCATAGTAAAGTACAGTTGACAGCTGCGTTAACGTTACAATGCGTTGTGTTCACTCATAGTTAAAGACAGCCGAGGTTGAGTAGTTTCTTCTGATATCACTTTCAAACTCCAAGTGATTCGTTGCAATGTACGCGGAAATGCTGCGTTGTGTTGCAATGTACTACATGCATTTGTCTGAGCGGGGCGAAAGGAAAGGCGCATTACCGTACTGGCGTGCAGTGACGAATGCGGAAGCATTCTTGCACTCTTCCGCTGGCAATAAGCTACACGCGGCCTGGTCTACAAGATACACTATATGACTAAGGTACCCATGTACATGTCAAAATACTTCCCAAAGGTCAGTGAATACCACGACCACAACACCAGAGGAAGCTCAACAAATCATGTTAAACCCAGATTCGGCTCAAACAAGGGACTAAACACGTTTCGCAATTATGCCACATCAAAGCTGTAAAGGAATGTGAATCCCTACCCATCATTCAAAACCGCTCTTAAAGAGCACCTATGGGAGGCTGCAATTCGAAACTGGCCACCGTAAATGTCCAAACCCCCCCACCCCCACCCCCTCCTAATAGACAGTCTCCTCCCCACCGCATGTATATATTTTCTCCCCACCGTATGTATATTTCTCTCCCACCCACCCACCCCCTCCTAATGTACAGTCTCCTCCCCACCGTATGTATATATTCTCTCCCCAACATATGTATATTTCTCTCCCACCCACCCACCCCCTCCTAATGTACAGTCCCCTCCCCATCATATGTATATACTGTGTCAGGATCTATGGGTAACAGTACTGTATATTTGCATATCGTATATGTCACAAATGTAACAGTACTAAATACCTGTATGTCATGTATGTCCCTATGCCATAAATGTCATGTATGTTGTGTATGTAATAAATGTCACTATGAATTGAAAATGGGGGACCCTGATGTAAACAAGACAAACGTCTTTCTCTGGTCTGCATCCCCTTAACAATTGTGTGTATCAAGCCGTACTGTATTGTACCCATTCTGCAATCTGTTAAATAAAGTTTTCATTCATCCCCCCCCCCCCAAAACGGAATAATTCAGGTAATTAACATTACATACTGTATCTGTTGTTGTGGAATTAACACAACATTATGGATACTTTTGACAATAAATAAAATCAGAATTTGTTCTTACTTGCTTGCCTGGTTAAATAAAGGTTAAATAAATGTACAAAAAAATTTAAATAAAAAAATTATTAAAAAGATATTTGAAAACCGATCATTTTCGATATCACATTTTAATGCCAATATCGGTAGGCCAATAATATCGGACATCCCTAGTTGGTATTCTTGTCCAAGGGGGGTAGGAAGGTTCCTGTGACTATATTGAGGGACACGGCTGCGTCTCAGTCAATTATGCTTACTTCATATATCTATTCTATTCACATATATGCTTACCACTTGTATCTATTGCTATGTCCGCCCATTACAATCACGCAAGCTGTCTAATGCCTGTCCCGTCTCCCTGTCTCCCTGTCTACCTGTCTCCCTGTGAGTTGCTGTCCCGGAGTGATGACCGGAGTGTCGGACGTCCCGTGATGAAGACCGGGAGGATGCGACCCTCTCTGCGTGCCCTCCTGTCTCCGGCTGTCTCGTAGTGATGACCGGAGTGCTGGACGTCCCGCGATGATGACAGGGAGGTTGCGACCCTCTCTGCGCCGCCCCCTGTCTCCCTGTCTCCGGCTGTCTCGGAGTGATGACCGGAGTGTTGAACGTCCCGTGATTAAGACGGGGAGGATGCGACCCTCTTTGCGCCGCCCCTGTGCCTCAAATAGATCCGCTATCAGCTCTATCTTTAATCTTTCAAAATGTTCAGTTGCTATCGCTATCAGCTCTATCTTAAAATTTTCAAAATGTTCAGTTACTATTGCATGCACTCATCTGTGTTTCACTACACACATGAGTGAATGCTTACCAACTGTCTGTCTGCAACACTACTATCACCGACATCTAAGAAGGGAGATCCCCCCTTGAATGGCCCTTCTAAGGTTTCTCTCCTCCACATTGCCTGTGGTGCATTTTTTCCTATTGCTAGGTTTTAGTGAGTTTTTCCTTACCTTCGCGTGGGGTATGTATGGGAGCAGTGGCGGACTGGGACACAAATTCAGCCCGGGACATTCAGACGCACCAGCCCACACACCGGCCCACGCACCGGCCCCGAAACCGGCCCACACAACGGCCGTTATGAAACACTTGTCCAGTATTAAACAACCCAAGGCTGTGGCTAAGGAGTCAACATCAGGGAGACCAAATCTACACACCGCCCCTAGATGTGCACTCATGCACAGTGCACACACACACACACACAGAGACACACACATACATATACCGTTACTTCCTGTCATTGGCATATTTTTTTTTTTTTACTAACATCTTAGTGCCTCATTAGCCTAGGGATTAAGGATACATGAAGTATTAACTACACCATAATAATATTGAGGTTTTGATCCATAGAAAAGGTCTGTGCTACACAATTTCAGTTAGATTGGATTTATTGTCCTTTAATTTGGCACTCATGACATTAGTTGCTTGCCGTTTAATCAACATCGAAAGACCCCCCACTTCCTCCCAGACACCCATTCCAAGAGCTTGTTCTCTCTCTCTCTCTCTCTCTCTCTCTCTCTCTCTCTCTCTCTCTCTCTCTCTCTCTCTCTCTCTCTCTCTCTCTCTCTCTCTCTCTCTCTCCCCTCAGGGTCAGCTGTGCTGGACTGGGCGCTCTCTCTTTCCTCAGAGTCAACTGCATAAGAAGAACATCAGCAATCAATAATAATGGCTTGAATTCATACAGCGTTTTTCAGCCTTTTGAAAACACCCAAAGTAGTAGTAGTAGTAGAAGTAGTAGTAGTAGTAGTAGTAGTAGTAGTAGTAGTAGTAGTAGTAGTAGTAGTAGTAGTAGTAGTAGTAGTAGTAGTAGTAGTAGTAGTTTATTCAGTCATCATCTCACACAATACAATATACACCATCATTTAACAATATTTGATTTTACAGTGACTGAGAAGGTACAGACTGAAGCAATGCTTATATAGCCTATGCCTGTCCTATATTCTTAACAAAAATTAAAAAAATTAAGACTCCAAAACAGTATTCTAAAAGAAAATAGCAAAAAAAAAACAGTATTATTCACCCTTGTAGTTTTCAAAAATAGCTTTACAAACCATTTTCTTAAAAACCAAAAGCGAATTACTCATTCTTAACTGTATATCAGCATTGTTTCACAAAGCGCTTCACAGAAACCATCAAGCATTCACACTCACACAGTCATACGCTACTGGTGGTCGTGAGCAGCATCAGCAAACACAGCTTCCCTGTGGCAGACTGACGGAATCATGTCTGCTATTCAGCGCCAACCACCATCAACAACCTTCATAAATACATTCAACATTAATGGAATAGGCTAACTACCAACTTAGCTGTAGCAGTTAGCTGTTATATGCAATCACATTTGTTTAACTACGGGGTAGTAGTTGACCTAGTTGTTAGCTTAAGCTAGTTAGCTGTGGTTATCTACAAACATGTAGATGAGACTAATCGAGAACATGGCTAACTGTTGGGAATTCTAAGGTACATCTTATTTAAGCATGTAAAATGGCAACTAATCAATTCAATCAATTAGATTACCAATATTATATCAACATGAAAATTTGAAAGGGAACATATAGTATTTTATTTGAGTATTTACTATTATAATATTAGTAGCCAATTAATTTGCAGCCCGTCCTAGGTTCTGATTGGTTCTCTAGGTTAGCACTTTAGCTTCTGATGCTGTGGTGGGCACTAGTCCTAACATTGCTAACTAAACTTTTAGTCAGAGAAAAAACGTCACGAGTCACGACTATTTACGTCCACGTGCTGTAAGGAATCAGGAATACGGAAAGCACATTGTCTTGTAATAGAATGACTGAAATCACTGCAAGAACTAGTATAGGCTAGCTAGCCCTCATGAACCGGCACACACCAACAGTAGAATATGCACTAGGCTACTGCACGCACCTGTCATGTTACTGTTGGTTCCTTCCACTTGAACTTCATCATCATTAGCAGCAGCAGCTACTCTAACGCCAGCCCTTCCTCTACTAAACATGTCTGTAATTTTAGAACATTGTTCTGCGTCTTTTACTAGCAATTCTAGCTTTTTCAGCTCCACTCTTTCTTTTTTTGCATTCTCCATTTCTGCGCTTCTAGGCCTACTCGCGGTTGGGAGGAAACGTGAATCTCATTCACTGATGTCTCATGTCTCATTCAAGACTGGCTAACAAAAGCATGTCTTTCACTTAACACCAAGAAAACAGTGTGTATGATGTTCACAAAGTCACCAGTAGAGGTCACTCACTCTAATGTGTTTCTGGGAGAGGCGGAGCTGGACATTGTACATTAATTCAAGTATCTTGGGGTCACATTGGACTCTACATTGACCTTCAAAAAGTAATGTGAAGAAAGTGACAAACACAGTCAAGTTTAACATCGAAAACTTCAGGCAGATCAGGCCCTGCCTGCCAGTTAATGCTGCAAGGATGTTTCTGCATTCAATGATTTTATCACACATCGAGTACTGTTTTATCAACTGGTCTCTTTCATATGTCACTACTCTTACACCAATAAAATTACTCTACAAAAAAGCCATAAAAGTATTTGATAGGAAACCAATTTCATTTCATCACTGTAATGTTTTAGAAAAACATAACATGCCCCATGACTTGCCCCTCCCCAATTGAATGAGTTCATCCAACAGAAAGCAGACACTGGCATTACCACCAGGGCCATCAGTAGAGGGGACTGTAAGGTGCCTTTTCGGTATACTACCATTGCAAAAACTGTGTTCTCTGTTAAAAGTGGTAACTACTGGAATAGCCTACCAGTTGTGATTAGAGAGTGCCCTACATACTCCATGTTCAAGACCCATCTTAAACTGCATCTTAAGGCAAACCAGAACTGTGATCATTTTTAATCTGATTTAGTTTATGCAACTTGTTTATTGTTTTATTGCCGGCCCACACACTGGCCCACACACCGGCCCACATAATGGCCCACACACCGGCCCACATACGGCCCACACACTGGCCCACACACTACACCGGCCCACACACTACACCGGCCCACACACTGGCCCACACACTGGCCCACACACTGGCCCACACACCGGCCCACACACCGGCCCACACACCGGCCCACACACTGGCCCACACACCGGCCCACACACCGGCCCACACACCGGCCCACATACTGGCCCACACACTGGCCCACACACCGGCCCACACACCGGCCCACATACTGGCCCACACACCGGCCCACACACCGGCCCACACACTGGCCCACACACCGGCCCCCACACCGGCCCACATACTGGCCCACATACTGGCCCACACACCGGCCCACACACCGGCCCACATACTGGCCCACACACTGGCCCACACACCGGCCCACACACCGGCCCACATACTGGCCCACACACCGGCCCACACACCGGCCCACACACTGGCCCACACACCGGCCCACACACCGGCCCACATACTGGCCCACACACTGGCCCACACACCGGCCCACACACCGGCCCACATACTGGCCCACACACCGGCCCACACACCGGCCCACACACTGGCCCACACACCGGCCCCCACACCGGCCCACATACTGGCCCACACACTGGCCCACACACCGGCACACACACTGGCCCACATTAGTGGCCCACACACCGACTCACACACCGGCCCACACACTGGCCCACACACCGGCCCACAGACTGGCCCACATACTGGCCCACACACCGGCCCACACACCGGCCCACATACTGGCCCACACCGGCACACACACTGGCCCACATTAGTGGCCCACACACCGACTCACACACTGGCCCACACACCGGCCCACAGACTGGCCCACATACTGGCCCACACACCGGCCCACACACCGTCCCACATACTGGCCCACACACAGGCCCACACACTGGCCCACATTAGTGGCCCACACACCGGCCCACACACCGGCCCACACACTGGCCCACATTAGTGGCCCACACACCGACTCACACACTGGCCCACACACCGGCCCACACACTGGCCCACATTAGTGGCCCACACACTGACTCACACACTGGCCCACACACTGGCCCACACACTGGCCCACACACCGGCCCACATTAGTGGCCCACACACTGGCCCACACACTGGCCCAAAAAAAAAAAGTAAAAAAAAAAAAAAAAAAAAAGTATAAAAAAAAGTTTTTTTTTTTTTTTTTTTTTTTTTTTTTGGACCAGCCCACTTTGGTTCCGGCCCATCGGGATTCGTCCCGAACGTCCCGATGGCCAGTCCGCCACTGTATGGGAGTGTTGCATTCATTTATTTTACATTTATTTTAAATTTGTTGGACCTTATGGTGTTCTTGTTTTGTTCTTGACTTATTGTGATGTTTCTTCTTGACTTGTTTAAAGAAGACGTGTCCGGCCCATGGGGACATTAACGTGTGTTGTCGGGCCTTACAAATAAATTTGATTTGATTTGATTTGATTATCAATAGGAATGTGCTGCCCTTCGATAACAGGTCTAAGGTAGACGCTGGGATAATGGTCAAATCTTTTGGTATGCATGTCATGAAAGTTCCACTACATACTATTCATTTAGAGTCTGAACTGGTGTCGGGCCGGTGGTGATTGGGGTAGACAGCCGTTTCCCTATCTATGGGGTTTCATTAATCCATGGGAATGATCTGGCAGGAGGAAAGGTGCTGGTGAAGCCAGATGCCACCTGTATTCCGGCGGGGTCTGTTGTTGTGGACACCCTGGCTCATGAGTGCCCGGGAGTGTTTTCATCATGTGCGGTTGCATGGGCCATGGCTGGTAAGGCTCTTGCTGAGGAGAAGGAGGAGGTGGACTTGTTTGATACAATTGTATCCGTTAATAACGTGGTGCCCGAATGTCGTAACCGTGTGTCGTATATCCTATGTACATTTCTAAGGTTAATCACAGTGCATACAGGTTGCTAACTGGATGGAAGAAGGATAGAATGATAGTGTGGTTCCTCTCTCTGACTCCACTAGCCAGCAAGAGAATAAACGTGTAGTCAGGACAAACAGAACTATAGTTCAACTCAGATGATTTATTGCCGCAGGGCCAAAAGGTGAATAAAGCAGGTTATTTACATACAGGGATTATTATCATAGTACATCAAACATGCTGTACAAAGGATTGTTGAGGTTTACACATCAAACAAGTCTGTACACAAATAGTAGTCATGTTATGTCAATGAAAAGAGAATATACCTTGCCATCACATGGTCAAACCTGGTCTAAGCTTTACATTTACACTATACCACAACAAACAGTGATTCCATGGTCTTACTCACATAATGGCAACCGCATATTTTCTGGGTGGGTCAGCAGTGGAGGGTTGGAGACCAGACCTGGGTATCTGGCCTACTGAATTAACAATGGGTTGCGGTTTTTATACTAAGGCATGACATCATTATTTTTAAACTGGTTCAACCAATCACAATTATCTCTAAATATGGAGTTTTCCAATCCGTTGTCTTGATTCTAAAAACAGGCATTCTTCTGTTCTTGGGTTCTAATCAGGTGATCTTCTTCTCCTTCTATGGGCTGGTTTTCTCATGCAGCACAGAGGGGGGGTCTGCCTGTGGCCCCCTTTGTGCAAGTCAGCGGTCTTTGGTCAGACCAACTGTTCTCTGCTGTAATCTGTTCAGTGAGGTGTGGCCTGCTGTGACCACATTAACATCATTGTCCTGTTATCCTGAGAATTTACAGTCAACCAGAGGTCCCCATACTGAGCGTGGGAAGATCTAATCATTCAAGTATACTAAGGCATTATTTGAATTAACTATTATCACAGATATTTGCAGTTTCAGTGATAACCCAACAGTCTGCTTGTCTCTTATTCTGTAATTGTATGGATTCAAACAGTTTCTCAAGTGGGGGTTGCCTAGAGGTTCTCACTGAATGTTGACACAAACAGTTTAGCATAATGGGGGCTTTTATGACCTGCCCCTGTGTCACCAACTGTCTCCAGTATGGTTCCTTATTTTAGCCACTGAAACTGAAACCCACTTTGCTCCAAAAGGCACAAGGTTTTTTACGTATGGTCACAGTTTAACATAGATACATTAGTTCTGAAATGCACAGTTTTCCTCAAGTCAATATACCAAACGTGATTTACTTGTGGATGATTCCCAGGGTGCGTTATCATAGGAGCCTGAAACGGAGAGGGCGCTCCCGGGGGAGCTCGACCTGCTTTCATCTCCTCAGTTGTTGCCAGGTGGGTCTGCTAGCAGCACTGGTCATTTTTCTTTTACTGTTTATTGCTAATCAAAATAGTGATCCCAGCCTATCGTGCCATTTTGGGAAAACTGTGTTGAGAACCGAGAGATAACCGAATAACCTCTTGGGCTATGTCTGTGGTTTTGGAGAGAAGCTTCAGAGAGCGGGTGACCTGGCAAGGAGAAATCTTGGTATCGCGCAGGACAAAATTAGAGGGTGGTATGACAGAAAGGCTCAACATCGAGTTTTCATGCCAGGGGAGAGGGAGTCTCTAGTGCAGGGGTGGCCAACCAGTCAGAGACTAAGAGCCACAAAAATTACTGTGGTACCACAAAGAGCCACACCATATAATACCAGCGTTTCTCAACCTTTTTTTCAGTCACGGCATCAGACTTCTGGATAAACTTTTTTATTTCTCTTATTTTTCAGGATTATCTCCCACAAACCTGAACATTATTGCCATAATAGAGAACACAGTTAGTTTCTCTACCTTTCTGTGAACATCTAGCAAAAAACGGTGTTGCAATCTGTTGAAATATTTTGGAGAAATGTACATTATAAAAAAGTAACTTGTACTTTTGTACTTGTGAATCATGCCTTGTGAATCATTAAATCAGAATGAAAATAGACTAAAAGACATAAAAATAATAAATACAATACCATGGACACTCGCTCGCTCCCCCCCCCACAGGACCCCAACGTGGGCTATACATCCACTACTTCATTCAACACCAGAAAACTCCAAATTTATATGCGTACCTTTATCTTATCCACCACAGCCACCCAGACTGCGATGCTGAATTCATTAACACCTAAAACCCACGCAGTAGATATCTCTAGATAAATCACATCGAGATAGGTGAGAATCCATACCTTCGGGCACATTTTATCCGGTTGAATCCAGCGTGACGCTATAAACTTTTTGGCAGCTGTAAGACCCGCCAAAATGAGTCTCTTTACATGTACAGAGGTTGATAACTGAGAAACATCATTCAACAACAGTACAGAAGGCAGTGTCGGTATGGTCAGAGATAAAATCCCTGATAGTTGAGTCGTAACATTTTCCCAGAAGGTCTCAACAGGAGGGCATTCCCAATACATATGCATATATGTACCAATAAAACTGTTTGAACACAAGGAGCATCGAGAGTCAGGTCTGAGACCCATTAGGTTCAATCGTCTAGGGGTCAGGTAAGTCCTATGAACAAAGTTAAGATTAATCTGTTGGTGATCTGGGTTGCGTGATGATAGCCAAACATTTTCCCAGACTGCATCCCAATCAAAATCTACCTCCAGCTCTGGGATATCCTTCCTCCAAACCGTGTCTAGGGGAAGGACCTTATATGAGGACATAAGTAAGTGGCGATAAAAGTAAGAGACAAAGCCTCTCGACGTCTCCTTGTCATAAAATAATTTGTGAAACCTGTGGTGCCCATGGGACGCCGTGAGCCTTCAGAGCTGCTCTTATTTGTAAATAGAAGAAAAAGGAGGATCTGGGGAGGTAAAATTTGTTGGATATATCTTGAAAACAGCGGAGACCAGAGTCATCGAAGATATCCCCCAATGTGTGTATGCCTTTCTTTTCCCAACCAGGGTATCTGATAGGTTGTTGTCCAATAAGGAGTAAATTGTTATTAAATAGGGAAGAATGCATGTGCCATTTATGGTGGATAGTACACGTTTTCTGTGTGTCACGCCAAATCCGGATCACATGTGTAATAAGAGGGCCAAATCTTAAGTTGCATTGCTTAATTGATATGTTGGTGTATACTATATCCTGCAGTCTATGTGGGGCCACTATCTTCTCCTCCAATGGTCTCCAGAATACCGCTGCTTGAGAATCAAACCAGGTGATCAGTGGTCTTAAAGAGAACGCTTGAAAGTAATATTTGAAGTCTGGAAAGGCTAAACCCCCGTCGGTTTTATTTTTCTGTGCAGTGGATCTTTTTAATCGTGGGCGTTTGTTGTTCCAAATGAATTTATATGCAGCAGAGTGCAGTTTTTGCCAGTAACCAGCAGGGAGGGGGGGGGGGTAACGGCAACATGGAGCTGATGAAGTTAATAAGCAAACCTTAAACCTTAAACGGCACATTGAGAATAAGCAAACGTCCTGTTTTTGTTTTCATAATAAAGACAATTCAAGCAAAGTTTTTCCTCATGTTTTTGAAAATATACTGTTGAGATGAAAGCTGCAGCTGCTACTAGTGTGGACTGAATGGGCGACAGCAAAGCGTTATGGAAATACATTGATTGATTGATTGATTGATTGATTGATTGATTGATTGATTGATTGATTGATTGATTGATTGATTGATTGATTGATTGATTGATTGATTGATTGATTGAAAACTTTATTAACAGATTGCAGAATGGGTACAATACAGTACGGCTCAATACACACAATTGTTAAGGGGATGCAGACCAGAGAAAGACTTTCGTCTTGTTTACATCAGGGTCCCCCATTTTCAATTCATCAGGACATATATGACAAATGAAAAATGCAAATGCCAGTATTCCGATTGCTGTCTGTGGTTCAATAATTTTTACAAATAATAGCTCGCAGCCAGCAACATATTGAAAAAAGAACTATACATTTTTTTTAAAGAACTATAAACTATAAATTAGTTCTTTTTTGAAACCATGAACTTTAGTTAACATTTTTGAATTATGAACTATGAACTGAACTAGTTCATTTAAAAAATTGTGAACTGTGAACTGAACTAGTTCATGTAGAAAGTGAACTTTCCCAACACTGCTAGTAGGTGACTAGGTTTAGAGCCATGAAAGTAATAATGTTGTCTTGTTCTGTGCATTTGAAATTCAGATTGTTGTCTTAAGATGGAGTTCTCCTTTTTCAACATTTTAATTTGAAACTCCAGTCGACCAGAGTAGTTGCGCTGCAAAGAGGAGAACAACGTGGAGTGAAGCCCTTCCAGTTCTACCAATTTGGAGAGACGTTCCTTACGGAGGTTAGAGGCAAAGAGAGTAGTGTTACTCCTGATAAAACCCTTAACCGAGTTCCATAAAATTCTGGGGTCTTGTACCGATCCAGCATTAAACTGCAGGAATTCAACAAGTTTTTCTTTAAATTGCAGGTTGAATTCCTTGTTCTTCAGCAGTGTCGGGTTAAAGCGCCATCTAGGGGCCCGGGATGTCATTCTACTGAGTGAACCCTTTAGAAATAAATATTTGTGGTCTGACAATGCAGTGGGCCCCAATTCAACGTCAAAGCTATCAAATAGTCTAGGGGACGCAAAAACATAATCTATTCTAGAAAAGGTTTTGTGTCTTGCTGTGAAAAAGGAAAAATCTCACACAGTTGGAATGAGCGACCGCCACAAATCAATTACCCCTGTGTCCTTGGACCAGGCCTGTAGGGCCGTAGAGGTCTGTCTCTGGTCATTGGTTGTGGTGTGATTGGATTTATCAATCAAGGGATCCCAGATGGCATTAAAATCCACACCCACTATAAATGAATACTCAGGGAGATCCAGCATCGCTGCAGTGAGTATAGCATAGAAGTTAGCGTCATAAACATTAGGGGCGTAAGCCGCTACCAGAGCAATTTTCCTGTTAACGTAATCTATCTTGGCAATAGTAACTCGACCATCTGCATCAGACCATATGTCTAATAGTTTAACATTCAACTTCCGTTTTAGCTACTATAGCTACACCACAGGCCTTGGTGCCAAAGGAAGAGGAGCTTATGTTATGATAGACTTTATCTGCCAGCTTTATATTGTCAGCCATTAAAAGATGCGTTTCACTTAAAAGAGCCACATCAACCTGTTGTCTTTTCATCCATGTTAATACGCTTGTGCGTTTATGATGAATATTAAGACCCCCTGTATTCCAAATCAAGATATTTAAATTAGCCATAGTCTAAACAGGTTGCAGTATGCCTGAGTGTAATTCGTCTGGAGTAGCACACCATAATAGATATATATCCATTTGTTAAGGTCCTGTTGAGATCCGAGCATAAAAACAAACATAAAACAGTCGACTGAAAACAAAAACAAAAAAACACACAATCCCCCATTCCCACCCCCCTCCCCCCCTTCAAATATCCCCTGACCGAGCATATCAACCACAACAACCCTATGTATATTACCATAGGGCCTAAAACCCTCAAACCTACCATAAGTAGATTATTCTCTCAGTGGCTACTTGTCACACTCCCAAAAAAAAAAAAAAAGATGCCTCAAAACGTAGAGTAAATTCACATTAAACCTTATAAGAACATGGCTAACTTTAAACAAGAAGAAAAGAAAAAAAATAGAATTGGAACTATTGCAAGAGAAGGGGAGGGGGTTATACTACCTATATGTGTATTGCATGCGTGTGCAGTACGTCCACCAGGCCGGAGGAGGGCGATGCTCCGCTGTGAAGTCTGTTGTTTCCTATGATTCGCATAGAGTGGAGGACACAGAACCTTGCAGCATTGTCATAGTGCAATTAGACCGCTGTGTCAGGAGAGGGCGCTGTGCAACAGTTCGTCTGACATTTTAGCGTACTAGTAGGTCAACAACAGATGAACAGCAGATGATGACGCTGGCCGTGGACGCGACTATATGCTGTGTGTGTGGCTAGCAGAACGTAGCTGAAACGTTGATGGATCCTTGAGGCCCAATACAAATATGTACACACACACAGAATTATAAAAAAAAACGCTACACGGTCCCACAGAGGTATTAAGGCGAGACACTACAGGTGAATAGGGTAAAAAATTTAACTAATAGATATCACAATGAAACTTCCCCAGTTGATTACTTATATTAAGACAAGACTTTTTTGTATTACAAGTTTTCTGAAATTGTATGTTTAAATATGCAAATGAGGCATGATCTACTTAAATATGCAATAATTTGCATATAATTCCAGGACAGAAATCTGAACATTGGATAAAGCCATTTTCAAAATTATAGTTTCATTTTGTTGACATATTAGAGCCAAAGGTTATTACAGAGGGGATTTTGGATATCTCTTTTTATCACTCCATAAATCAGAAAATACTCCATTCAGTCCATTTTTATGGTAAAATTCCATATTTCGCCATGTTTTTAGGAATAAAATGTGATATAAATCAGGGTATGAATGCGATATCAACAAACCCTTCTGTAAATACCTTCAGAACATAGATATGAATAGAACTGGAAGGTTTGGTGTATGTGAGTGTTAAGTGGAGATTTCTGGCTCAGAGTATGAGGAAAAACTCTTAAAACTCATTTTTGGGAAAACGCCTTCAAAGTTCTGTATTGTAAAATGCCATACTTTTTTTTTTGAAACAGATATTTACAAACACAATACCTAGTCAAACCATTAGTAATAGACAACCTAAACACATGCCTGATAACTGAATAATAATAATAATTATGTTATTGAACTGAACAGAACTACACACAGGCTACAAACAGCAAAATATTTGAATAGATATCACTATGAAACTTTCCCAGTTTGTTATGTACATATAAACTAAGAAAAAATATATTGCAAGTTTTCAGAATTTTATGTTTATATATGCAAATGAGGCACTTCCCCATTAAATATGTGCACATTTATGGATGCAATAAGGCAAAATGAAGTAAAATAAACAACTAAATGTGTGTTATTGACGTTTTATTGTCACTAGTTTCATATAAGACATGTTTAGGAAGCAAAATATAACAAAATCTCAAAATCAACAAAAAAAGTATATTTGCCTATTCACCTGCAGTGTCTCCCCTTAAGCCAAGTCATGACGAGGCGTAAGTGACACGCATAAAAGTCATAGATCATTTAAACAAAGCTAGCGCTTATCTCCCCAGCATATAGTTGATGTAGAAACACATTATGTAATAGTTATACAAAACAGAACCGACGACCCCCCCTTATGTCGAGAAACATTTAAATAAAGCATCTAGGCGATACCCAACGCCACACAGTTAACCATATTTATAACAACGGAGAAATAGAGAATAATATGACGCCGCTCAGCGTATTAGCCATAACGAAGTGCTAACGGCTCAAAAACAGGCTACTATTGCGTACCACAGTATGGTGAGGCCGGTGTCGTGGCCTCTTCATCCTGGGTCTTCAAGAAGGCAAATGCCTCAGGCGAAGGAATCGGTTTTCTCACGCTGTCTTTGGTCGTGATGAAAAGCCTCGCAGGGTACTGAAGAGACGGCTTGAGACCTAGCTTGTAGAGGGGGCCCATGACATCTCTGTAGTGGGAACGCTGCTCCACGACTTCAGGACAGTAGTCTTCAAAGATTTGGACTGGTTTCCCTTCGTATTTCAGCGTTCCCCTCCTCTTCCATGCCTCCAGAATAATTTTTTCTTTTATTCGATAATGATGTAAACGAGCAATAACTGCTCTAGGCCTGGAGCTAGTTGTTGTTTTGGCACCGGCCCTGTAACACCGGTCCAACTCGGGTGGCGTAGGAAGGATCTCTTTCCCCAGAATATCAGCCAGTACCTTTGCAAAAAAGTCACTGGGTTGGTCGCTATACACGGACTCATCCAGTCCTAATATGCGAATATTGGATCGGCGGCTACGGGACTCGACGTCGGTTAGCTTGGATTTTAGCTTGTCGTTGCTTGCTTCTAGAGTTGTACACCTAGCCTCAAGCTCTTCCATCCTGCCCGACCATGTATTTAAGCCGTTTTCCACTGTGTTCAAACGCTCTGTATTATCATTAACCGACGCCCAGAGGTTGTCGAGTTTGGCTTCGAGCAATATAGTGGATGTTCTGATTTCGTTGGTTATGGATTGCCTGAGCTCTTCACTTGAAGAAGCAATTAGCCCAGCAATGGCCATTATATCAGTGGGATCATCGTCGTCCTTCTTGGCGTCGTCCTTCTTGGGATAATTTCTCAGTGCTCTCTTCGCTGCCACTGTGGTTCTTTCAACCAAAAAAGTTAGTAGGAAACATAAAGGGATGTATACAAAAAGGTTTAACCGAGTTGAGAGTATAAAAAGAGGCCTTTAAAACTAAATATAAAAAAAGGGAGTAACAACGTGGCAGTGAGCAAATACAACATCCTCGACCCGGAACCGGAAAAAAATATCCTGGTGATACTAAATCCAGATTGAATTCTGCAATTCTGCCACATAGATCAAGTTCAAGTTCAAGTTCTTTAATAGTTGTCATACAGAAGTACAGAATACTTTCATACAAAATGCTTCTTACTGTTACGCTCCAGAGACTGTGCTAGACAAGATAGTATCAAATAACATAATAACATAATATAGCATGAATTTAGAAGAAGAAAATGAGGTCACAGTGTTCGGTATAGACATATGTACAATGTTCTGAGTTACCATATAATATACAATACACAATACTATGCAGTGTACTAATGTACAGTACTATCTAGTGCAAAGCAGAAATGGGATGAGGTACAATTTTAGGTACAATTTACAGTAAGGTGTACGAGTTGTAGTGCAATCCTTCATCCATAAATATAAAGTGTGGGGAGTGGGTGCTACAGTGTGTTTGTTTAAAGTGGGTGTGTGCTATAAGTGTGTGGAGTGGGTGCTACAGTGTGTTTGTTTAAAGTGAGTGTGTGCGTGTGGATGTGTGTGCTATGTGCGTTTGGTGGTTGTTGTTGTGTAGTGTTCATTCATTGTTCGTTTAGCAGCCTGATGGCCTGGGGATAGAAGCTTCTTCTGAGTCTTTCTGTGCTCGCCTTGAGACTCCTGTATCGCTTGCCTGACCGCAGCAGTTCAAAGAGGCAGTTGTTCGGGTGACTGGAGTCTTTAATGATTCTCTTAGCCTTGCCCTTGCAACGCTTGTAGTAAATGTTCTGGAGGGTGGGGAGCCCCCCTCCAATTGTGCGTTCGGCTGAACGTGTCACTCTTTGTAGTCTGCTTTGGTCTTGTGCAGTGCTATTCCCAAACCAGGAGGTGATGTTGCCGGTCAAGATGCTCTCTATTGTACATGAGTAGAAGTTCTTAAGGATCTTCTGGCTGACTTGGAACTTCCTTAGGCGCCTGAGGAAGTAGAGGCGTTGTCGTGCCTTCTTCACAACACTGTTAATGTGTGTGGTCCATGTCAAGTCCTCGGATATGTAGGCTCCGAGGTACTTAAAGCTGTTGACTCTCTCAACTCTCTCAGATGTGCGACTTGGCCATAATAAGGTCATTTATAGGCCTGATATTCTATAATCATATTTCAAATTGCATGTATCCGGATGGCAGAATTCAGTACTGTATCTACAAAACCTTCTATTTAATCATCTTCCCTTAATTAATTTGCTTAGATTTTTCAGGTCTGGTCAATTTTAGCATGGTGTTATTCACAGTCAAAGATAAAAAAATATATATATATCCCGGAGTCAGCATTGCTTGGGGCTTGGGCTGATCGCTATACTAACCCGTTTGGCGGGGTTAGAGGGAGGGCAAGTCATGGGTGGGAATCTGGCGTTGTGGACAGCGACGCCTACAGGTCAGGTCTGGGAGCTTGCTCAGCAAAGGCAGGACTTGATGAAGGCAGCGTGACCTCCCACACGTTACACTTCACCAATGAGAGTCCTTGCTGCCAGGTGAAAAAAGAGTCACTGGCCTGTCGGAGGAAGCGTGCGGATGACTTCAGGATTCCCTTGTACCGAACAGTAGGAGAACATGCGCACAACAAACAGGTAGGGGAGGGGGGGAATTGGCACAACGACTAAAATTGGGACGGGGAGAAAACTGAGAAAAAATAATCTGAGAAAGAGAGGATTAAAAATAATAATAATAATAATAATAATAATAATAATAATAATAATAATAATAATAATAATAATAATAATAATAATAATAATAATAATAATAATAATAATAATAATAATAATAATAATAATAATAATAATAATAATAATAATAATAATAATAATAATAATAATAATTCAAGATTCAAGATTCAAGATTCAAGAGTTTTAATTGTCACGGCATACAGGTATACAATGAAATGCGGCTGGTCTTGCCCGCGACGATGTGCAATACAGTGGTACAACATATAATAGAATCCAATGAAAATACAGTGGTACAACATATTAATAGAATCCAATAAAACAGTGCAATAAACAGGTACATGGTGTGCCATCTCGGTATCTGTACATTAGTATTTACAGAGCATATAGGACATGCTAGTTAGCTTTAGTAGTGCAATACACTGTTCCTGATGTTATACTACTTTAAGTGGCCTTTCCTCTGGCCATAAGTGTGCGTGTGTGCGGCATGAGTGTTAAAGTGGCTGCTAGTGTGTGAGCGTGCTCAGCGTGCGTGTCGTGTATGTACTGTGTGTGGATAGTTCAGTTTCTGTGTCTCTCAATGTTCATTGTTCAAGGCTCTGATGGCCTGGGGGAAGAAGCTTAGCCTAAGCCTCTCCGTCTTAGTCTCTAGAATTCGCAGGCGTCTGCCTGACCTCAGCAGCTGGAACAGGCTGTTATTGGGGTGGTGGGGGTCTTTCATTATCCTGCAGGCTCTGGATTTGCACCTCTTGTTGTATAGAGCCTGCAGGGGAGGTAGCGCAATACCCGTGGTACGCTCGGCTGAGCGCACCACACTCTGTAGGGCCTTCTTGTCCTGTGCCGTGCTGTTCCCATACCAGGCAGTGATGTTTCCGGTCAAGATGCTCTCTACAGCTCCTGAGTAGAAGGACTGGAGTATCTTCCCCGATACTCTGAACTTCCTTAACTGTCTCAGGTGGTAGAGGCGCTGCTTCGCTTTCTTTACTACTGTGCCTATGTGTGTTGACCATGTCAGGTCCTCTGAGATGTGGACCCCCAGGTACTTGAAGCTGCTCACCCTGTCCACGGTAGCCCCGTTAATCCTCAGTGGTGTGTGTGTCTCCCGCTGTCCTCTCCTATAATCCACGATCAGCTCCTTGGTTTTACCAATGTTCAGGAGCAGGCTGTTGTCCTGGCACCAACGTTCCAGTACCTCAACCTCCTCCCGGTAGGCCTTCTCGTCGTTGTCCGAGATCAGCCCCACCACCACCGTGTCGTCGGCGAACTTCACAATGGAGTTGGAGCTGAACTTGGCCACACAGTCGTGTGTGTAGAGTGAGTACAGCAGGGGGCTTAGAACACAGCCCTGGGGGGACCCGATGCTCAGGGTGATGGTGTTGGAGGTCTGACCCCCCACCCTGACCGCCTGGGGTCTTTCACTCAGAAAGTCCAGTACCCAGGCGCTCAGGGCGGAGCTCAGGCCTAGCTCGATCAGCTTGTCCACCAGTCTGGTGGGGACTATGGTGTTGAACGCTGAGCTGTAGTCAATGAACAACAGTCTCACATAGCCCCCCTTCTGACGGTCAAGGTGGGAGAGAGTGCTGTGCAGTACCTGGGAGACCGCGTCATCAGTGGACCTGTTTGTCCTGTATGCAAATTGCATAGGGTCCATATCACTGGGGAGAGAGGCACAAATGTGGTCCTTGACCAGCCTCTCGAAACATTTCATGACCACAGAGGTGAGTGCCACCGGTCTGTAATCATTTGGACATGTTGGGGAGGGTTTCTTCGGTACAGGGATGATGGTAGACATCTTGAAGCAGGCAGGGACTACTGACTCCGCCAGGGATTGATTAAATATGGCGGTGAACACCGGGGCAAGCTGGTTTGCACAGGACTTAAGTATGCGTCCTGTTATACCATCTGGGCCTGCAGCCTTCCTGGTGTTCACCTGCATAAATGCTCTTCTCACACTGTGTTCCGACAACGAGAGAGCGCCCCCGCCCCCCCGCGGTTGCCCCCCCCCCTCCACAACAGCCGGTGCGCCAGTGACGTCACTAGCCAGAGGGCTAGCGGCGACACTGTCTACACCGAACCGAGCGTAGAAGGAGTTGAGCTTGTCCGCTAGAGAGGCGTCGTCGCTCCCCATCGAGGGGGCGCTGACTTTGTAGTCAGTTATTGTCTTCAGTCCCCTCCACAAGCCTCTTGTGTCGTTTTGTGCCATTTGTGTCTCCAGTTTCTCAGCATATGTCCTCTTAGCAAGTTTAACAGCCTTGCGCAGAGTGTAGACTGAAGCCTTGTATTCTTCCATATTTCCTGACTCTCTGCCCAGGTTATAAGCCTTGGTGCGTGAGTTTAGGGCTGTTCTTATAGTGCTGTCCACCCAAGGTTTCTGGTTTGGGAAAACCCGCGCCGTCTTTGTGAGGACAATGCGGTCTGCCACTGTAGTTATGTAGCTTACAACGGTATCAGCATACTCGCTGACGTCACTGGCGCTTCCTTCAAACATGTCCCAGTCTGTATCCTTGAACGCGTCACGGAGCTCGGCCTCTGATTCGTCAGACCACTTTTTTGTCTCACGTGACACGACGACTTCGCGTGATCTCTGTTTGTATGCTGGGATTAAAAAGATGGAGTCGTGATCGCTCGCGCTTACAGAGCCCATCAGTGGCGGAGCCGCTACAGCCTTGTAGGCAGCTCTGAACGGGGTGTAGCAGTGGTCGAGTGTGTTCCCCCCTCTTGTGGAGCAGGCGATGTGCTGGAAAAAGGTCGGCATCACTTTTTTCAGGTTTGCCTGGTTGAAATCACCAGTCACTATCGTCGCGGCTTCCGGGTGCTTGATCTGATGTGGTCGTGTAATTCCCCCAGCGCTTTGCCGGTATTTGCCTGTGGATGAATATACACGACGGATAAAATGACCGCGGTAAACTCACGGGGTAGGTGATACGGGCGACACAGGATCTGGAGATGTTCCATATCTGGGGAGCATGAACTTGAGAGGACATGTACTTCCTTGGGATTAACCCAGAGATTGTTCGTGAGGATGCAGACCCCACCTCCGACGCTCTTCCCAGAGGATGCCGTGCGATCTGCTCTCAGGACGGTGAAATTGTCCGATGGAGAGACGCTGTTGTCCGGCGTCGCTGGCTTGAGCCATGTCTCAGTGAAACACATGATATTAACGTCTCTCATCTCCCGTTGGAATCGGACCCTCGCTCTCAAGTCGTCCATCCTTCCCTCCAACGAACGTGCATTCGCCAGAAAGATGGATGGAATTGCTGGACGGTAAGCAGATCTTTTTAATCTAAGTCTGATACCGCCTCGTCTACCTCTATGTTTCTTTCTGCCGTTTCCTTTGTTGTTCTCCCGCTTGATTTCTGTTAGCCCTTCTGGGCATAAAGTGTCTCCCAACTCCAATTTGAGTCCGGAGTTTAGGTCCATAAGTGTCTGGCGGTCGTATGACATACCCGCCAGTGATGTTCTAATAAAAAAAGTCGAAAAAACAAACATAATAGCAAAAAATTTGCACAATCGTCGCGGAGCTAAACCAAAGGCGACTGACCGGGGTCGCGCCATGTCATATATAATTGAATTGATATTCTCCTTTGGTTCATTACAATTTACTCAAGCCTAATAACATACACAATATTTCTGACACTGGGAATACATTCCCTGAGATCCATAGATGTCCCTACCAAGAACATGAATGAACGAATGAACCATTAAAAAAAAAAAAGTCTGTAAATGTTTATTCTATGTCTTATGGAATGAATGACAAAAAAAATTTAAAAAAAGTTGTGGAGGGAGGAGCCACACATTGGCGGTGGATCATGTTGAGGGTGTCTTAAGCTCATCTTTGTCTGTGTCTGTCCTTGAACCTGTGTCGGTCTCGGTGGTGGATCCTGGAGTTGACGATGATAATGCCAGTCTTTGTGTTTCAGAAGAGATGGGGGAGCTGGAGGATGATGTCCTTGTCCCATCTGGGGCAGACTGGGGAGCTTTGAGTGGTTGGATGGCCGTGACCATCGTCTTGGCCACCTTTCACACCCTGGCCAGGCCTGACCCGGGCCAGCTGGGACTGTTGTCGGTGTCATTGTGGTTTAGCTTGTGTGCCACAGCCAGACCCGGCTAGACCATTTATAGTTCCAGTCGATTGAGCATAGTTCTGTTATTATTAGGGCTGTCAGTTTATCGCGTTAATCAGATAAATTAATTACACAGCAAATTATCGCGTTATGAAAATTAACTCAAAATTTATTTTTAAAGTATTTTTTCTTTTTTCTTTTTAGTTTTCAATAAGAACGTAGAATAAACATTTACAAACTTTTTTTTTAAATGGTCCATTTGCATGTTCTTGGTATCTGATTCTAGGGACATCTATGGATCTCAGGGAATGTATTCCCAGTGTCAGAAATACTGTGTATGTTACTAGGCTTGAGTAAATTGTAATGAACCAAATGAGAATATCAATTCAATTCGTTCTTTTTTTAATTGGTTTTGACTGTGAATAACACCATGCTAAAATTTACCAGACCTGAAAAATCTAAGCAAATGAATAAAGGGAAGATGATTAAACAGAATGTTTTGTAGATACAGTACTGAATTCTGCCATCCGAACACATGCTATTTGAAATATGATTATAGAATATAAAATATCAGGGCTAAAATGGTTATGCGATTAAAATGTGATTAATTAGATAATATAATTACAAATCCTGTAATTAATTAGATTTTTTTGTATCGCCTGACAGAACTAGTTATTATTATTATGGTTTACTTTCTCTGAATCCTGAATCCTCTTCACTGACCAATGGTTGGCTAACAGAGGGTAGTCCCAGGCCAGTGAGCCTCTTGACATTGTGAGGTTTGGTCCGCTCCCCGCCACACGCTCCGTTCCTTTAAGGTACTTTGTTGATTAATTGCATTCCCCGCCACACGCTCCATTCCTGTAAGGTGCCGTGTTGATTGGTGCTTTCCCCGCCACACGCTTCTGGAGCAAGTATCAATTTCATCCCGCAGCTGTCACAGCTTGTAATCAGCGCCCTGTGGCTTTATATACTCTGATCCCCCTACTATCGATGTTGGATCATTCTGAATTACTCCTGCATTTGCCTGCCTTCCCCGTCGCTGTTTCCTGTGTTTTGCTCTCCAGGACTTTCGTGGAGAATCCCTGTGGAGAACCTGGTTTCCCCGTTCGGAGCTGCGCCTCGTTATCTGCCCGCTTTGCACGTTGCGCTCTGGTGAGTTTTTGGAAACAGTTATTTTTGGATCATCAGTTTTTTGTGTGTTTGTGAAACACCGAAGAGATCCCGTTTTTGTTTGTACTGTTCTCACCTATTTTTGTGTTGGATTTACACTTTGGATTACCGTATTGTTTTTTCTCTGGACTCTGCTAACTTGTGTGTGGTACACCGAAGATCAAGTCACTTGGATATATACTGGATCAGTCACCTCTCTGCTTCTGTTGTGCGCTGGGCTAACTCTGATTTCTCTCTCTCTCCGTTTCCACCGGGAGTGAAAGCTGGGAGGATCTGCAGAGCCGCTTCAGACGTCACAAGCCAATTCCTCACCACCACCTACTGGGAGTATCTGCAGAGCCGCAACAATCTTCACATGCCAGATTCCCCGTTTGTTCGGTTGCTCAACTTCATTCCATCTTGTAACTCTGGAAATAAATACGCCCTTGCTTTGGCTAACTCTGAACAACTCTCTCTGTGCCGTTGCGTTTGAGGTCGGTTACAAACCCTAACAGACATGTTATTTAAAAAAAAATCTTTTGGTTTGGCAGCGGTGCTATGTATATGACATGGGAACAAGTTCACACAACATGGTGCATCAAAGGCCAGCAAGCAACTATGTAGACTACATGTTGTATAGATGAAAGTAACTCCTAGTTTTTTTTTTTTATAAGTTAAAGAGTTCGTTTTTATGTTCATTCCCCATTATACTTTGGGGTATGTACATACATTTGGGTGTGGGGGTGTTACGTGTGGGTGAGTTTGTACCCTGATCAGGTGTTCCCAGTGTGATGTGTAATGTCTGGTTGTAGTCCCCTTTTCTGGTCTTGTAGTTCTTTGTCGTTTCCCTCCCAGGTGTATCCATCTGTAATCAGCCCAGGTGTTTTGTGTCTCGTCCTCCACTTGTGTATAACTGTTCTGTTCTCCCCTGTGTGTGTGGCTGATCCTGTCTGTGCAGTCCTGTCCTTTGTTTGTTATACTTTTGATGTTATCCCTTCATGTTTGAAACCCATGGTAATTATAATTAACCTCTTACCTTGCGCCATCCATGTGGGACGTTTTTAGGACGATTTGCCCACCGGCACTTTGGCGACCACTAGTGGCTCGGGTGTGCATATTTTGTAATACAATATATATATCGAATTGAAGGCTTATTTGTTGCCTGTCGATAGCGACGAAATCCGACAAAATCCGTTCAGCGGTTCTCGAGTTACATGCCGGTATTTGAGGCTTGTGCAAAGTACACTGTATTGTGCAAAATACCACTCCCGACTCTTGGGGCTCTAGTTCCGTCAATCTAGATCCGATCTCGAAAATGATTGTGGAGGGTTGTAGCCAATGAGTGTGGATTTCCAATGATACCCCACCTGGGGATGTATGAATCAGGGATCTGGTGAAAAACTAACAAGCGAAAACAGGAAGAGAAAAACAGCAGAATGAATTGAAGTCTATGAGAAAACTCAGTTTTTCTTTTGTACACAGTCTACCAAAATCACTTCTAAACACTCATTTCTGAATGGATCTTTATGAAATCTGAATCTGAATCTGAATAAGGCTTCAGGCTATGGGTCCGTATGGATTTGTAAGCCATACCACCTTCTGGGGAAATACTACCTCTGGACTACAAACTACTACAGAAATGTTACTCTAATGTTACTCTATTACGTTAGCACTCAAATTGAATTTTCTTTCTGGAATCAGAAACTTCAGAATTTCATCTTTCAAAAGACCAGGCTCATGCATGTGCTATAAGTATAAAGTATGTTGTTTTGGTTTTCAAAAAAAGTGTGCAGTCCTCAAAAATGAAAACTAAAAAGGCCACTTTTGGGGGTGCATGTTCCTCTTTTTGTTACTTTGGCTACCGTTTCATATTATGTTTCATTGACAAGACAACAAGCACTTTAGAGTAGTCAATGGTAACGTAATACTCCTCCTAAAATATATTAGGCTCTCTTCCTCCTCCTAAAATACATTAGGCTCTCTTCCTCCTCCTAGAATACATTAGGCTCTCTTCCTCCTCGTTGAATACATTAGGCTCTCTTCCTCCTCGTAGAATACGTTAGGCTCTCCTCCTTCTAGAATATGTTAGGCTCGTTTCCTCCTCCTAGAGTACATTAGGTTCTCTTCCTGCTCCTAGAATACATTAGGCTATTTTCCTCCTTGTGAGAATACATTAGGCTCTCTTCCTCCTCCTAGAATACATTAGCCTCATTTCCTCCTCCTAGAATATATTAGGCTCTCTTTTTCTTGTAAGAGTACATTGGTTCTCTTCCTGCTCCTAGAATACATTGGGCTCTTTTCCTTATTGTGAGAATATACTAGTCCAGCGGTTCTCAAACTACGGGTTGCGACCCAAAGTGGGGTCACGGGTAGGTGACAGTGGGGTCGCGCATTGGGAACAAAAAAAATCAGATCGAGTTTTCCACCCGGCAGCTGTGTGTTTTTGCCATGTCTCGCGACTCTCGCCCCTTCATCAATGGAGGCCGACACATATTCCAATACACATCTCACTACACCCTGCGCATTTATAATCGCAGGAGGGGGCTCTGGTCTTTTGTGTGTAACCCAGACAGATTGATAGGTTTGTTGTCAGAATCTGTGCTGGTTGGCCGCGATGAAATGGGCTCTGCCTCTGATCTCGAGGCAGAGTATTCGCCTTTGTTAACTCGGAGAAGAAGCGCAGATTTTCCTTGCAGACAAAAACAACCCATTGGCAGAGAAATGTGCTGATAATGCGCTGGAAACTCTGTTAGTGGCACTCCAGGATAATCAGCGGAGATTTGGGGATATTTACTCAGCTTGATGGCTTTTTGTAGGAACAGAATGCAGTCAGGAGGCGCTCAATGATCTTTCGTGTGACGAGCTACTGAAAGTCAAGTTCACTGGACACTGGACAGGCCCTCGCAAAGTTCTGGATATCAGTCCGGAACGAGTACCAAGTGTTGTGTAATGCTGCGCTGATAAAGCGTGTCCCCTTCGCATCAACAGGTCTCTGTGAGGGCGGATTTTCAGAGTAGAAGCGGATATCTGCCAAAGCGCACGTGAGCGCATTTTCTTTTCATGTTCTGGCAACATATTTTGGCTAAATATGCCTTGTTTTATAAATGTGTATACAGAAACAATTCCATTGCTTTTGTTGATAATATTCATTCATTTAATTGATAACATAGTGCTGTAATTTCATTTTCTAAACAACATGCTTTTATTTTGATATTCCTTATCTCCACGTTGAAATTACGCGATACATTAAGTGTGGGGTCATCAAAAAAAATCCTAAATAAAATGGGGTCGTGGTATAAAAAAGTTTGAGAACCCCTGTACTAGACTCTCTTCCTCCTCCTAGAATACAATAGGCTCTCTTCATCCTCCTAGAATATGTTAGACTATCTTCCTTTTGTAATAGTACATTAGGCTCTCTTCCTGCTCCTAGAATACATTAGGCTCTTTTCCTCCTTGTGAGAATACATTAGGCTCTCTTCCTCTTGTTAGAATACATTATGCTCTTTTCCTCCTCATAAAATACGTTTGGCTCTCTTCGTCCTCACAGAATACATTAGGCTTTATTCGTCCTTGTGAGATATGTGAGGCTCTCTTCACTATATTAAGCTCTCTTCCTCCTCCTCACTCTTGCTTTCTTTCCTCACCTGGCTGCTGTTCATGCACGTGTGTGTGTGTGTGTGTGTGTGTGTGTGTGTGTGTGTGTGTGTGTGTGTGTGTGTGTGTGTGTGTGTGTGTGTGTGTGTGTGTGTGTGTGTGTGTGTGTGTGTGTGTGTGTGTGTGTGTGTGCGTGCGTGCGTGCGTGCGTGCGTGCGTGCGTGCGTGCGTGCGTGCGTGTGTGCGTGCGTGCGTGCGTGCGTGTGTGTGCATGTGGTGTGTGTGCACGTATGTGTGTGATTTATTGGGTGCAGACTGCTGAATCCTATGTCTACACACTCACGCTTTGAAATGATTATTGAATCCTACACACAAACTCGCACACTTTCTACCACACACACACACACACACACACACACACACACACACACACACACGCAAACACACAAGCAGCAAAAACACACATCACTTATGATTCAGACAATAGCAGTCAAGCCACAGCGAGGCCTGTATGAACTACGTCTGGGCATGGGCGGGGTGGGGGGTGTCAGTTATTCAAATTAACTGTTTGCAGAGTAAATATCACACCCCCCATTGGCGTTCAGAACGGAAAATTCAATAATTTCAGTCAATAATATATCATCTTTCATAAAAACCTAATCTCTGCTCCCACGCATCGGAGCCAAGAATCAGAAAAGGGAGAAAAAGAATGAAAGTAAAAGCCTTGTTGCTTTCTTTTGATTCCGTGGAGGATTTTTTTTTATTCAGTCTATTTGGACTAAAAACCATACTTATATACTTGGTATTCGCACCGTCTTCCTGTGTCTCTCTCACTCTCTTCCTTTCTCTTTCTCTCCACCTAGCCTGTCGCTCTTTGGTTTTATCACACATATGCACACAGACTCACTGCTTTAGTCCTCTGTTTAGTCTATCTTTCTCTCTCTCTCTCTCTCCCTCCTTCCGTCTTTCCTCTGTTTCTCATTCCGAGTGCCCGTCTGTTTGCAATCCCAAATGCTGGCAGTTTCCTGGGCAGTAACAACTCTCTCTCTCTCTCCCTCTCTCTCTCTCTCTCTCTCTCTCTCTCTCTCTCGCTCTCTCTCTCTCTCTCTCTCTCTCTCTCTCTCTCTCTCTCTCTCTCTCTCTCTCTCTCTCTCTCACACACACACACACACACACACACCCTCCCCCATTCCAATGCTCTGGACATAACGGTGATTTTCTCAAGGTTCTGTGGACAGAATAATCTTTCAGGCCACAATCCAGTTCTCTCTCTCTCTTTTTCTTCCTCGCCTTCTGCCTTCTATCTTTCAACACTCACCGTCTATCTATCTGCTTCTCATATATCCTCCTCTCTCTTGTCAACATTATATCCACCCACATCTCTCTCTTTCTCTTGGTCCTTCTCTCTCAGTCTCTTTCTCCCTCAGTCTGTCTCTCTCTCTCTCTCTCTCTCTCTCTCTCTCTCTCTCTCTCTCTCGCTCTCTCTCTCTCTCTCTCTCTCTCTCTCTCTCTGTCTCTCTCTCTCTATCTGTCTCTCTCTCTCGCTGTATATCTCCTCTGCCTGTTTATGTAAGTAACACACACACACACACACACACAGTCAGTAGTCCAAGAAGCTGGGGAAAGGAGCAAGGGTAAGGAATTGAAGAGAGAGGAGCAGGGGTAAGGAGCTGGGAAGAGGAGCAGGGGTAGGGAGCTGTAGAGAGAGGAGCTGGAGAGAGGAGCATGGTAGGGAGCTGGAGAGAGGAGCATAGGGAGCTGGAGAGAAGAGCAGGGGTAGGGAGCTGGAAAGAGGAGCTTGATGGAGAGGAGCAGGGTAGGCCACTGGAGAGAGGAACTGGAGAGAGGAACTGGAGAGAGGAACTGGAGAGAGGAGCTCTCGAGAGAGAGGAGCTCTCGAGAGAGGAGCAGGAGAGAGATGAGCAGGGTAGGCAGCTGGAGAGAGGCACAGGGGTAGGGAGCTGGAGAGAGGAGCCGGAGAGAGAGGAGCAGGCTAAGCTGAGAGGAGACTGGCTGGATGAGGAGTAAAGCTGGTGAAGGCTCCACTCACTCTTCCCTGAGCCGGCCGGATTAGCCGGGACAAGCACACACTCGCTCACATGCACACACACACACACACACACACACACACACACACACACACACACACACACACACACACACACACACACACATACACACACACACACACACACACACACACACACACACACACACACACACACACACACACACACACACACACACACACACACACACACACACACACACACACACACACACACACACACACCACACACACACACAGGCAGACAGACAGACATGGCTCAGACATGGAGATACGCACAAGAACACACACACATATACAAGCAAATGCTAGCCCATGTTCCACACACCCGTTGGCACACACAAATTAACAAATGTGCCCACAGATGCTCACACACTCACAAAGATACACATACACACATACCGTAGACAGTACATACAAACAGGAAAAGAGAGATAGACATATTCAGATGAACACGCACATACACACACACTCACACATACACACACTCACACATCCACAGAGCATCACACACACAAGCACAAGTATAGACTTGACACACATTTAAGCATAGAACAGAACATAAACATGTCAATCTACATGCGCACACACAGACACATAAATATGAACAGGCACACACACAAATGGATGACCAAATCCATATGATATAGTAGTCTAAAGGCGACTGTAGACTGCAATAGAAATGCCAGCGACCAGTATAGCTTTGGCATTTCAGTGCACACAGGAAATGCCTGACAGGCGAGATCCAACCATTCTTCTCTGCTTTGTTTGCCTGTAGACTTGCTATTGTATTGTCAACATGGCTGTAAATTGCTTAGCCCATTTATAATTTTGCCCGAAAGTGATGAATAAACTACTACATTAGGCTATAGCCGATTTAATTATCCTGGGTTTGGTGTTTGGTATTTTTAATGGTTGGAACTTTAGGTTTTGGCAGATACTTCTCATGAGATTGAATTAACTATGATCATAACGCAATAAACAGGTCAAATAGGCCAAATGACTGAGCAGCAGAAACACTAGAACAGAACAGAAATTGCAGGCTGATATAAGTTGTTGATATAAATATGTCTTTATAGTTGTTACTGGCTGCCTTAACATTAGCCTACTTCTCCCCAAAACATAGCAAAGCAGAGATTCAGTCAGTCCAGGCTGTCTCAGGCTTATTTGTTGTGAAACTTTTGTGAAGCACAAATAAACCTTTTTGCAACAGATTCAGTTTCACCCATGTGTTTTCTTCAAAGGAACTTTAAGATTCACACCTGAGACGGAAGCTCTGGTGGAACCACGCCTGAGACGGAAGCTCTGGTGGAACCACGCCTGAGACGGAAGCTCTGGTGGAACCACGCCTGAGACGGAAGCTCTGGTGGAACCACGCCTGAGACGGAAGCTCTGGTGGAACCATACCTGAGACGGAAGCTCTGGTGGAACCATACCTGAGACGGAAGCTCTGGTGGAACCATACCTGAGACGGAAGCTCTGGTGGAACCATGCCTGAGACGGAAGTTCTGGTGAAACCACGCCTGGGATGTAGGCTCTGGTGGAACCACACCTGAGACAGAAGCTCTGGTGGAACAATACTGTACCTGAGACAGAAGCTGGTGGAACCACACCTGGGATGTAGAACCACGCCTGAGACAGAACCCACACCCTGAGTCTCCCTCTGCCCAGTCTTCTGAACGTCCTCTCAGACCAGACTAATCATCAACATCCTCCTTCCACCTTTACCCCCATCCCCATTCATCCATCCATCCTGAACATTCACTACCCCTCAAATTTACATTAAATGTTGTTGTGGCATGTTTCTTGCTAGAGAAATGAAGTTGATCAGTTCAGATCAGGAGCAAGGCCACGCCTCAACCACACCTTTAATCACCTGTCTGTATACCTGGTCTGTTTGCCTCTCGACCCCACCCTTCCCTTCCCTTCATCCATTCACCCTCCTTCCTCATCCCTTCAGCCTCTCTTCCGTTCTCCCCTCATCCATTCTGATTCAATCTGGTGTACACCTCTCCTGTGTCTGTGTGTCATTCTAGGTACCATCTGGAGGGCCATAGTCAGCTCTGGAGGAACCACACCTGAGACAGTACTCCCACACTGAGTCTCCCTTTGCCCAGTCTTCCGATTGTCCACTTTCATCAATGACATCTGTGGAAGAGACATTACATTTCTCTAATAAATATGATGGATTTCCACTATATTCATTAGGGGAATCATTTACTGATATAGATGTGAGATTACTCTGCAATGAGAAACGTACTCTGCACATGTATGATATGTATTTGAAGAATTATACTTTAAAGCAAATATTTTGATATTCCTAAATTATATGTTTCATAAGGTTAAACCTGATGGGCAAACCAAATTAAGCCAACCACTTCACAGAAAACTACATTTAGTAAATGTGTCCAAAAAAAAGAGATCATTGTGGTCAGATTACAGTAGGTATATTGCCACTTTATGTTAAGATGGGCAGGTGTGCTGCTTTGGAAAAATAAACTCATATTGTCCAATGTGTGACCTAAGGTTAATAGAAAATTAGTATCACACACACACACACACACACACGCGCACACACACGCGCACACACATGCACACACACACACACACCCACACACACACACACACACAGATATGTACTATAGTTACTGTGAATGTCTAGACAGAAATTCAAGCACTCTTGAGCCCTCTCACTCACTACCTTATACACATCAACTATAAACACACAGAGAGAAATAGAGACAGGACTAGTTTTCTTTCTTTCTCTCTTCTTTTCTTCCTTTCTTCGATTCTTCCTTTCTTTAGTTCTTTCTCCTTTCTTTCTTTCCTTCTTTCTTTCTAGAGAATATCTAGACAGCGCCTCTATAACAGACGGTCCTGCACAGTAGCGCAGCGACCGGAACAGGAAGTTGAGACGCTACTTGTAAATACACCTGCAATCGTCCGAGACTTGTTTGTATATTGTTTTCTTCTTTTATTAAACTGGATGGAACAAATGGAATATCGTTCTTATTTATATACAAACATCTGGATGCAGTCCAACGGATATGATCAGTGGATCAGAGGAGGACGACGAGGTGCGCAAACAGACCACGGAGAAAGTCGGATAGTCGATGGAGCCGTCGGCAAACACGCCACCTTGTCGATTTAAAGGAACAGGACACTGTTAACGTCGACAATTGGTATGGATTTTTTGCTTTCATGTAAAGGATAATTTCATTGGATTATAGTGGACTTGTATTATTAGTTCCAACAAAAGATGCCAAAAGGGATTATTTCTTTTGGAGCTACAGCTGTAGTCTGAAGTAATTTTTATACATTGGAAGCAAGCTATTAATTATTCATCCAAATAACTGACAATGGTGCTTATATATGCAGAGTGCCCTATTGAGGATTGTGACTATGTAGCTGAGCATGTAGCGGTGGCGGTGGTGGCGGCCATGTTAAGTGTACACGCCACTATACATGTCACAGGCGCAGCCCCCTGGGCGCCGGGCGCAAATGCTAAAATGGAGAAGCTAAAGCGTCCCTCCATAGCACTGGCCGGAACAGGCGAGGCCTGGTCATACTTCGTAACCCGCTGGGGTGAGTATAAAACAGGCACCAAGCTGGTCGGGCCCGACATAGTTTCACAGCTACTGGAGTGCTGCGAGGAGGATCTGAGGAAGGACCTCACACGCACGGCAGGCAGGAGCCTAGCGGGCAACGACGAGGAGGACGTCCTCGCTGCCATGAAGGCACTCGCCGTTCGTGCAGAGAACACCATGGTAGCTCGGGCAGCCCTGTCTAACATGCGGCAGGGTTATGAAGAGCCCATCCGGTCGTTCCACGCCCGCATCAAGGGGCAGGCGGACACGTACAAGTACCAGATGAAATGCACTAGGACAGGGTGCGACCAAGTCAACGACTTCACGGAAGAGATCCTACGTGACGTGATTGCCTGTGGCATTGCAGATTCGGAAATACAGCTCGATCTGCTTGGTGAGAAGAACCAGAACATGCCACTAAAGGACATGATCGAGTATATCGAGGCTAAGGAGTCTGGAAAGCGCTCGGCATCGCGCCTGCTTGACCCTCAGAGCGCGGACACGGTCAGCAGTTCGTACAGGCGGGTGAGACAACAGGACACCCGCGCCAGAGGAGGAGCCAGGCTAGAGAAACAAAAGGCCAAGCCCGAAGGGGTATGCATCCACTGCGGCGAGGTGGGCCATGGCAAAACACCCCAGTGGCACGCCAGACGTGCCGAGTGCCCCGCATACGGTAAAAAGTGTCGGAAGTGTGGCCGCCAGAATCACCTCGAGAGGGCCTGCCTGGGTGGCCGATCGACTAGGCCCCCACCCGGAGAGACTGACTGGACGTGTGACGAGCAGACAGCAGCATTCGTTGAGCTATGCACAATCAGCACAGATGGCGAGTTACGCACGCTTCCCCTCGCTCATCACCTGTACGATGACATGTGCGACAAGTGGATGAAGCGTGCGTCCAGCCCGCAGCCATACGTCAACCTCACTCTTACCACCGAGCATGAGGATTACAAGGCTCTGGGTTTTGACCTCCTAAAACGCACCCGTGCAGTATCCCTGCCTGCTATGGCCGATACGGGATGCCAAAGCTGCCTGATCGGCATTAAAGTCGCTCAACAAATGGGCCTAAGCACAGAGGACCTCATCCCCGTATCCATGACCATGAAGGCTGCGAACAATAAGGGAATTCGGATCCTCGGAGCTGCGGTAGTCAGATTCGCCGGCAACAGTGGTGACGCTCGAAGGTTGGAGACACGCCAAATCGTGTATGTGTCGGACACCTCAGACCGCATATTTCTCTCCCGCGCAGCCTGCGTGGACCTGGGAATGATCTCCGCCCAGTTCCCAACACTCGGGGAGGTGAATCTGGCGACATCAGAAGTATGTGACTGCCCGGGGCGTGCGGAGCCGCCGACCAGGCCGACCACACTCCCCATGTTGGCGATCACGGCTAACAGGAAGGCGTTACGGAGACACTTGTTAGAACTGTACGCTCAGAGCACATTTAACACATGCCCCCACCAGACACTACCGAAAATGACCGGCCCACCACTCCGCCTCATGCTTAATGAGGATGCGACACCGATTGCCTGTCACACCCCCATCCCCGTGGCCCTACACTGGCAAGAGGAGGTAAAGGCAGGCCTCGACCAGGACGTCCGCCTCGGCGTGTTGGAGGAAGTACCAATCGGTACACAGGTGACGTGGTGTCATCGCATGGTGATCTGCGCGAAGAAGACAGGCAAACCGCGACGCACTGTCGACTTCCATGCCCTGAACAGGTATGCACTACGTGAGACCCAAAACACCCAATCTCCATTCCACCAAGCGAGATGTGTGCCTAACGGGAAACTCAAGACTGTGGTCAATGCCTGGAACGGTTACCACAGCATCCCATTACACAAGGACGATCGCCACAAGACGACGTTCATAACCCCATGGGGCCGCTACCGGTACCTGTCGGCCCCGCAGGGGTACATGGCATCGGGGGACGGTTACTCGCAACGGTACGACGAGGTTGTCGCGGACATAGGCAACAAAGTGCATAGACGACACGCTACTATGGTCAGATACAATTGAGGAGAGCTACTTCCAGGCGGTCCAATGGCTGGACATATGCGGCCGGAATGGAATAGTCCTCAACCCGGAGAAGTTCATTTTTAGCGCACCCACGGTGGACTTCGCAGGCTTTACAATCACCATGACTGACGTGCGACCGTGCAGTCGCTACCTGGAGGCGATACATGACTTCCCACAATCACGTAATGTCACGGACATCAGGTCGTGGTTCGGGCTGGTCAACCAGGTGGCCTACGCCTTCAGCATGGCCAATCGTATGCAGCCATTCCGGAAGCTCCTGAAGAGTGGAGAACGCTTCGAGTGGTCCACGGAGTTGGAAGACATATTCCGTGAGTCAAAGGATGTGATCATCGAAGAAATTGAGCGTGGTGTCCGCAAACTCTGCATTAATGACAAAACCAGGCCAACATGTATCGCCACGGACTGGTCAAAGGAGGGCATTGGATTCTGGTTATTCCAGAAACATTGCCGATGTATGCCAGTCAGACCCTTCTGCTGCACCGATGGGTGGAAGATAACCCTGGTTGGCAGCAGATTCACGCATGCGGCGGAGTCCAGATACGCGCCCATAGAGGGCGAGGCTCTTGCGGTCGCAGACGCATTGGACAAGGCACGCTACTTTGTGTTGGGATGCGAGGACTTGATTGTAGCGGTAGACCATAAGCCGCTGCTGAGACTCCTTGCAGACAGGGCGCTTGATGACACACCGAACCCCCGCCTACGGAACCTCAAGGAGAAGACCTTGCATTATCGTTTCCGCATCATGCATGTCCCGGGCATGAGGAACAAGGCGGCGGACGCCATGTCACGTAGGCCGGTTGGCACCACACGGCCATCACTTATGGACCTTCCGGATGACAACGCCCACCTCCCACCCAGTATGCACACTGATGTACTGTCCTTCCTACGCCAGACCGAGCCAGGGAATGACGACGACACTGAGGAGGATGACCTGGCATGGTGTGCTGCAGGCCTTGAATCATTGCGGTCAGTGACATGGGATCGTGTCAGGGAGGCCACCAGCAGTGATGGTGAGATGCGCACCCTGGAGGAAATGGCGACGGACGGCATCCCCGACTCAAAATTCGAGATGCCGACGACGATCCGTGACTTCCACCAGTACCGTGAGAACATCACATCAACTGACGGGGTGGTCTTGTACAAGGACAGGGTAATTATACCACTCTCACTCCGCAGAGAAGTGCTGAGCGCCCTACACGCTGCCCACCAGGGCGTATCGATGATGACCGCGCGTGCAGAATCCTCTGTGTTCTGGCCAGGCATGTCGGCTGACATCAGCGCCACTCGGAGGAACTGCGAGCACTGCCACCGGATGGCACCTTCACAGCCTGGAGCGCCGCCAAGCCCGCCGATCCCAGTTGTTTACCCCTTTCAGGCGGTGTGTTCAGACTTTTTCATGCACAGAGGCGTGCACTACCTCGTGACGGTGGACCAGTACTCAAACTGGCCGATCATCTCGAAGGCGACGGGGGGCACCGCCGGCCTCATAAATCACCTACGTCGGGCCTTCGTGACGTACGGGACGCCAGAAGAGCTCACATCGGACGGGGGCCCAGAGTTCACCTCCACGAGACCAGGTCATTTCTATACAGATGGGGCGTACACCAACGCCTCTCATCTGTGGCCTTCCCCCACAGCAACTGCCGCGCTGAGATTGGGGTAAAGACAATGAAACGCCTTATCACTGACAACACCGGCCCAAAGGGGGAGCTTGACACAGATGCTGTGCAGAGAGCGATCCTGCAATATCGTAACACACCTGACCCTGACACAAAAATATCTCCGGCAATGTGTGTCTTCGGCCGCCCGATACGTGACTTCATCCCGGTTGTACCTGGGAAGTACAGACCACACGAGACCTGGCGTGAGACACTGACGGCAAGGGAGGAGGCTCTCCGCAAACGCCACATCCGCACAGCGGACGCCTGGGCGGAGCACACAAAACGCCTCCCGCCACTCATGGTAGGGGACATGGTCCGTGTACAGAATCAGACAGGGCCCTACCCCAACAAATGGGACAGGACAGGCAGTGTTGTGGAGGTACGCCAGCATGACCAATACGTGGTCAAGATCGACGGCTCGGGCAGAGTCACACTTCGGAACAGGAGGTTCCTGCGCAAGTTCAGCCCGGTTCAAAACAACCTTCCACCTCCTCGATCAATTTACGACGACCTGGCAACCCATGTCACCGTACCACCAGCACTCGTTGTGACACCACGTCTGCCTGACCCCTACTGCGACCTTGTGTCCCCCACATCACCACCGGTACTCACGTTGGCGAGCCAACCCCGGCATTGGACGCCGCCTGCTTCGCACACGATCCTTCAGGCGTCACCACCGGCCCCTTTGGACCCGGGAGCCGATCCCCCACCGGGGCCCACTGTGTCGTCCCCTGCACCTAGGGCGGACTTACGCCGATCCACCAGGGCGACCAGAGTGCCTGCCTGGCACAGGGACTATTCCATGGGCTAGTCACATAATGGACACATGATTTATAGTCACATAACCTGGGTGTGGGTTATACAGGTATTTGTCCACATTTTTGTGTGTTCGTTTATTATTATTTCTCA
>NC_140180.1:64532986-64570486 GCF_963971535.1 Notolepis coatsorum
GGCCTGTGCTCTCAAGATTCTCTGTACTTCACTGTTCCAACTGTTTGCACTGAGTTGGGAAAAAAGAGCTTTTACATTTGCTGACCCCTTTCCTTGGAACATCCTCCAGAAACATTTAAAACTGCCTGATCAAACTTCTTATGATGACTTTGGTTCGATTCTGAAGGATCTAGAACACAAGACCATTGGACACTGTCTATGTATTTGATTTGTTGTCTGTGTCCCAAACATCTGCACTTCATATGATGTGATATTTATCATGTGTACTTCATATGATGTGATATTTATCATGTGTACTTTATATGATGTGATATTTATCATGTGTACTTCATATGATGTAATATTTATCATGTGTACTTCATATGATGTGATATGTATCATGTGTACTTCATATGATGTGATATTTATCATGTGTACTTTATATGATGTGATATGTATCATGTGTACTTTATATGTGATATTTATCACGTGTACTTTATATGATGTGATATTTATCATGTGTACTTTATATGATGTGATATGTATCATGTGTACTTCATATGATGTTATATTTATCATGTGTACTTCATATGTGATATTTATCATGTGTACTTTATATGATGTGATATTTATCATGTTTACTTTATATGATGTGATATGTATCATGTGTACTTCGTATGATTTGATATTTATCATGTGTACTTCATATGATGTGATATGTATCATGTGTACTTCATATGATGTGATATTTATCATGTGTACTTTATATGATGTGATATTTATCATGTGTACTTTATATGATGTGATATTTATCATGTCTACTTCTTATTGCTTCTTTGTTCTTTTACATGTCGTTTTGTATTTCTTTTTTTTATCTTGTGATTTATATTATGACGTGTACTGCTGCTTACTGGGCCAGGTCACCCTTGTGAAAGAGATCCTTGAACTCAATGAAGGAGGGGGAGAGAGAGAGGGGGGGGGGAGTCAGACAGAGTGATAAATTAACAGACGAGACAGACAGACGGGTGGGTGGGTGGACGGAACAATGGACGGACACAAATCGGGACACAAATTGACAGATAGGCGGACAGAGGGACAGGCAGACAGACAGAGAGACTTCCAAAGTGACATAATGAGATAAAAAAGGAAACAAATATAGACGGAGTGGCAGATAAACAGCGGATGATGCAGAATGTTCTCTTTCTCTCTCTGTCTCTCTCGTCAATCTCACAATACGATCTGATTGGCCATTATGTAGGAGCTGTCACTCTTCTCTTCATGGTGTTATTTTACTTTATGTTATTTTATTTATTTATTTGCACAATGAAAAACACAAGAAAAATATCAAAGCAACAAATGAAACAAATTGTGCAGGTGAGAGCACAAGCTTAAAAAAGGTTTATAAAAGGTATCTCACCTAAATAAATAATACAAACAATAATAAAACAACTGAAAAAGTTAAATAAGCACACATTAAATAAACACCAGTAAATACAACAGCAATATAAAAATGATATATAAAAAAAGAAACGAAGATGTGAAGGTGAGGTAAAAACCCATGCTAAACCCATATCAAAAACCTCACTCATAAACCAATAAATATACTGTATAAACATACATGTCTACACACATACATACATACATACATACATACATACATACATACATACATACATACATACATACATACATACATACATACATACATACATACATACATACATACATACATTACATACATACATACATACATACATACATACATACATACATACATACATACATACATACATACATACATACATACATACATACATACATACATACATACATACATACATACATACATACATACATACATACATACATACATACATACATACATACATACATACATACATACATACATACATACATATATACATACACAGGGCCGCCTGGGAGAAATGCGAGGCCCTGTGCGAGATTTAACGCGGGAAAAAAAAATTATATATATATATATATATATATATTTTTTTATATATACAGTCAACATATTCTTAAATAATAGCGCTGCCCGAGGCGGGGCATGATACAGTCAACATATAGCAAAAGAGAGAGCGAGAGAGAGCTCCCGTTCTACAGTCAATATACAGTGTACAGAGAGAGAGAGAGAGAGAACATGTGTGTTTGTCATGTGTGTGTGTGTTAGAGAGAGACTAGAGCATGTATGACAGATTCAAAAGGACAAAGATCAACACTTAAATCCAAGAGAGAGAGAGAGAGAGAGAGAGAGAGAGAGAGAGAGAGAGAGAGAGAGAGAGAGAGAGAGAGAGAGAGAGAGAGAGAGAGAGAGAGAGACATTGGAAAGAAATTGAAATGCTATTTGGCCCTAAACAGAGAGTACACAGTGGCAGAATACCTGAGCACTGTGACTGAAGATCCTTGAGCACAGCCTAGCCATTGAGAAAGGCCGCCATAGGCAGACTGTGTGTGTTAGAAAGAGAGAGAGAGAGAGAGAGAACATGTGTGTTTGTCATGTGTGTGTGTGTTAGAGAGAGACTAGAGCATGTATGATTAAGCATTAAATCCAACAAGAAGAGGGTATACCAGAGAAACCAAAGCAGCAAGGAGCCAATGGCCGACATCAGCTAAATAGGCTAGCCAGGTACTGTGACACCAGGCCACACACAGCTTTGGCCAATGGCCCAACGCTACCCAAGCTACACAAACGACCATTCACACACAGCACATGTCGTATCTCCAAATGTTGTGAAGTAGCATATGTTTTGCCTGGAAAAAAACATCGTTATTAACAAAACATTCGGGAGGGGAAGGAAGGAAGAGTGGGGTAATGTCATGACATTTTCATTAATCTTAGTTACCTGCACGAGGTACGCAGGGCGAAAGGCCGCAACACAGGTCTCCACGTTGACGAAAGGCCTCTCGCTGGCGGGACAAAAAGCTATGGCCAGAGCCTTGTCATGGTGCAGGCCCGACTACATCTTCTGTCAAAGGGCCTGCTATTCTCAAGGCTAACTGATAGCATCAAACGAACGTTCCCAGCTGACGCTAAACAGCTAACTGGCTAACAGTTAGCTCAATCAGGCACCTGGCTGTACAGCCAGGTGCTCTCACCACCAGGCACACACCGTTAGCGTTAGCTACTAGTAGTATTAGCTAGTCGACCAGTTTGGCTCCAGAGAGAGAGAGAAAGAGAGATGTCAGGTCCACGGCGGGTATATAATCATAGGTTGACTCACGTCACTCACCATAACGCAGTATCAACGTGGAAGGAGACTTTCTTGGCCCCACGGTGTAATTTCTTCTTCATCTTCTTCGAGTACTTTCCGGCAGACTGGACACCTTTCGGCGTATTGCTGCCTAACAGATTTATCTGCTCACAAGTTCTCTTCTCCTTCTTTTGAAAAGACATCCACTCGCCTCGCCTCGCTCTTCTGGATAGGTTAGCTAACGCTAGTTAGCCGTTAGCTAAGCTAGCTACTAGCCGACAGCATCATGGCTATCCCGACTGAACCACACGTTAGCACTCAATATTATAACGTAGCTAAAGCTAACTAGCTGTCCCTGTCTTTAGCCGGGATGGCTAGCCTGACTGAACTGTCTAACATGCAACAACTTTCATCTTCAGTCCATCTGCCGAACGATGTCCTCTTCACCTTGTCTGGGATAAACTCCAATGCTGCACGCGCGGAATAGTCAGACGCTTTAGAATAGTGTAACCCCTCCCCTCATTGAAACCAATGCCTGCTGCAGAGCACCAGAGCTCCAATAGTGACCCAGGTGCAGACCCAGGAACAAGTCATTCTACAAACGTGTCTAATGTGAAATATATAAGCATATAAGCAAAACTAGATTTTAGGTCTGTGATGAAAAAGGGCCTCGCGGGAAGGGGGGCCTCGCAAAAAAATAAAAAATAAAAAATAAAATAAAAAAGATTTTTTTTTTTTTTTTTTTTTTTTTGCGAGGTCCCCCTTCCCGCGAGGCCCTGTGCGACCGCACTGCTCGCACACCCCCTGAGGCGGCCCTGTACATACATACATACATACATACAGTGATGGGCAAGCTACTTGGAAAATGTAGTAAGCTACACTACCAGTTTGTCATAATCACAGCACGGGCCTACTTCACTCCCCCTCCTTTTCCCCTCACGTCCTCCACACGCTCCTCTTCATCCCCCTCTCTATCCACTGCGCACTCCTCATCATCCTCTCTTTCTTCAGTCACCCCTTCCTTCACCCTCATTCATCCAGCTGTATTCCATCCCCCTAATTCACACACAGGCAAACACCCTACTCTCCCCAGCTGCACCCTATCCTCCCCTGATGAGGGGACTATATCTGCACCTCGACGCTGACCAGAAGCTGTCGTGGTATTAATTACCACTGCCCAGGTACGACGTCTCTGCCACAAGCTCTACTGCTAGATACCCTCCGTGTATTGGCTTACTCTAACCCGTTTCTCTCCTGTGCCCCAAAGGACCGCCGTCCCTGTCTGGACGTCACCTGTTCCCGAAGAGGAACGCCTATTCTCCCGCTGCCACCCAGCAGCTCCAGCGTCCCTGTCTGGACGTCACCTGTTCCCGAAGAGGAACGCCTATTCTCCCGCTGCCACCCAGCAGCTCCAGCGTCCCTGTCTGGACGTCACCTGTTCCCGAAGAGGAACACCTATTCACCCGCTGCCACCCAGCAGCTCCCCCGACAAGCACCAGGACCGCTTGCTCGCTCACTGCCGCCGTGGCAGCCACAGGACAGAACATTAACCCCGTTCTATTTCCCCCCAATTCCTGTGTTGCTCAATTTCCATTAAACACCCTTGAAACCGCTCTTTTCTCTTCTCGTGTATTCAGCAATTGGGCTGTGCTCCAGACTCCAGTTCTCACACAGTTACTCTCGATTAAATATACAGTAGCTCAACTACACGACAAGCAACATGGCAAAAATAGCTAGCTACATCAGCACTACTTTTTTTTTATTCTTTTTTTTTATCAACTTGACCACCAAACAAATAGGCAGGCAAAAAATGCTCAGTTTGATTGTTTATTATAAAACAAACTGAAACTGGAAACAAGCCCTCTGTCTGGATTTTTGTACTTGTATTTAATATACCTTGTGGTACCATGTACAAAATGTTAATAAAGTATGAGGAAAAAACTGTGGAAACGTAATAAATAAAAGGCAGTGAAACAATAATCAAATAAACACCAAAATAGATACTATCTATTGGAATGGAGACTTTTCAGCACAGGATAAACTAGGGATGGGTATTTTACAAAATAATCCAGATAGATTGATCGCATGATGTACTCGAATACTCGTGGATTACTCGTGGAGGAAAACGCTGTACAAAATAAACGTCTTTTCCAGTGTTTTAGACTTTGCTCTTTTATTTTGAAACCCCCCCGACCGGAAGTATTGTTGTTATGCTAGCGGAACCTATGAGCGGACAACTTGTGTCGTCCGGTTCTGTCTTTTTGAGCTAATGATAAAACAAATGTTGAGATTGTTGGTGAACAACTAACTTTAGGTTAGTTTTAGATGCAGCTACTACAGGCAATCGATGAGGAGGAAGCGTCAAAGCTGTATATAATAGAATAGCCCTGTGGTGCGTAGGCACAACAGCGCAACTCGAAACTACCTGTTTGTCATGTACAAAGGTCTGATGACCATATAGAATATAGCTGGAGCGGGCTGTACATGAAACCAGCCCGTCCAGTAGGTGCTTTAAGCACAGGTCCCAGTAAGCAAGTAAACAACAAATGCGTTTTCCAAATAGTAAATGATATTTATTATAAGACAGAAGAGGGGAATTAAACCCACAACAAATAGACAAACAGGGAAAAGGGTAAGGGGACAATATGTATATGATTATCATCATCATTTTTATTATTATGATTCATATTGAACTTGTTGAAATTGAACTTATATTGAATTTATTTTCAAGCACTTTCCTTACTTGTTTGAAATGTATGTGTATGGAATGGAATGTAGATAATCTTGTTGGCAATATAGAACAGCTGACAGATTAGAAATAGCATCTATTGTTAAAAAGTTATGAATTAATTAATGAAACTAGATTAGATAAAAGAATAATGTAATATTTGTTTTACATATTGTGATAGTAATTATAAAACTTTCATGTGTGTGTTAAGAATTTTCTTCAAACTTACCCCATTCTCTTCATAGAGCCTTGTCTTCCTCCATACTCTCTGCCGCTCTACAACCATCTTTCCTGGGTAGGGAAGTAGCCTGAAGTCTCTGGCTCTCAGCTTGATGTTGTTAGCCAACGCTAGCATGGGAGCTAGCGTCCAGCAGCTAGGCCTTGGAGACACTTATCGTCAATTCTAGGTTGATAAAATGAAATATGTAGGGATGTTCGATATTGGCTTTTTTACCGATATCCGATATACCGATATTGTCCAACTCTTAATAATATCAACCGATACCGATATATGCCCCCAAAAAAACTTAATAATTTCAGGTAATTAACATTACATATCTCTTGTTGTGGAATTAACATTATGCATACTTTTGACAATAAATAAAATAACAATTTGTTCTTAGGTAAATGAAAACCGATACCGATCATTACCGATATTACATTTTAATGCCAATATCGGTAGGCCGATAATATCGCACATCCCTAGAAATGTGTTATATATATGAATATGACCCACTAATGAATACACTAAATACAGCAATGTGGCTATTTGAAAACACTGCATTTGCTAAATAAATACGTCAATTGTGTTCATGTTAGTCAAACGTTAGCCCGCAGCTAGCATCAACGTTACCACAACACAAAGCACGGCATCCTGGGTGATTATTTTAGTTCACATTGGTACTTTTGAAACAAGCTTTTTGAGTGAAAAATATTACCAGAATCTCTGGAAAAACATCTCACAAACACTATAGACGGTCATAAACGTTAACGAATGCTATAATAAGGCCAACAAATGAGTATAAACAGTACTTACACGGTCGTTTCGAAATGCACGAACAAGCTCTGATTCCCCGGGAAAATTTATTCTATGACCGCACGCTCTGGAAAAATCTATCAAAAAACACAAACGGCGCTTCGGGAGCGATATATAGTCCCTGTAAGACATGCGGACTGATACTTGCGGTGATGGTGGTGATGGGTCTTACTGACAAGCAGGCCTGGACTGGCCATCTGGCATACCGGGCAAATGCCCGGTGGGCCGACGCATATTTGGGCCGTTATGATTTAATAAAATTTAATTATTTATAAAAAATGTAAAAAAAAATGTAAAAAAAAAAATGTTGGTCAACGGCCGGCCCACTACTAGGCTGGGACAGCGGCCCATTGGTACTGACTGACACTGGGCTGGCCCAATCACATATCTTCAGTGTTGGGCAAGTTATTTTTTTTAAGTAACTAGTTACAGTTACTAGTTACTTCTTCCAAAAAGTAACTAAATTACTTACTCAGTTACAAATGATAAAAGTTACTAGTTACTTCAGAAAGTAACTATTGTGTTACTTTCAAGTAATTTTTTTACATAAACAACATACACAAATCTAAACTATTTTAATGTTGCTGTGGGACAAAGTGAGACTAGCCTCCAATCAAATGCCATGTATGTAGCTATTATAATTACTATGTTTATATAGTGGATCATACAAATACAAACACAATAGATGTTTTGGAACTTTTGATATGTATTGCCCCTCAACAGGCCACAACTGGGCGACATTAAATTATGCTTGTAAGGGCAACCGAACAAGAAAAGATGCCAGTGAGGGGATATGGTGTGAAGCTCTTTCCAACACGTGGTGCTTGTTGATAATAAATGATGTATTCTCGTTGAGTACGTTTGAGAGTTTTATTGTTGCTTGCAGAGTGGACAAAAATAAGCATAACGTAAACTCTGTGTTTAAACTGTAACTTAAACAAAGGATAAGTGCTACAAAGTAAATCTGAAAAGTGACTCAATATAACTGAAAACGAAACAAACGTGCACGGTTAAAAAACGATGTGGCTTCCCTGTGATAATTACCCAATTCCCTCCCGTTGCACACCTGTGAATGCTTACCTATATGCTGTGCCTGAGAACACCTGAGCCCCGCCTCCTGTGCCCACTGCCAGCTAATTGGTCAACACCTTCATGGTAACACAGTGCCTTCATTCAATGAAGTAACTGCAGAAAATCATTAAATTGGCTACAACAATGCTTGTTAAGCACTATACCAAAAATAAATAACAAATATATACTGATTTATTGAACATTTTAATTAACAGATTGCAGAATGGGTACAGTACAGTTCAATACACACAATTGTTAAGGGGATGCAGACCAGAGAAAGACTTTCGTCTTGTTTACATCAGGGTCCCCCATTTTCAATTCATGACATTTATGACATACACAACATACATGTATAAGAATCTAATCTAATCATCTAAACAAATCTAATCATGACATTTAAGACATGCATGACATACAGATATATATATATATATATATCTGACTCTGAGCACCTGAATCAGTGCTATTAAACCAGGAAGTGCAACACTATGTCAGCAGAGTAGAGCCTCCACTACTGCAGTGCCCTGCGCTGCAACACAACGAACACAAGAGTGAACAAAAAACGCTCATGGACCCGCGGTCTGTTGTTGACTGCTCGCTTGTGTTGTTTGTTGGATTCATTTTGGATTATTTGGGCTCGCCAAACAAACTAAACGTACACAGACCCGCGGTCTCACGTTGACTGAACTCGCTTGTGTTGTCGCTGTGTGTCAGATTCTGCCTGCTTTGGAACACCCGCCCACCTCTACCTCTGATTGACTTACCATGACATTTTACTCAACCTCAGCCAATCGCGCACTGTCCACTAATTGCTTCTCGGCACAGAGATCTGTCTGATGAAAAAAAAGCTTCAATCATATTAACGCGCTGCATTTTTTGGCAGTAACGGTAACGGCGTTATTAAGATTAGAAGAGTAATCCGTTAGATTACTCGTTACTGAAAAAACTAACGCTGTTAGTAACGCAGTTACTTATAACGCCATTATTTGCATCACTGCATATCTTACTAAGCACCCCCCCCGCCAGTCGTGCAGGTACATGACTGAGAGTGGGGCTGGTACATGACTGAGATGGGGCTGTGGTACATGACTGAGAGGGGGCTGTGGTACATGACTGAGATGGGGCTGTGGTACATGACTGAGAGGGGGCTGGTACATGACTGAGAGGGGGCTGTGGTACATGACTGAGAGGGGGCTGGTACATGACTGAGAGGGGGCTGGCTGATACATGACTGAGAGGGGGCTGGTACATGATTGAGAGGGGGCTGGTACCATGTATTGGTACTGACTAACACTGGGTTGGCCCAATCACATCTCTTACTAAGCACCCCCCCGCCAGTCGTGTGGTACATGACTGAGAGGGGGGCTGGTACATGACTGAGATGGGGCTGTGGTACATGACTGAGAGGGGGCTGTGGTACATGACTGAGAGGGGGCTGTGGTACATGACTGAGATGGGGCTGTGGTACATGACTGAGAGGGGGCTGTGGTACATGACTGAGAGGGGGCTGTGGTACATGACTGAGAGGGGGCTGTGGTACATGACTGAGAGGGGGCTGTGGTACATGACTGAGAGGGGGCTGTGGTACATGACTGAGAGGGGGCTGGTACATGACTGAGAGGGGGCAGGTATACATGACTGAGAGGGGGCTGGTACATGACTGAGAGGGGGCTGGTATACAGGACTGAGAGGGGGCTGGTACATGACTGAGAGGGGGCTGGTACATGACTGAGAGGGGACTGGTATACAGGACTGAGAGGGGGCTGGTATACATGACTGAGAGGAGGCTGGTACATAATAATAATAATAATAATGATAATGGATTGGATTTATATAGCGCTCTTCTCTGACTGACTGTTGCTCTGACTCAGAGCGCTTCACAGAGTCCATTATTCGTTCATACACAGTCATACCGGTGGTGGTAAGCTACAATTGCAGCCAGAGCTGCCCTGAGGCAGACTCACGGAAGCGTGGCGAATAATCAACGCCTACGGCCCCTCCGACCACCACCAACATTCATTCACATGCATACACATTCATACGAGGCAAGTAGGTTAAGTGTCTTGCCCAAGGACACAACGGCAATGGGATGGACATGGGCTTGAGCGGGATTCGAACCACCAACCCTTCGATCATTGGACGCCCCGCTCTACCCCTGAGCCACACCTACAATAATGCACAATACATGGTACCAGCCCCCTCTCAGTCATGTACCAGCCCCCTCTAAGTCATGTACCAGCCAGCCTGAGAGGGGGCTGGCTGGTACATGACTGAGAGGGGGCTGGCTGGTACATGACTTAGAGGGGGCTGGTACATGACTGAGAGGGGGCTGGTACCATGTATTGTGCATTATTGTAGGTCAAACCATTAAAAAGTTAATTTCCACAGTAGCCATTTTGGATTTTGGTCTCTCACAAATTTCCCCTGTCTTTTTTAAAAATACACCCCGGCTAAATTTGTTTATTAACCCTCCTAGATGACAAATCCATTGAGAAACGAAGTGCCACAGATGACCCAACTACTAGGTCCATATCGTATCATCATAATAATATTTAAAAAATCATTAGGATAAGGGTTCCCTTGATAAAGATGCATGAAAAGGCTGTATAATATACAACACCTGTAGCTCAACTGCTTTTTTGATTTGATTTGATTAGATTTGTATTTGGAAATTAAAAACACATCATAAAAACAAATTATCTTGACCAATTTGTATTCCTGAGGATATCACCTAAAAGCATCTGTGGTAATATTGCCTTTGAATTTCATAATTAATATGTGTGAATAAATTAGAGAACCATAATGCAAAAAGCCAGGTGTACCCTTTCAACAGCAGAGGGTGTTTTAAGTGATACTGGTGTTACAGAAACAGTCAATAAACCCCCACTAACAAATGTACTCAGTACTCAGAACAAAGAGACAAAGGTCACACCTACTGTGACCAGATTACCGCAGAGGACAGCTGGTCTAACCAGAGACCTCATACTGGCTCTGACATTATAAGACAGGACAATCTATTAATCAACTGTTTAGTATCAAAAGGTCTCATATGATGTCTGGTATCAGTCTAAGAAAGCACTGACTGTACTTGGATGATATTAGACATCTATAGCCATATAGAAGGAATGTTAAAGTTATATATTATTCATTTAAGAGGAGATTTGGCCACACCAAGGAGGGGGGGCCATCAAGACCCCCCTTCTGTTCACTGACGGAAGACAACACCAACCCCCACAGAGACGCCCAGGAGATCGAGGAGGTGGGGGCAGCCGCCCCCCCCCCAGAGAAACCCAGAGGTGGGGGCAGCCAGCCCCACAGGAGACCGCTTGATTGGACCAACTGTATTAGTAAAATGTGCTATTATTGGCCAGAAATGATAGTATATAAGAGCGAACATATTGGTAGTTCAGGAGCCCAGACCACCCCAACCCCAGGGTCTGCGGCTCCACCCCTCCCGACCAGAGAGACTGTGCTGTTTTTTATGTAAGTAAGCCGGATGGAACCATTATGTTTGGTTAGAATAGAATGTAACTTAGCTTAGAAACCAGGCTTACTTATATGCAAAAAGGGCTTACAGTATTTTCAATGTATGTTCAAATTATGTTAATAAATGACTGTTTTGTGTACCTGTTGGGGTTTGAGATGCAAACCGTGTTGATTCTTTGTACAGAGCAGACATGTTAATGTTTTCTGATAATCCTTGTATGTGAAAGGCAACATTTTATTCACTCTTGGCCCTGGGTCAAATAAATCAGTTGAGTTGAACTAGAGTTCTGGTTGTCTGGCTTACACGTTTATTTCTCATCTGCTTTAAGTCAGATGAGGAGACCAACAATTCTATCACTTATGATCTTTTCTCCTCCTTCCAGATAGCAATCTCATTGTACTGTACAATAACCTTAGATTATTGTAGGATTCTATGGAAATATACTACAGAAGTGGTGCCGTTCCACCCGCCCTGTTGTGCCCCCCCCCCCTGAAGATGTGCGGTGAGGTCTATGTGGCAGGCTGCTCAGAGCCATGACCTTGCTTGTATGTTGGGGACATGCAGGAGAAGAGCCGGGGGTTGTTGCATTGCAATAAGGATAGTTGCAGTGCAGGGTTTTGCTGTCTGGATGGAGGACAGAGAGACAGGATGAAGGCTGGTTGTGTACGCCACTAGTTGGGACCCACGGTGAATATAGCCTTTTGCGTACAGGAATGGGGGAGCGGTGTTTAGGTTAGTTTAGGTTAGAATATCCAAAGGTAAAGGGATCGCGCTTGTTATGCAGTAAGCATACAAGCATGTGCTTTTGATGTTTGTATGTTTATTCAGACACAGGAGGCCGTTCCCGGCCTATACGTTTGAGGTTTATGGCAGTAAGTATGGGCAGCATATTTGGTGCCAGGCCCTTGCGGACAGGGGGATAGTATTTTTTATTTTTTGTTGGAAGTAATAGCTTAGGGGGATAGGTTAGGGATAGGTAATTTACTAGAAGGCGAAGGCGTGGAGCGGTAGAACGGAGAATAGTCACAGATATGCAGGAAGTGGGACTGTGAAGTGGTTATGGACATTAATGGGTAATGCAGAGTAGTCGGATCTTAAAGAAAAGATTATAGGGTAAGGTAAAGAGTCTGATGAGAGAACCGTGATTGTAGTACAGGATTTCCTGGTTCCACGGTGAGAACAGAGGTTGCCTCATGGGATTCTCGCCCAGGACGGAGCAGCCGTCGGGGGGGGAGATGAGGGGGTGAATAGGGTGTGCGTAACGATCAGAGATCATATAGAGCAGAATGTCAGTTTAATGCGATGATTGATGGTATTGTACTGCGCGTCGGCGTGTGGTCCTGATCAGGCCACATTCGTCGTTGTGTTTGGTAAGTACGATAGGAGTACGCCCTGGGATACAAGACAGGCCGTGTTGTTCCAGGGAGCGTAGAAATGTGATGGTTATTTTTTTCGTGAATCTGTACAGTGAGTGGCCTGGGTGTACGTCTTGCTGGGCTAACGCAGAATTTCCGTTCGCTGGCGCCTCTCGAGCGGCAGGGTACGGAGGTTTTAAACGTCGGCGAGCGATGCAGATGGAAGTTACAGGCCCTATAGCCAACGCTGAAACAGATCCGCGGATTCAGATGGATATGTAAAGAAATGCGCTAATATGATGAGAGATCGTCACGGGTTGTGAGATTATAAACGTGGTATGGTGATATAGGTGAACAGGGGCTTGTTCGAAGCCAGCGCGTAGGCTTTTGAAAATATTGATCAGATTAGCCAGACACCTCGAAAGTTTAACAGGGAGGGGATTTTTTTCTGGGAAATCCGATATTGAGGGTTGATTAGAAGGATAGGCGGGATTTGCTTGTTAGCCGTGAGAAGGGTAATTACAGAAAGCAAAAAGCCGCAGCAAATCCGAGTAGAACGTGTTTGGCAGGCTTCGGCGTCCTATATCGACACGTTCGTCCTGGCAAAAACGGGGACAGTAGCTCTTAGACAAATGTAAGTGTACATTGCATGTATTGTATGTATGCAGAGCAGCCTTGGCTGGGTTGTTGTGTTGTTTAACATGGATCAGGGTGGTATACGAGTCTGGAGCGAATCATATTGGAGATTGGGGCTAACTAGCTTAGCTCTGTGGAAGAACCGCGATAAATCTAGGGACGTTAAGGCAGCGAGGTAGGAGAATTGACAAAACACTGTGGCGGCAATTGCTGGTAAGAGGCGAATCGAGGTGTAAGTTGAGGAGATTGTGGCCGTTTTGAGGGTTATATTTACGGTATTATGGTGGAGGAAGAAGTCGCTGTTTGATGACGTCATGGAGTTGAGTGGAGAGTATGAAACATCCTGGCTGTGCGTGGAGCCGGGCGAAGAGAAGGGTAGGGGAATTGGTTTATGATTTGTGTTGGACTGTGTAAACGGCGTTGGTATGTGAGAATGTTTTAAATTCTTTTCTTTTAAAGTAGCTTGTTGTTTAGACATGTGTAAGTTGTTTAGAGTTGGATTGGTACTGAGCGGATTGAATGAATGTACGGATCTCGAACAGCACGTAAAGCGCGGCTCCCGGGGGGCATTGAACGTCTTATTAGGTTGGCTAGCTGTTTAGCTGGTATGAGAGTTTGGGAGATAGCGCCGTGGAGAGGGCTCGTGCAATATTGTGGTTAGAAGCGGCGTGGTGGCATTGAGTGAGCGATGTTTATTTGTGAAGCGATCACTGCATTCGCTCAGAGGATGAATACCAGGTGAGGGAATATTGTGCATTGTGTAAAGTGGTTGTGTTTGTATGTTGTGCATTCTTTGGGTTGTAAACAATGTTCTGGGAGTGGTTTTGGTTGTGTTGCTACAAGTTTGTGTGGCAAAAGGGGAGAGTAGGTGCAGCATGTGATGATTAGACTAGGGGAGATAGTCAATGAAGGGTTACTTGGGCTGCAAACAATGCTGTGAGCCTATCAAACAAAGAGGAGATGATTTAATATACATGCCCATATTAAACTGGAATTCACAAACCAGATACACATTGAACCTGTAACACTGGGCAAGAATATGTTACACAAGAGTATAGTCTTGACCGGGAGGGATAATGTTTGAGAGCTGAGGTGGGAAAGCACTCTACACTGAGAAAGACATATTGCTTGTGTTATATTTGATTAGATACATCCATGACCGCCTAGTTATAGTTGAAAGTGGGAGTGCACTTTTTTTTTTTTTTTTTTTTTTTTTTACATTTAATGAACACCTGTATGTGCAATTTCCTGCAATATAGAGCCTTCAATCTTGACCAAAATAAAGCTGCTCTTTTCACTATAAAACTCAGTTTATATTGCAGTATGATAGCTATAATAATAATAACTTCACTGCGAGGGCTCTTTTAGCTAACGCTAGCTAGGCACGTATGATAGCCAATTACTATTATAATAATAATAATAATAACTTTCCCATCCTCCCAAAGCCCCTCCAGCCCCGTTCACATCCGCAGCACCAACAACAACAACAACAACAACTAATTGACGCTATCAATAGCCCCAGTGAGCGCGGCGGCTGAATGAATGAAAACTTTATTTAACAGATTGCAGAATGGGTACAATACAGTACGGCTCAATACACACAATTGTTAAGGGGATGCAGACCAGAGAAAGACGTTTGTCTTGTTTACATCAGGGTCCCCTTTCGTGACTGTGCTGCACCGAGTGAATCCACAGTCACTTGCTCCTCAATGGGAAACCAACCTAGATTTACCATGAAGGACTGGTTCTGGCCGAACCGTTCGTTATACAAGTATCACAGAGACATTACAAAGGTGCTCACAGTTGCACGAGGGGTTCGCACAGAGATACGGGATGGTTTGAAAGCTCGGCGTTGCTAATAAATATTTTTAATATTTTTTTATAAACTGCTCAAAGCGGCATTATTTCCGCCGTTGGGTGATCACAGCGCCTGCGCACCATCCTGTATCTCTGGATTCACTCGGTGCAGCGCCGAGGCTCACCATACGAGAAATATTCAGTTTCAATCTGTTTGCGCATTTAGTATACAGTCACAGTGTTCGACTTACGTGATGATTTGCTCCATTTTGATGTAAACGCCGAAGAATAATCCTCACGAGTCACAATGTTATCCAATATCCAGCCTGAATTTTTCAAGGGCTTTCGAAAAAGCCGCCTCCCCCAACATGTCGTATACGTCATGCCGACGAACCGTGGCCCGTGGGCACTGGATCAAACCATTAAAGTGGGGGGTCACACAATCTTTGGAAACTTAAAAACTTGCTATTAAGTGTCATTGCGTATTATTAATTTGATTGAAATTATGTAGTTATGGTTCGATAAGATTTATATATTGGGGGGGGATATTTATATCATATGATATGATCAAAAAGTGAGGGAGCAAAGAGACAAGCTTGCTCCCCCAAGTTCAATAGTCCTGGAGCACGTGCATCGTCTGCTCCGTTAAGTGGGCGCCTATGGATACATCTACATTAGAATCACATGTCACCTATATACAGAGCTAACGTTCCCAGAATATGCTGTTTAAAGTGTTTGAGTCTTAGCATGATTGGAACTTAACTAATAATAATGTTTCATTTCTAATGAGTGGCGTTTGATAGAGATGCTTATATTTGTGTTATGCATGATTAGTGTTGTACAAATAGGTGATTTTAAAATCTGTATAGAATGGAAATTGTTTTGAGATTGTTTATGCTTGTATGAGGTAAATCTTTAATACACTGTTAATATGATTAGGATATTTAATGCTTGGCACAAGCCTCAGACTTGTAGGAAATTATAATTTATTGATGGAGGTTTGCTGTCTGTGTTAGAAAACAATTTTATTAATGCAATGACGATTTAATGATATGATTGGGTTTACAGTAGTTGAGATAATACTAGGTGAAATTTCAAATATGTGCTACTTAACCTCTGGGGGGAAGGGATTCAGCCTCCCCTGGAGGCAGTAGGAATGTGTGTTTTATTCAAACCTGGGGGGCGGCCTGCCCCCAGGGTGAGATGTATGAAATGATTAACCTTTTGATGAAGTTGCAGGGGGCCTGCATATGATGGTAGCGCCTGTTGTTTATGATCGCTGTTACAACTCATGAGAGGGACCTAGAATAGAATAGATCTTTACAGCAGGAAGGTGATAACGTTGTATGCCCAGGCGGGCGCAAGCGGGACAGCTGTTGCTTACAATGGCTGTTTTTTATGACAGGATGACGAAGCAGGCCTGGTAAGATTAGATGCAACAGGAGAGAGGTCAGAGGTGAAGATAGGAGAGAACAGTTGGAGGAGTGATAACAGATGCAGCTATTTTTACAACAGGGAGACAGGAAGATAAGGTGCTAGTTTGGGATAGCATAAGGGAGACAGGAAGTGACAGAAAGGTGAGACAGTTGGCGGCTATTCAGGAAACAGTTGGAGAGTGAGCGAAGAAAATCAAAGTAGGCATTCATTCTGGGTTATGACTTATGAATGATAACTGTTTTGGTAAGGGAATATTTGGGTCTGTCTGTGCACTGGAAGGCATGGATAGGTCTGAATTAAAGATGGATTCCAGTCCATCTTTGAAGTGAGGGAAGAGGAGCAGATGTGAGTGTAGACTGTGGTAGCCTGAGGTTGAGAGCAGAAGAGGGAGGAACAAACTAACATTGTTTGTTAAGGATGTTGGTTGGTTAACAAGTTGTATGAGAGAGTTTGAAAGTATTTGTTTATAATATGAGTGATGTATGTTGGAGAGGACAAGGTTGAAATGATCAGAGTGGCTGTGAATGTTAATGAGTCATGTTGTGTTGTGTGTTGAATGTAGGGGTGAAGTAGGCGTGAATGTTTTTTTTCTTTTTTTGTGTGAATGTTACACTAAAGTAAATCTGTGGATAATTGTGTGCCAGGTGGTATGCATGAGTGGGGCAAGCGTGAATGACTTTGTCTTTGAATGTGAGGATGAATTGAGTGGCGTGTGAGTGCATGTCTGGGTGTCTTGATTTCAGTGGGTGCTTGAAACTGTGAGATATTGGATGGAGGGAGTTTTATTTTATTACTTTCATTTGATATTGTTTCTTTAAGAATGGTTTGTCAGTACATATGTCTATTTTAATTTTTGATTGTGTGGACTGAATGTGTTTGAATGGAGCCTGTAGGGGAGACTGTGCTAACATAGAGGTGTCAAGTCACAGAGACATGTTTGAATGGGGCAGTTGTGTGATGGTGGTGAGTGACAGGGTTGTGTGCATGTGAAGTTTGGAGCTTGTTGTTTTTATTGATTTACTGTTTTAGGGATGAATGGTAATTTCACATGTTGCAAAACATGTGGTTGAAGGATGAGGTGTATTTAGATGTTTTGTTAATTATTTGTCTTTTGTTTTTTTCTACATCTGCTTTTTATGGTCTGGGTGTGAGAAGGGAGAGCTGGTGGCAGGAGTGATGGCGTCAGGGCAGAATGTCAACAAAAGCTAAGTGGCCTATCACGTTTGCATATGATTAACATTGGCTTCTCTTGAAAGTATTTGACATATTATGTGAAAAGGATTTGCTTTGTGTTTTTTCCCTCACAGATTCAGTCGGGGGGGGGGGAAGCGGACCGTCACATGTGGAGGAGTCATAGATGATGGGTATGAATACATTTCATTAGATTACGACGCAGAGGGGTGAACCTGTTCAGTTGTCTCCTGTGGGAAATTATTAGGTTGTGAAAAGAGGTCGCTTGTGGACGCTAGCCCCTCCTTCATCATAGCCCCGAGGACAGAGGCCAAAACAGACGCAGGTTTGGGAAAACGTCCAGACTGAGAGAGTCGTGTAAATCCAAGGAAGGACGGTCATAGGTCAGAATATGACAGGATCACAGGCCTACGAACAGTGGCTACAGCTGAGGCTGGCTAGCATGGGGAGAAGGGGGAGGCGAGGCCGGTCGGGGACTGTGCAAGAAAGATGAGCAAGGGCCTCTGTGAAGTGTGGAATTTGATTGGTATGGAGGACGGGAGGTAACTGAACGGTAGCAACTGATATAGAGTAAGACACAACTGCGGGGTAAGAAGCTTAGACGCATTCACATAGGTAGAATATTAGACATAGATTATGGCCAATTTTTTTTTCTCCTTGAGTGATTCTCCGCCTTCCCTGCCCGACTGTGCTGTAACGACGAGGTGGTAAGGTTTTATGACCATGATATGGTCATAAGGGGGGTGGATAGATGAGAAGACCAATTGAAGGATTATGCAGATGTGATTGTGCTGTCTTAGGAAAGGAATTAACAGGAGAAGAAACAAATGAATGTAAAAATGAATACTAATGCATGTTGTCTCCCCCAGATCTTATAAAAGAATGTGGAACCAAACGTTCTGTAACTTAAGAAAATTGGGTTTTTAAAAATTGTGTTTTATTTTAAGATATAATGATTAGATTGAATTGTTTTATTGTTTTCAACAAACCCAAAAGTTGTTTTTTAAAAGGTGGGCCTCTGGCTAATGAGCCTTGAGGAGAAGAAACTCATTGATGATATGTACTAAAGAATAATGAAAGAAAAATGTGAGAAAAAGAAAGAAAAAATTGGGAAAATTTGAAAAAATTATTTTTATTATTATATTGTATGGTTAGTATGCATAGAAAATCAAGTCAATATACAGTATGTGACAATGTGAATTGCCAAAGTGGGGAATGTGGTAATATTGCCTTTGAATTTCATAATTAATATGTGTGAATAAATTAGAGAACCATAATGCAAAAAGCCAGGTGTACCCTTTCAACAGCAGAGGGTGTTTTAAGTGATACTGGTGTTACAGAAACAGTCAATAAACCCCCACTAACAAATGTACTCAGTACTCAGAACAAAGAGACAAAGGTCACACCTACTGTGACCAGATTACCGCAGAGGACAGCTGGTCTAACCAGAGACCTCATACTGGCTCTGACATTATAAGACAGGACAATCTATTAATCAACTGTTTAGTATCAAAAGGTCTCATATGATGTCTGGTATCAGTCTAAGAAAGCACTGACTGTACTTGGATGATATTAGACATCTATAGCCATATAGAAGGAATGTTAAAGTTATATATTATTCATTTAAGAGGAGATTTGGCCACACCAAGGAGGGGGGACCATCAAGACCCCCCTTCTGTTCACTGACGGAAGACAACACCAACCCCCACAGAGACGCCCAGGAGATCGAGGAGGTGGGGGCAGCCGCTCCCCCCCCCAGAGAAACCCAGAGGTGGGGGCAGCCAGCCCCACAGGAGACCGCCTGATTGGACCAACTGTATTAGTAAAATGTGCTATTATTGGCCAGAAATGATAGTATATAAGAGCGAACATATTGGTAGTTCAGGAGCCCAGACCACCCCAACCCCAGGGTCTGCGGCTCCACCCCTCCCGACCAGAGAGACTGTGCTGTTTTTGATGTAAGTAAGCCGGATGGAACCATTATGTTTGGTTAGAATAGAATGTAACTTAGCTTAGAAACCAGGCTTACTTATATGCAAAAAGGGCTTACAGTATTTTCAATGTATGTTCAAATTATGTTAACAAATGACTGTTTTGTGTACCTGTTGGGGTTTGAGATGCAAACCGTGTTGATTCTTTGTACAGAGCAGACATGTTAATGTTTTCTGATAATCCTTGTATGTGAAAGGCAACCTTTTATTCACTCTTGGCCCTGGGTCAAATAAATCAGTTGAGTTGAACTAGAGTTCTGGTTGTCTGGCTTACACGTTTATTTCTCATCTGCTTTAAGTCAGATGAGGAGACCAACAATTCTATCACTTATGATCCTTTCTCCTCCTTCCAGATAGCAATCTCATTGTACTGTACAATAACCTTAGCTTATTGTAGGATTCTATGGAAATATACTACACATCCATTAAAACACTTATTTCCAAGGTGGTCCTCGATGGAAGACATAAAAACACAGCACATATAGCCTACTCAACTGCTAATTTTTGCTCAACTGCAAAAATGTATGCCTACTTATGTATTAGCCTACAGGGAAAAACACATTCACAACAGGCAGCAACGTTTATTTTCAGCCAAGTATGGTAATAAGGTAACTATTAGGATGGTATGGATTACTTACTCTTATAACTTATTACTATCTGTGGTAGCTCTTGTCTCCACCTACACAAATTGTTTTTGTGCTGTCCATTGATCATGCACCTTCACATGGTAGGCACATTAACTGTAGGTCAAACTCCCCAAACAAACAAGCACACCATTGATTTAATTGCCATATAAATCACATACAAAGATCTAACTATTACTCCTCTCTGAACATGAATATAAAACAAGAAGGTGATCTATTAACTGTGTAAACCTTATGCAATATTCATCATTGATATTTGAATACTTGAAATCTGTATGAACTGAGTAGTTAGTATCAAATGAAATAAGATGGAACAGCTCCATGCATTCATTGAATAAACAACTATTTGCTCATTACCAGTATGGTATTGTTTAAATTGTACAGCTTTTTGCACATCTTTGTCAGGGAATTCCAACAATTCTGGACCTGAATGTACCAGTTAATTGTAATCATCTTTCTCTCCTTATGTCTAGTCAAGCCAGGTTGTGGAGGAGAGAGACAGGGATGAACAGGCTATAGACTACTTTGCCCATCCTGAGCCTGCTATGATGCAGATGTTTTTACATCACCACCCAAAACAAGATTCAGCCAAGAGTGAATGAGTACACTGGTCCACTTGCACTGGTACACTTGTCCATGGCACTTACTACCCAGCTTTGTAGTGGTTTGGGGGAATAGTACAGTAGGTACGCATATTTAAGGGAACCGCAAGGATGGCTTACTGGTGGGTGGTGTCCGACCGATTATAGTGGGCCGGTCTGGGCCAAAAATGCCAGGGCCGATTTTTGGTCCCAGTCCAGCCCTGCTGACAAGCCATCCAAAGATGGTGTCCTTCTGCTCAAATCTGCCCAAATGGGACCTGACTGCATGGCAACAGTGAACCACTCTCGCGGGCGAGATTGGCAACCCCGAAGTGTTATGACACCATGACCCAACAAACGTGTAGATAGATAGGCAGTGAGAGAGGGATAGAGAATCCAAGGGATCGGGAGGCTTGAAAGAGGTTGAGGAAGGTAGAGATGTCTCCCTGCTGGACCGGCTGTATGATGTGAGTTCCAGGTATTGACAATGCCTATGCTACATACCACATGGCCCCCAATGGCCACCCTAACCCAACAGCGTGTTGCTTAATAACAGCGGAACAGTGCAAAAATGCTTCCGCTTTCGTCACCGCACGCCACTACGGTAAAGCGCCTTTCTTTTCACGCCGCTTAGACAAATGCTATGGCATTTCCGCGTACATTGCAACGAATCACTTGGAACCTCGGCTGTCTTTAACTATGAGTGAACACAACTGTCTTTAACTATGAGTGAACACAACGCAACATTGTAACGTTAACGCGTAATTTACTATGGAATATAGTATATTATCACGACGATTGTAACGTTAACGTGTACTTCGCAAATATAGTATATTATCGCGGCGCGTCGTCAGACTAACCGCTGTTGTGAACACAACACATTGTAACGTTAACGTGTACTTCGCGACGCGTCGTCAGACTAAACAGTGTTGTGAACACAACACATTGTAACGTTAACGTGTACTTTACTATGGAATATCAGAAGAAACTACTCAACCTCGGCTGTCTTTAACTAAACAGTGTTGTGAACACAACACATTGTAACGTTAACGTGTACTTCGCGACGCGTCGTCAGACTAAACAGTGTTGTGAACACAACACATTGTAACGTTAACGTGTACTTTACTATGGAATATCAGAAGAAACTACTCAACCTCGGCTGTCTTTAACTAAACAGTGTTGTGAACACAACACATTGTAACGTTAACGTGTACTTTACTATGGAATATCAGAAAAAACTACTCAACCTCGGCTGTCTTTAACTATGAATGAACACAACACTCTAACTCACCATGTTTAGATAATAAAGTACTCAACCTCTACTTGTCTACTGTCTGACTGAACACAACACTCTAACTAACTTACCATGTTTAGATAATGAAGTACTCAACCTCTACAGTCTTTAACTATGAGTGAACACAACACTCTAACTTACCATCTTTAGATAATGAAGTATGCAACCTCTACTGTATTTAACTATGAAGGAATTACAACCTTTATTTAATGGTTAATATTTTGATAAAAGGTAATTTACTATATTTGTATGGCATTTACACTTAAAGTAGAAAAACAAAAGTAATCTGTAAAATAATAGTGAATTTCCTGTGAAAAAACATTTATTTTTTAGTGTACGTTACACACACAAATGCTACAGTCATTATGACACATTTTACAAAGAAAGTCTTGTATGAACTACCAGTAATATAAATAATATTAACAACAAAAATGTGTTCCATCTTCATGTCAGATGATTTTCAAAAAGGAAAATGTACTACGCCTCTGTCGTCTACTCTAAGCCATCCTAGGTTGTCAAAGTGGGCAGGGGTGAGGTGGGTTCTAGACCCATGTTACTGACCAGACACTCTATATCAGTGATGTCTGTTTACTGCAGAGTGGAGGGACTGGGAGACTATGAGCTTCAATGTTTTGAGAGGATAATGTCTTGTATGAACTACCAGTAATATAAATAATATTAACAACAAAAATGTGTTCCATCTTCATGTCAGATGATTTTCAAAAAGGAAAATGTACTACGCCTCTGTCGTCTACTCTAAGCCATCCTAGGTTGTCAAAGTGGGCAGGGGTAAGGTGGGTTCTAGACCCATGTTACTGACCAGACACTCTATATCAGTGATGTCTGTTTACTGCAGAGTGGAGGGACTGGGAGACTATGAGCTTCAATGTTTTGAGAGGATAATGTCTTGTATGAACTACCAGTAATATAAATAATATTAACAACAAAAATGTGTTTCATCTTCATGTCAGATGATTTTCAAAAAGGAAAATGTACTACGCCTCTGTCGTCTACTCTAAGCCATCCTAGGTTGTCAAAGTGGGCAGGGGTGAGGTGGGTTCTAGGCCCATGTTACTGACCAGACACTCTATATCAGTGATGTCTGTTTACTGCAGCGTGGAGGGACTGGGAGACTATGAGCTTCAATGTTTTGAGAGGATAATGTCTTGTATGAATCAATCAATCATGTACAGTTAGCTGCATGTTAGCTCCATGTTAGCTCATGTTAGCTCATGTTAGCTCAGCAGTTAGCTCATGTTAGCTCAGTAGTTAGCTGCGTGTTAGCTCCATGTTAGCTCAGCAGTTAGCTCATGTTGCTCAATCAATCAATCAATCAATCAATCAATCAATCATGTACCTCGGCGCAGCTGAATAACAATAGGAGTGATCGCCTGCTGCGTCCATCACGTGTATGGTGATTAACCAAATTGAACCAAAGCGCCAAAGCGTGTTAATATGTAACCAAATTGAACCAATAATGTGTTATATGTGTCGAACCAAGGCGGGATCTCATGCGCATGCGCGGGCACCTCGCGAGCACGCCGGCGCACGCACCTGAGCGAGCACGCCGCCGGTGCACGCACCTGGGCGAAGGAAAATGAAAGGCGTAGTGAATTACCGTAGTGGCGTGCGGTGACGAATGCGGAAGCATTTTTGCACTGTTCCGCTGTTATTAAGCAACAGGCAACCCAACATGTAGATAGATTGGCAGCCAGGGGCTGTAAACTCAAGTGTAATTAATAACATTGGTATTACACATGCTGTCTCACTGGAATGGCTGTGACACACCTAAATGGAGGGGACCACACACTGTGACAATATCTGGTCTGCATTTGAAATGTTTATGTCCCTTGCCTGTTTGTAATTTATGTAGACATAAATAAATTATTCAAGTATGTCTGTGCGAAATATGTCTATGTATGGAGAAATATTCATGAAAATAGCTGTTGGAAAATGTGGGGAAAATGCATGAATGTCAATGGGGAAAATCAACCAAATTTTTGTCACTTTTGCTTGTTGCCAATAAGATAAGATGAATCTTTATTAATAGGGGAGAACGGGGGACGTTGTCACACGGGTAGGTTGTCACATTCATTATATTTCACCACCAGAGGATCCTGTCTCCCATACTTTCGTATTTAAATGTCCAGAATTGGGGTCAGAGTTCACCTACATTGTCATATTTGGAGTGAAACAGCTGAATTTGAGGTGAGAGGACTTTTTGTGTTTTTCATGTCCATTTGTAAATATTCCGCTCCTCAGTATTTTTCTTCTAGGCTTTTACACAATTGGTTTATAATGAAACAATTATTACCCTTAAAAAGTGTGAAGGGATAGCTATAGTTTAGATTGTTCTTAGCTAGCTAACTAGTTGTTAGATGGCTGTTAGCCTTGATGCTATCAAGACATTCCAGTTGGGGTTGGTCGTCACATTTTATTTGGGGTTGGTTGTCACATGTTGTGTAGGCTATTATTGTTAGGCCGATTTTATTGTGTTCTTATTTTGTTATATAGGATGGCCTAAAGATGTGTTTCCTGTTTATGTTCATTAAGATGCATTAAGTTATGTATTTGTCAACTTGTCAATGCAATTAAACTTTCAAATTTAGTTCTGCCTTCTTGTCTATTCTCAGCCCCACAATGGTGGAATGAACTACCCACCCCAGTTAGGACAGCCGAAACCCGTCCAATCTTTCGCTGTCGACTAAAGACGCACTTCTTCAATCATTATCTGAAATCTAAATCTTGTCTTCTTTTTAAGATTTAAAAGTTTTAAAGTTTTAAAACACATGGTGACAACCAACCCCATAGTGTGTGACAACCATCCCCATGATGGGGTTGGTTGTCACAATGTGTCAGAGTGTCTTTGATAGGTGATTAACTCTTTGTTACAATACATTGGAAAATGAGAGGGATACACATTTCAAGCCAACATCTTAAGCTTCAATTTAATGTAGGAATGACTATTGAAAGATGTTTTGATTATGAGCAATTCACACTAGAGTAAAAAGTGTGACAACGTCCCCCGTTCTCCCCTAATATATTTTTGTTGACACTGACCGAATTCAATTCACACAAAAATTATTCACACAGTCAAACTTCAACCAATCTTTAGTTGCTTGACATCCACAGAAATATTAAAGACATAGTGTCCCTGCCCAGCGAATGTGGCCACGTGTCTCCATTTTCAGTTTCCAGATTTTTACAGATTGTGAAAGTACAGAATATAAGCTTTCCTAGCGGTCAAGTGGCGTAGTGGAGATTGCGCTCGTCACCAATGCAAGAGGCTGCGGTCTCAACTCCCGGAGTCAGCATTGCTTGAGGCTTGGGCTGATCGCTATACTAACCCGTTTGGCTGGGTTAGGGGGAGGGCAAGTCATGGGTGGGAATCTGGCGTTGTGGACAGCGACGCCTACAGGTCAGGTCTAGGCGCTTTAGTCTAGATGGAAATAGGGGTCCACGCGCACCCCCCGGAACTTTTTATGCCACCTGATTTTTCTTAATCCTTAAAGTGTCTACTTTCAGAATCTGCCAGGTGCCAAGCTGAAATAATGTCCGAAAGGCTCCATGTTAACCCTTTATTGCACCTAACCCAAAACCAAAACATAAAAATTTGATGTAGCAAGAGGCATAACCTTTGAAGTAAACAACATACAGAGACAAATTAATACATTTTTCCATACAATTCTGACCCTAGGAATTCAATGGAATTGTTATTTTTGACATTTGACGACATTTTGACTATTTCTGGACAAAAACAGCAAAAAAATGCAAAATATGTGTGTCTGACCAACTACTTTTTTATTTTTCAAACGCATAGAGTGAATATTTGTTGACAATCAGTTTTTTTTCAATCCTCCAAGTGTTTATTTTAAGATTATATTAGGTACCAAGCTGAAATAATGTCCCAAAGGCTAGTTTTAACCCTTTATAGCACCTAACCCAAAAATCGAAACATTTTAATAGAATGTACAGTAGAAGAGGCATAACTTTTGAAGTAGACAACTTACAGAGCGAAATTTATACATTTTCCCACACAATTTTGATCCTAGGAATTCAATGGGATGGTTATTGTTGACATTTGACAACAGTTTGACTGTATTTCTGGACAAAAACAGCAAGAAATTGCCAAAAAGAATTGTATGACCAACTACCTTTTCAACACATAGGGTGAATATATGTTCACAATCAGTTTTTCTCTAATCCTTTAAATGAAATGATTAAATACAATCTTGTTGGGTTTATTTTTAACTCTTTATTGCACCAAAATCAAACATGAAAGATTATGTAAGTGTGATATAATTACAACTTGAACAATGAATACATTTACTTTTTCATGTCACTACCAACTTGCTGACCTAAACTACTCATCATCCTCATCGTCACTGAAGAGATCTTCTAATTCAATTTCTTTCATCTCTAGCTCTTCATCCTCATGCTCGTACTCTCCATCCACTTCACCCACAGACAAGTTATTGTTGGTGTAATCGGTCACCTTGTCAAGAGCTGCGTGCTCTTCTGACTCTGCTCTCTGAGCCAGTACCTCAACAAGAGAAGGAGGGAGAGCCAGAACATGCCCGTTTTGCCCAGGTGGCCCCTGCGTACCTTGTCTTGGTATTGGAGATAGTCACCAATCAGCTTGAGCAGTGTGGGATCCTTCAGAGTGGAGTTGAGGCTCTCAGAAGTGCAAGAGTGGATGAGGTTGAAGAGGATCTCATATGGGATGTCTGGTTTCTCCTCCTCTAGAAAAACATTGAACAGCAACCGTTCGAGTGCCTCTGTGACCGCCTTCAGACTGAAGAGAGTCTTGGCATATGACTTCCCGCTCAGGATATTTTTCAGGCAACCACTGTTTGCGAGGCCAGCTTCTATAAGGATCTCGGCGTAGCCAGCTCCAAGACACTTGCGCCCAGTGAGTCTGCCCATGTAATTCATGGCTGTGTGGAACTTGCCAATGAGGTTCACATGCTTACTGAATTCCTCCTCGTACTTCCATACTATAGGACAGGCTTTCATGATGACTCCCAGGTCAAACGTGTTGATGGTGTATGGCTGTCCAACCTCCTCAGTTGCTGCCTCGGATCTCTTGAGTAGCTCATACACTACTGCATTGTCTGTAATGGGCTGGTTGATGGGGGTGTAAAAGTCGATGGTAGATTTACTAGGAGGCACTTTCCCTGTGCTTGAAATAAAACCACCAAATCCAGGCACTTGCTGCTTGCCCTGGCTGCTCAACCATCTGCTGAGGATGTGGGTGTTGTACTGCAACATTGAGGCATCATATGACACTTGGTTCTCAGCAGGAGGGGTAAAGTTGGCATTCTTGGGGAATTTGGGGCCAACTCTTTTGAATGCCAGCTCTGGCAGCGTCTCGGGAGGCGTGATCTTAAGGCTTCTCATCTTGGATGACCTGTCATAGAGAGGAAGGGTCCTTTTCTTGGTACTCACATGGCTCTCCTTCACTTCTTGAATCATGATTCCCCCGGCGCTGTTTACCACATTTGAACCATGAACGTTGGTGGTGATTCTGTTCAGGTTGTCCCACTCGCTGTGAAAAACAGTGTTTCCCTCGCCAGTGATGATTTCAGGGGTCAGGTTGGTGGACATCTCATCAAAAGCCTTGGCCATGGCTGTCTCAAGTTCCATACTGAAGTCATATGTCTCTGAGTGTCCTAGTCGTGAAAGGATGGTTGTGAGCTGTAAAGATAAACAAATGTTTTTTTTTATCAATATCAAATACCTGTATGAAGCATAGTTGAGCAATGACAATATAGGACCTCATAAGCAATACGTTAGCTGATCACTCACCTGTTTGCTTCGATAGAGGTGCCGAAGTGTGGCACACAGGAGGATGTGCTTTGGGAGTTTCCACTTGCTGTTAGTTGCTGCTCGACACACATCTTGTGTAATCGAATAGACCAGCCTCTGCGTCTTCTCACACTTTTCTTCATCAAGTGTCCCAGTCACCACTGAGCTCAGAAATTGCACAAGATGCTCTGGGAGCAGTTCATCCATTTTCACAGCATCCAGCTCCTGTGCAGTTGGGGGCCATGGTAGCTCCTTTGACTCTTTGAATGCCTTTTTAATGTGAGAATTGAGGGTGAGTGCTGCTTCTTGTAGCTGATCAGATGTTCCAAGTTTGTACGCACATTTAACTGCTTCATCTACAGTAATGCTTGAGCTGTATATAAGGTTCAACTCAAGACAACCATGGTGTGGTACCTTTGAGAATGTGAGTTCACGAGATATGTCTTTGTCTCCTTGTAAACGTCTTGCCAATTTCTCACTGCGGTATTCAGGATTAGGAAAACCTTCACCTTCCTGTACAAGTTGCACATGGATCTTAGCTGGACAACTTCTTTGTGTTCAACCACATTCCTAAGAATGTAATCCTTTACTACACAATACGACTTGTCATGTGCTGCCATTTTCCGGGCCTGCGGGCTGTCAATGTTGTCTGCTGCCTTTTTCCCTCTCTTCCTTCCACGCTCATGGTTTTGGTACTCATTTTTGAAGTTATTTCTGCATATTGGATGATACTGAGCTTCCATAGCAAAGAGGTCCTTGCCCTGCACCTTGCGATAAAGATCCTCTTTCTTCAATTCCTGTGCCCTAGGTTCGATAACTTTCCAGGCTGGTTCTTTGTGTTTCCAACTCTGAAACTTTTTTAGCTCTTCAGTCTTCCCCTTGAACTTGGATGTTGTTTTGTCACAGAAGATACACTGATCGGGGAACAAGAAGGAATACAGAGCCCCTTCAGTTTGACTTGAGAGACATTTGAGATGGCGTAGGGAGTCCTTTATCGGTGACGATGATTCACCAGATGTAGAAGCCTTTGACACTTGTAAACGATCCAATTTCCCTGTGAAGGTTTTGTAGCAGTTTTGATGATAGCCAGTTTTATCCAAAGGCAAGCCTTCTAATGTCAATGGTATTTGGACACAAATATCCTTCATGCGGTATGGTGAGGTGGCTGTTTCGCAGAGTCTCATATCAGCATTTGCTGAGCGTGATAAAATTACCATACTCAGAAGTTGAGACATGTAAAATACATGTTATTGATCTAATCCTCTTTGGAGGCACTTCAGCTGTGTTACAATGTTTCCTTTTTCCCATTGTCAGCAGTTTATGAAGTAATCAGCCTGAATAAAGAAATTAGAAACATTAGATAGCTACCAACACTCTGAGGAGGACCAAATGATGAAGTATACAATGTTTCCGTTTTCCTATGGTTAGTATGAGTAATCAAACTGAAAATAAAGACAAACATTATCTAGCTACTAACTTAGCTAGCTACCAACACTATAGTCAAGAATACAATGTTTTTTCCTTTTCCCTATTGTTAGTAGTGAGTAATCAGCCTGAAAATGCTGAAAAACATTAGCTAGCTATCAACTCAGCTAGCTACCAACTTAGCTAGCTACCAACACTATAGTCAAGAATACAATGTTTTTTCCTTTTCCCTATTGTTAGTAGTGAGTAATCAGCCTGAAAATGCTGAAAAACATTAGCTAGCTATCAACTCAGCTAGCTACCAACTTAGCTAGCTACCAATTTAGCTAGCTACCAACACTACTTAGTCAAGATTACAGATGTGATTTCTGTAGACCTTTTGTTGAAGAATTACTTGTATATGACTATTAGGTATATCTTAATAATAGTTAATAATAATAATTAATAATACTTACTAAGAAAATCCTTGAGATTGTTCCCAAAGAAAGCAGTGGGAGACTGCCATCTGCAGGTAGCCAGGTACCAGGTAACCAACGGCAACCAACTGTCCAACCAATTGCAGAGCCTCGGTCACCAACATCATCAGCTTGGTACCCAATATTATCCAAAAATAAACACTTCTAAAGTATTAGAAAAAACTGATTGTGAACGAATATTCACTATGCGCTTTAAAAATGTAAAAGGTAGTTGGTCATACACATATTTTTGGCAATTTCTTGCTGTTTTTGTCCAGAAATACAGTCAAACTGTTGTCAAATGTCAACAATAACCATCCCATTGAATTCCTAGGATCGAAATTGTGTGGGACAATGTATAAATTTCGCTCTGTAAGTTGTCTACTTCAAAAGTTATGCCTCTTCTACATTCTATTTACATTTTTCGATTTTTGGGTTAGGTGCTATAAAGGGTTAAAACTAGCCTTTGGGACATTATTTCAGCTTGGTACCCAATATAATCTTAAAATAAACACTTGGAGGATTGAAAAAAAACTGATTGTCAACTAATATTCACTCTATGCGTTTGAAAAATAAAAAAAGTAGTTGGTCAGACACACATGTTTTGCATCTTTTTGCTGTTTTCGTCCAGAAATACAGTCAAAATGTTGTCAAATGTCAAAAATAACCATTCCATTGAATTCCTTGGGTCAGAATAGTATGGAAAAATGTATTCATTTGTCTCTGTATGTTGTTTACTTCAAAGGTTATGCCTCTTGCTACATCAAATTTTTATGTTTCGGTTTTGGGTTAGGTGCAATAAAGGGTTAAAATGGAGCCTTTCGGACATTATTTCAGCTTGGCACCTGGCAGATTCTGAAAGTAGACACTTTAAGGATTAAGAAAAATCAGGTGGCATAAAAAGTTCCGGGGGGTGCGCGTGGACCCCTATTTCCATCTAGACTACTTGCTCAGCGGAGGCAGGACTTGATAAAGGCAGCGTGACCTCCCACGCGTTACACTTCACCAATGAGAGTCCTCGCTGCCAGGTGAAAAAAGAGTCACTGGCTGTCGCTGTGTGTCTCGGAGGAAGCGTGCGGATGACTTCAGGGTTCCCTTGTACCGACCAGTAGGAGAACATGCGCACAACAACCAGGCAGGGGAGGGGGGGAATTGGCACAACGACTAAATTGGGATGGGGAGAAAACAGAGAAAAATTGGAGAAAGAGAAGATACATTTTTTTTAAAGAATATAAGCCTTCAAATGATGTGTCATACGTTGAAATCTGAGAATGTTTTGAAGATGATGTGCTAATTTAAATCTTAAAGCAGTCTTTTTCCTAGAACATTTAAGCAGAGAAATCGCCTCTCAAAGGGAGGCCAAAATGTAACACTTCTGCCAGTTTGGGCTGGGCATGAACAATGCCCCCGCAGCCACTCCTCTCACCTGAATAGCATTAACATAATGAAGTGATGTCACCGTAATGCTGTCATGACTGTGAAAATAGCTGTTAAAGCTTAAAATAAAATGTGTTATGGCCATATACTGTATGTAATAATGACATTCAAGTCACGTTCCACCAATGACCACCAATGAAGCATCATCTGTGATGGTTGTCTGGCTGTCGGGGGGGGGTTGGAGTGATGTCATCCACAATTACCCCTCCTCCGCCACATTGGATATAGCAGTATAATCACTCTCTGTGGCTGAGTCACTTATGCTACCATTGTGACAGAAAATACTGACCAAGAGCCCATTCTCCCTGCATTCCTGAAGGAATGGTTTGTAGTGTGTATGTGCAAGTGTGTGTGTGTGTGTGTGTGTGTGTGTGTGTGTGTGTGTGTGTGTGTGTGTGTGTGTGTGCGTGCGTGCGTGCGTGCGTGCGTGCGTGCGTGCGTGCGTGCGTGCATGCGTGCATGCGTGTGTGTGCATGTACAAATGTGTGGTGCTTTATTGCTGTCAGGGTAGGAGAGGAGGGCAGGTAGACTAGTGAGGGAGGGATGGAGGGAGGCTGGTGTCTGTATGTGAGTGTGTGTGCGTGTTGAGGGGGGTTCAGGGATGATGCCAGGCGTGATGCCTCATGATTGCACACAGTGCTTGAGTATGAATGTGTGTGTGTGTGTGTGTGTGTGCAGGGGCGTAGCTGGGGGGGGGGGGTAGCTTAGGATGATTCCAAGGGCCCAGCACTGGGGGGGGGGCCCAATTTATTTTTTTACTAGACATCACTCAGGTGTATTATTGATGCTCTCATTGATACTATGTTTGTTTCTGAAGTGTGTGTGTGTGTGTGTGTGTGTGTGTGTGTGTGTGTGTGTGTGTGTGTGTGTGTGTGTGTGTGTGTGTGTGTGTGTGTGTGTGTGTGTGTGTGTGTGTGTGTGTGTGTGTGTGTGTGTGTGTGTGTGTGTGTGCAGGGCCGCCTCAGGGGGTGTGCGAGAAGTGCGGTCGCACAGGGCCTCGCGGGAATGGGGGCCTCGCACAAAAAATAAAAATAATTTTTTATTTTTTTATTTTTTTTTTTTTTCGAGGCCCCCCTTCCCGCGAGGCCCTTTTTCATCACAGACCTAAAATCTAGTTTTGCTTTAATGCACTCTATTCTATTCCCGCCGTGGATATCTCTCTCTCTCTCTCTCTCTCTCTCTCGGGAGCCAAACGGGCCGACTAGCTGTTGTAGTAGCTAACGGTGTGTGGCCTGGTGTCAGCACCTGGTGCGAGGGAGGTGAGCTTGGTGTTTCATTATGAGAATATCTCCATGCTCAAGTCGGCTATAGTCCGCGAGGGACTTGTTGCCGGCACCGCTATGGTAAACACCACTCTGTAGTGGGACGTGTATTGCCTTCTTTTTCCCTTCTCTCTTCGTATGAGAAGAGGAAAACACAGCGGCTGTCTGAAGTGTTGGCCTGTATTGCTTTTCTCATGTTGTACAGTTTTTCAGTGGTAGCCGCATAGCTTGCTTCTGCGTTAGCTAATGGTTAGCGATAGCCGGGTTGAGCTAACTGTTAGCCAGTTAGCTGTTTAGCTACGACGTTAGCTGCTCATTTTCGCTCGGCTGGGAACGTTAGCTTGATGCTATCAGTTAGCCTAGAGTTAGCTGTTAGCTTGTGCTACGACCATTGACATTAGCCATGAGAATAGCAGGCCCTGGCACTCTGACTACGACATCATCTTTGACAGAAGATGTAGTCGGGCCTGCACCATGACAAGGCTCCGGCCATAGCTTCTTTTTGTCCCGCCAGCGAGAGGCCTTTCGTCAACGTGGAGACCTGTGTTGCGGCCTTTCGCCCTGCGTTCCTTGGTGCAGGTAAGATGTCCATTGGACATTACCCCACTCTTCCTTCCTTCCCCTCCCGAATGTTTTGTTAATAACAATGTTTTTTTCCAGGCAAGACATATGTTACTTCACAACATTTGGAGATACGACATGTGCTGTGTGTGAATTGTCTTGGTCGTTTGTGTAGCTTGGGTAGCGTTGGCCAAAGCTGTGTGTGGCCTGGTGTCAGTACCTGGCTACTCTATTTGCAGTTAGCCTATTTAGCTGATGTCGGCCATTGGCTCCTTGCTACTTTGTTTTCTTTGGTATAGACCCTCTTCTCGTTGGATTTAAGTGTTGATCTTTGTCCTTTTGGATCTATGTATATTCATGTTGCCTTTGTGAAGTGTTATCTTTTCCTTCTGTTTTGTTCTTCCATTAAAAGTTGAATATCCTTTAGGGGCTCATCTTTGCTTATCTCTCTCATACATGCTCTCTCTCTAACATACAGACACACAGACATGCTCTCTCTCTCTAACACACAAACACACACACACTAAAAACAGATTGGTCAAATTTGACCCAATTTGGGTTATTTTTGACCCAATTCACTGGTCAAAAAGGGCCCGACCAGTGTGTGGGTTAATTTGACCCATTATTATTGGTTATTTAATTTGACCCATAACTTGGGTCAAATAAACGAATACTTTTAAGTATTTTAAGTATTAAGTATTAAGTATTTAAGTACATTTTAAGGGTCAAAATAACCCAACCTCCAAGTTGATTTGACCCCATATTGGGTTATACCAACGACCCATTTTAAGGGTCAAAATAACCCAACTTCCAAGTTGATTTGACCCCATATTGGGTTATACCAACGACCCATTTTAAGGGTCAAAATAACCCAACTTCTAAGTTGATTTGACCCCATATTGGGTTATACAAACGACCCATTTTAAGGGTCAAAATAACCCAACCTCCTAGTTGATTTGACCCGTATTGGGTTATACAAACGACCCATTTTAAGGGTCAAAATAGTTGCTTTGACTGAATCTTGGGTTACATCAAAAGGGTCAAATAGACCCTATTCACAGCAGCCATCTTGTGAGCCAGATTGACAACGATTGACCAACAGATGGACAGAGCAACATGATTAGTTACACATGTGTCAGTCTGGTTCACAGGATGTAGGTTTACCCTGCTGTGTCAAGATGGCTGCTGTGAAAAGGGCCTATTAACACAACTGCTATAGTTATAACTAGTACACTACATTAGGTTGGCACAGATGCTTGATTGAAAGGTATAACAGTCTAAATGTGCTGAAATCAATGAAAAGAACAGACCAAGGCGTAGAATACATTTAACTTCAAAATGTATTACACTTGTTGCATATACATGTCACGGCGTGTGGACATCAAAAAGTGCTTTCATGTCAAACTGATTTCCTGTTTAAATAATAAATAATAAATAATACATATCGGTATATGGTTTTGTACTGCTTTACTGCCCTGTTGGAACACTCCCCCAGATATTGATAGATCAAAACACATATATACTAAGGCTGTCAAAGTTAACGCGGTATTAACACGTTATCGCCCGATTCTATTAATGCCACTATTTTTTTTAACTCACGATTAACTTTTAAGAATTTTTTTTACTAGACTATAATACTCAGGTGTATTATTGATGCTCTCATTGATACTATGTTTGTTTCTGAAGTGTGTGTGTGTGTGTGTGAGATATAGAGAGAGAGAGGGGAGTGAGAGAGAAGGGAAGAACAAGAGAGAAAGAGAGCTAGGAGAGTGTGTGTGAGAGAGAGGGGGGTGTGTGCGATTACTCAGCCCTTGTGTGGGTGAATGTAACAAGTTCCTAACATTTTCTTTCCCCTATTATTTCATGTACACTTTATTCATTGTTTTAATGAATTTTCTTTCTTTTAAGTTATTTTGTGCATCACTCTGTTTTGAATTTGATGCAAATTTGCAATGCATGAGGGTCATCCTTTTGTGTTAAATGACTGCATAAGGAAAGCATTTGTTGACTCGCATGTTGATAAGAGAGTATTAAAACTTGGAACTTGAAAAAGATCCGTTTAAGGTAGAAAAAATTTGATTAATTTGTGATTAATCGCGAGTTAACTATGGACAATCATGCGATTAATCCTGTTAAATATTTTAATCGATTGACAGCACTAATATATACATATAGAAATACGGGGCTTAGCATCTACCCATCTCCCTCCTCCTCCATCTCTTCCACCACCTTCCCTCCTCCTACTTCACCTCCTCACTACGCCACCTCCTCTCCTTATACTCCTCCTCCTCCTCTCCTCCACCTTCCCTCCTGCTACTTCACCTATTCCACCTCCTCCTCATTTGTAAGTTTTGCGTTACATACGGCTGTCCTTAAGAATGCTACATGCTTGGACTCTGGTCCCTCAATATTATATATAACGTGCTGGAGAAACTCCCATGCATGAACACACTGCCTGGGGTACTTTATGTCAAATACATAAAATGCTTTAAAACACGTATCAACTGCCCCGAGCATTGTGCTTTTAGGGTGTGCCCGACCTGCATAGATCACGAATGCCTGAGCACAAGATGTGTGTGGTTCTCCCAGCACCAAAACCGAGGGAGAGGGTCTTGCCTGCTGGAGGTACTCCACCATATTTGTCCCAACCTAAAACAAGCACATAAGCAAAGAAAGAATGTTAAATACAGGTGAATCTTGGGTTGACAGCAAATCATAAGCAAGATAACAGGTTTATACCAACTATATAAGGGAGCTAAATTAAATCAAGTTTTTTTTCTCATGCCAATGGAACGTGCAATGACATTTTGGAGTGCTTTTGGAGTGGTTTTAACTCGTCTTTGTAAATGAGGGAAACCTCAATGCCTTTTCGAGTTTAAATAGAGGTTATGGGGGCCTGGGGGACTTTGGTTGTCAGACCTTGGTTTGGTGGTGGTGCAACCAAACTCTGTGGGTGCAACCTATAGGCTCTCTGAAGCAGCAGATAGGCTCTCTGAAGCAGCAGATAGGCTCTCTGAAGCAGCAGTTAGGCTCTCTGAAGCAGATAGGCTCTCTGAAGCAGCAGTTAGGCTCTCTGAAGCAGCAGATAGGCTCTCTGAAGCAGCAGATAGGCTCTCTGATGCAGCAGATAGGCTCTCTGAAGCAGCAGTTAGGCTCTCTGAAGCAGATAGGCTCTCTGAAGCAGCAGATAGGCTCTCTGAAGCAGCAGTTAGGCTCTCTGAAGCAGATAGGCTCTCTGAAGCAGCAGATAGGCTCTCTGAAGCAGCAGATAGGCTCTCTGAAGCAGCAGTTAGGCTCTCTGAAGCAGCAGATAGGCTCTCTGAAGCAGCAGATAGGCTCTCTGAAGCAGCAGATAGGCTCTCTGAAGCAGCAGTTAGGCTCTCTGAAGCAGCAGATAGGCTCTCTGAAGCAGCAGATAGGCTCTCTGAAGCAGCAGTTAGGCTCTCTGAAGCAGCAGATAGGCTCTTTGAAGCAGCAGATAGGCTCTCTGAAGCAGCAGATAGGCTCTCTGAAGCAGCAGATAGGCTCTCTGAAGCAGCAGTTAGGCTCTCTGAAGCAGCAGATAGGCTCTCTGAAGCAGCAGATAGGCTCTCTGAAGCAGCAGTTAGGCTCTCTGAAGCAGCAGATAGGCTCTTTGAAGCAGCAGATAGGCTCTCTGAAGCAGCAGTTAGGCTCTCTGAAGCTTGCTGCTTTGCCTGCCCCGTTAAGCCAATGCGAAGGACGAGGGGGGCTGTGCTTCCTGTTCTGCCCCCTTGCAAATGGGTGTAGCATTCCCTGAGGGGGAGGAGCTGCGCATTATATTGCTTTTTTTGCTTACCTTGCTTCCTCTAGAACTCCACCCCTCTTTTGCGGACTCCAAAAGCGGTACTGCTGGTTCTGGTGAGGGGAGGTACTGGTGGTTCTGGTGAGGGGAGGTACTGCTGGTTCTGGTGAGGGGAGGTACTGCTGGTTCTGGTGAGGGGAAGTATTGGTGGTTCTGGTGAGGGGAGGTACTGCTGGTTCTGGTGAGGGGAGGTACTGCTGGTTCTGGTGAGGGGAGGTACTGCTGGTTCTGGTGAAGGGAGGTGCTGGTTCTGGTGAGCGGAGGTACTGCTGGTTCTGGTGAGGGGAGGT
>NC_140180.1:64575486-64587986 GCF_963971535.1 Notolepis coatsorum
CGCCAACGACCATACCCCCAATGGCGAGTTCAAAGCCACCGCCAAGGCTTGTCTCAACATGTCCAGGTTTGCGCAGTAATACGAGACAGAACTGAGGTTGGCACTAGATAATTCACCTTACGTATAAATATGGCGCAGGTGGATACAGCAGCACTTAGTTCACTTAGTTCACTTCGTTCAGTTCGTTCAGTTCATCATTCGTTCAAAGTAACGTATCGTCTTATCTCAAACGTTAAAGCCTTCACCACGAGTCAACGACCAAGTGAAGTGAGCAACTTTGCGTCTAAATAGAGCACTTATAATATGTGCGAATAGGATAGTAAAAGTGTCAGTCAGAGTTTAGTGAAATAACGTCAAGTTCGAACTAGTTAAATGTGAAGTACCGTGCACAGGAGAATCTACACCGGCGAATGCAGAGCCTTTTCCGGCTGGATTATATTGCTTTTGGTACTGTGGCTGCTGGAGCAGAGAACCGTCTACCCCACTGCTGTGTGGGATCTACCCGTGAGGAGCATCACTCGAGCCCGTCTCTAGGAAGAGGCTGGCTGGCTTTCATCCATGCTGTCGCGCATACTGGATTATAGCTGCTGCCTTTGTCTGCCGATCGAGGGGAGTATATGTACCGACTCCCGTAGCTGGAGCTTATTGATTCCCCGTTGATCCAGACTTTTGCTCCCGAACATTCCTCTCCCCTGCTGGCTTACAACCGGAGGGAACCCCCTTAGTATCTCCAGCTGACTACGAGTGTGCCTTATGTAATTCTTATGCTACAGGTGGTATTCAATTATACCCATCTTAATATGCTCATGGACTTACGCTCTTGACCTACTTAAGTGTTCTTCGCCATATAAGCGCAATTCATAATTCTCAATATTGTAACCTATTGGTGCTGCTTTAATAATAAATACTTCTAAATATAACTTTCCTTGTTAAGCTGTATTCTTGTGTGGGTGTTCACCATATATACCGTGTACTGTATGGCCAGTAATTAAAGTACATAACTAAGTAGTGGTTTAATAATACCATACTCTCAATACAGTCAGGGAATTGTACCCCTCAGTTAAAATTGGTCCTTCGAGCCGGATGAATATCAGTGTAATATCTAAATATAATATTGATATTAACCATGGCCAGCGGTGAACACTCCCCAAGCAGCTCCCCCGAGCTAGAACGCCCGCAGCGCAGACGTCAGCCACCTCCCTATCTAGAGGCATACGCTGTCAGTCTAATACCTAGCTTTATACAGACGTTAAATAGGGATAAAGCGGATAGTCAAAGCATGTCAAATCCTACCGACCAGACGACCCTGCCAGTAGAGACCCCAGTGGGTTCTAACGTAACTGACCAAGCCCACGGGGGGGACCAGGGGGGACATGACATGACTATATCCCCAGACAACGTCAACGGGACGGTCCCCAGAGAGCTCCAGGATAAAGAAAGCGCTCCAGGGACAGAACCCGACCCACTACCAGAAGAGAAGCGCGCCCAGGAGACGGACCTCGAGGCGCGCCCAGAGAACAGATCTCCAACGAGCACAACCAGAAGCCGATCACCTCCGTCGGTGTCTTCCCCCAGCGAAGCGGACAAGATGCTGGCGCAGGCATTCATCGCCACCCTGGCAGCCTCCACCGAACGCGATCGACTTCAGGGTGAACGCGATCGACTCCAAGCGCAACAGACGAGCGAGCGCGAACAAGCTGCAGACCAACGAGAGCGCCTTCACGCGCAACTCCAAGCGCAAGCCCTCAGTGAGCGCGAACACGCTGCAACCGAGCGAGAGCGCTTCCAGGCGCAACAAAGGAGTGAAGACGACTGCATAAGACTGGAGACCAGATGCCTTCAGACGGAAGAGAACATTGAAAGAGGCCGCGCCGAGGCACAGCGCGCCACCGCCAATGCACAGCGCGACGCCGCCCATGCCAGCGCCAATGCACAGCGCGACGCCGCCAACGCACAGCGCGACGCCGCCAATACCCAGCGCGAAGCACAGCGCGACGCCGCCGATGCACAGCGCAACGCCGCCCATACCCAGCGCGAAGCAGAGGGCGACCGGCTGCAGGCGCAGATGGTAGAACAATTGATTGCCATGGCGACACCCCCTCTCTCCGCACGGAGCTCCCGGAGCTCATCACGACAAGGGTCTAGGGCACATTCCCCTACCCGACCAAGCGACCCGGGACCCCGCCAACAGGAGGATCCTGTCTACGTCTCCGAACCCCCTCCCCGGCCGGTCCATACGAGACCCAGCAACCGGGAAGAACCGGCCCACGTCGCCGAGAGACTGACTAGAAGACTCCAGGACCTAGCAGAGGAAGAGGAAGAGGAAGAGGAGGAATGTCAAGCCGACCAGCAGCAACGTACTCTGAACCAGGAGGCCCAGTACAGCCCCGACCAGCAGCAACGTACTCTGGACCAGGAGGCCCAGTACAGCCCAGACGTCAGCCCCGAGTCACTGCGCTACAGACCCCCGACTCAACTCAAGGGTGAGTTTGACGCACCGCCAGCCCCGAGGAACAGCACCTGGGTACCCGGGCTTTGGTACCCACCAAGTACCAGCCCACGACGACACGTACGGGGAGACTCGCCCAGGAGGCCTCTCCCCCAACGCTCACCGATGTGCCAGCCATCCATGGCATCGTACCTTGGCACACCGACGTTCCCGGATTTTACACACGAGGACAGAGCACAGTACACGGAACTACGGATGTGCTTAGAGACTATGATGTCCGACGTCCCCGATGAGACGTACAAATATGCTATCCTCCTCAAGCACCTGAAGGTGCCCAGAGCGCACAATATAGCGCTGGCATATTCCAACTCAAGTACCCCATACACCGCGGCTCTAGTAGCCCTCGACCAGCGTTATGGACGCATATGGGACTACGTGATACAGGAAATAAGAGATATCGACCGCCTCCCCCCAGCCAGAGACAATAGAGCATTGGATGACCTCTCTATCAAGGTACAGTCCCTGGTAGGGATGCTGGGGTCCCAAAAGGAGAAAGGGATATATGAACTGTATGCTAACTCTAATGTAGAACGGATATTAGAGAAGCTCCCTCCAGCCCGCCAAGAGCGCTTTCGGCGGCAGAGAGACCACCGCGACCCCAACGGCCCAGAGGCATCCCTCCTAGACCTATCTGATTTCCTCGCCAGGGAGGTCAGCAGCCTACGACTGGACACGTTCGTGTGGAGTGGACCAAGCCCAAGACCAGGACCTCGGGGATCAAATGATAACCGCCGGTCGGTGACCGTTATGCACCAAGCCGAATCAGTACCGCAGCACAAGAACCACAACACCCCCTCGACGAAAGAGGAGTGGAAGATTGAATGCCAGTACTGTGACGGGGAACATCGGCTGTATCAATGCGACACTTTCAAGAAGCTGACCACGGACGAGGTGAGTCAGTGGATCAAAGACCACCGCCGCTGCTTCCGCTGCGCGCGCAGCCATATGGCAGCTGAGTGCCGTTTGAAGAAGAAGTGCAGCAGGTGCGGCGGCGCCCACTTGGAGGTCCTGCATGACATCAACAGGCGTCCGCCAGGACAACAAAGTGAGCCCGTCACGGTAATGTACCAGGCCGAGGCGGTGGCACCAGTACCGAAGATCCACCAGACCGCCCCCTGGTGTACCGACTGCTACAGCAGACACTGGGAGTCACGGTGCTACTCGGACGACCGCGAGTCGGCACCACTCCAGAAGATCCAAGGCAACCGACCAACAGGAGTGCTCCATATAGACCAGCATAGCGGGACCCCCCGAGTGCTCATCAAAGTGGTCAGAGTGCTCCTGAGCTACGAGGACAAGGTCCTGGATACTTACGCCGTCCTAGACGATGGGTCTGAAAAGACTCTCCTCCTCGCTTCCGCCGCAGCCCAGCTGGGTCTGCGGGGTGCCAAAGGAACAATGACAATACGTACCATCAGAAGAGACCAGAAGACCATAAAGGGTGAAAATGTCTCCTTCAAGATAGCAGCGGTGGACCAGCCCGAGAAGCAGTATAGTATTACCAACGTCTTCACCAGCCACGACATAGGCCTGTCACAGTACACCTACCCCATCCCACAGCTGATGGCGAAGTACGTGCACCTACGCAGACTACCTATACCGCTTATCGACGGCGCCACACCGACCCTGCTCATCGGCTCCGACCACGCGGACCTCATTCTCCCAATTGAGGCGGCCCACATCGGACCCAAAGGATGCCCAGTCGCCGTTCAGACCCGACTGGGGTGGACGCTCCAGGGCCCCCTCTCCAGGGCCCCCTCCACGTCTACACGCTGCCTGCACACAAAGGTGAGCGACACAGGCCACTCTCTCGTACAGCCCGTTGAGAGGCTATTGACATTAGGCGAGAGGCCTGTGAGAGAACCGTGGGCACAAGAGGGAGTTCCGAACTCCACCCCCCTCAGCTGCGCTCCAGACGTAGCTGACCTCGAACCCAGCACCCCAAGCGACTCCTTGATGGGGCGGCCGGAACCGGCCCCTCCTCAGACGGGGTACAGACCAAACAAGAGGAACAGACGGAGGATGTGGAGGCACAGCCAAGCACAGATCAAAGCAGTCTCAGGCCCGCTTCCTCCTAAGCCCCCTACCATCCCTTCCAGCCCGTCAGAAGCGGGTCAAGGACGGGGACAACTTAAAAGTGGACACAATCGTCATGATCATAGACCAGTCACGACCACGAGCTGCGTGGCCGGCCGGCCGCGTAAGCAAAGTGATCACCGGTGCCGACGGAAAGGTCAGAGCGGCAGAAGTTCTCGTCCAGGGACGGACATACGCCCGACCCGTAGCGAGGCTGATAGAGTTGCCAAGGCTCCATGACTCCCTTGATGACGACCATGACCCACTGACTTTGTGAATTGCCCTACTCCTCACAACGGACATTGAGTAGTGGACAAGACGGTTAATCTGTCTCTGCTTATCTAATTAGGTGCGGACTAATTAGGAGGCGGCTGTTACAAAGGGTCAGATTAAACCGAATATATATATTTATTACTTGAGATATATTGTATAATATTTGTATATCGTCTGATATCCCTTGTATATTCTTTGTACATATACACGGAATATCCCTTTACCTAGGTACAAGCCAGACCATAATATTCGTTCTCCTATTGGACAGCGACCCCTAGGCGCCAACGACCATACCCCCAATGGCGAGTTCAAAGCCACCGCCAAGGCTTGTCTCAACATGTCCAGGTTTGCGCAGTAATACGAGACAGAACTGAGGTTGGCACTAGATAATTCACCTTACGTATAAATACGGCGCAGGTGGATACAGCAGCACTTAGTTCACTTAGTTCAGTTCGTTCAGTTCGTTCAGTTCATCATTCGTTCAAAGTAACGTATCGTCTTATCTCAAACGTTAAAGCCTTCACCACGAGTCAACGACCAAGTGAAGTGAGCAACTTTGCGTCTAAATAGAGCACTTATAATATGTGCGAATAGGATAGTAAAAGTGTCAGTCAGAGTTTAGTGAAATAATGTCAAGTTCGAACTAGTTAAATGTGAAGTACCGTGCACAGGAGAATCTACACCGGCGAATGCAGAGCCTTTTCCGGCTGGATTATATTGCTTTTGGTACTGTGGCTGCTGGAGCAGAGAACCGTCTACCCCACTGCTGTGTGGGATCTACCCGTGAGGAGCATCACTCGAGCCCGTCTCTAGGAAGAGGCTGGCTGGCTTTCATCCATGCTGTCGCGCATACTGGATTATAGCTGCTGCCTTTGTCTGCCGATCGAGGGGAGTATATGTACCGACTCCCGTAGCTGGAGCTTATTGATTCCCCGTTGATCCAGACTTTTGCTCCCGAACATTCCTCTCCCCTGCTGGCTTACAACCGGAGGGAACCCCCTTAGTATCTCCAGCTGACTACGAGTGTGCCTTATGTAATTCTTATGCTACAGGTGGTATTCAATTATACCCATCTTAATATGCTCATGGACTTACGCTCTTGACCTACTTAAGTGTTCTTCGCCATATAAGCGCAATACATAATTCTCAATATTGTAACCTATTGGTGCTGCTTTAATAATAAATACTTCTAAATATAACTTTCCTTGTTAAGCTGTATTCTTGTGTGGGTGTTCACCATATATACTGTGTACTGTATGGCCAGTAATTAAAGTACATAACTAAGTAGTGGTTTAATAATACCATACTCTCAATACAGTCAGGGAATTGTACCCCTCAGTTACAGGTATGAATTACATTTGGGTGGTCGCGGGTGGGGAGGGTGAAGGGGGGCAAGCGGACAGCTCACAGCTGACCAAGTGGACAGCTGACGACATAACGTTACCAACGTTAAATCGAGTTACTACACTAGTACACGTATGATCAATGCAATAATGAACACATATATATATATATATATCTTGTCATTTTAAACAAGTTACCATTCATTCATTCATCCATTATGCATCAAATTAACAACAACAGAGAGAGAGAGAGAGAGAGAGAGAGAGAGAGAGAGATAGAGAGAGAGAGAGAGAGGGAGAGAGAGAGAGAGAGAGAGAGAGAGAGAGAGAGAGAGAGAGAGAGAGAGAGAGAGACCGAATTAACTCACTGTTTACGTGGTCGAGGAGGGCTTGATAAAGTGTATAATTATGTCCACTGTTGTCCCACAGTCCCAGACCGTTGATGTATATCCACTCTGTCCAGACTGCATCCAGCTATTAGCTTGTTAGCACAACACAACAGTACTGTGATGAATGAATGAATGAGTCTGTCTTTGCCCATTTCCGCGTCGAACAGCCTGCAAACTACCTGGCGTTCTATCGCCCTGCTCTAAGACAAACTCTAACCTTAACCAACTTTGAAAGAGTGCCTAAGCTTAACCGTCGAAAGAACTTGCCGTCACGCTCTAAGACAAACTCTAACGTTACCAAACCTACGTCGAACGAAGAGTGGCTAGGCTTTCCCAGTGTAGAAACTGGCGTCGGCCAATCAGAGAGCGTCTCCGAGAAATGCGGCTACGGAAATGATTGACGCTGCTTGCTTAGAATGATATAGACCGCTTCAAAAACGCGCCCGGTTTCCATCATAATACATCATATTTCAACGCACAGCGAATTACGCACTGATTGGCTGCGACAGTACAGCGATGAAACCAGTGCACGCCCACTGTGAGCGCTATGCGTCTAGCCCAGGAGAAATGCGGCTATGGAAAGTATAGAGGCGGTATTATTCTCTAGCAGACATTCACTTCCTGTTCATGAAGAAAATTATTTATATTTGATATATTAACGTTATATTGTGCATTGGAAACACAAACATACTTAAAATGAGTAAATATTATTCATTTTAAACATGTTTATATTATTTATAGGGCAAAAAAAAAAAAAAAAAAATCTTCTTCTCTCTTTTAACGAGGGTTAACCAGGAGGGGCGGCGCCCCAGCGCCCCTAGTGGCGAGCCGCCACTGGTTCAGTTTGAGGTGGTTGGTCGTCATCCAGGCGGAGATGTCAGACAGACAGGCTAGGGATATCTGAGGGAGGAAAGGAGAGGAAGAGTTGAGTATCATCGGCATAGCAATGATACGAGAAGGCATGAGATGTGATAATGTTACCCAGAGATTTGGTGTAGAGGCAGTCCCGGCGCCATGGGCGGGCATTAGGGGGCCGGGCCCGCCAACTGAGTCAGCTGTGCCCACCCTGGAAAAAAAAATTTAAAAAAATGTAATCAAAGTCAACTATCCAAATCCTTAGTCGGGGACAGCCCTAGTGGGCACTGATGTCAACAACAACACTACTGAAGCTAGCACGGCACTCTGTGAGAATTCGTTTTCTACCCTCAAAAACGTCTTTACAGAACATCGCCTTAGTATGCTTCATCGACGCAACTAAGGCCAATTTAATTCAGTTGGCATTTGAGAAGGACTTAACAAAAAAGTTCAGGAATGAGTGGAGGGGCAGTGTTTTAAGAAGATTTCACTCTGTCCCCAAACGCCGCTTGCCGCTCTACTTATGATGGTGAGTAGCCTGTGGAGGAATTTTGTTTGCTTTTTTATGCACCTTATTTTTGTCAGTTCAGTTCAGTTTGTCAGTGAATTCAGAAGTGTTGAATAAATGGAGACTTTTCAAAGATATAGAATAGAATAGAATAGAAATGTATTATCCTGAGGGAAATTTGACACTGCAAATCACTCAACATTAAACATTTAGACAGAACAAGTCACAAATAAGAATAACAAAACAAATGGCCTAAGAATAGAATAAAATTAAATAGAATAAAAATTGAATAAAATATACAGTAAATAAATACAGTAAGAATATACTGAAGTCTACAGTAGGTGTAATAATGCACAGTGCTGTTTAAAAAGTAAGAGTCCAGGAAGATGGTAACTGTCACTCTGCTCAGTGATGCAGTGAGGCACAGTGATGCATTGTATAGTCTGATGGCTGTCGGAATGAAGGACTTCCTGTGCCGTTCAGTGCTGCATTTAGGTAGTGTGAGCCTATAACATGCTCCTCCTGTCAGCCAAGTCTGTGTATAGTGGGTGGGAGGGGTTTTCCCTGATGGCCTCGAGCTTAGCAAGGTTCCTCCTCTCCGCCAGCCTCGCTAGAGTCCAGCTCCACCCCAACCACGCTACTGGCCTTCCTGACCATCTTATCCAGGCTGTTTGTGTCCCCTGCTCTCAGTCCGCTGCCCCAGCAGGTCTGTTATATATATCCGTTCAGTCTGTTTTTGTATAAGTGAAAGTTCTTAAGATAGAGAGAAATTAGATTTTTCAATTGCCTCTCTGCTGTTTAGTTCAGCACCGTGGGCAGCGCCAAGCAAGCCACAGCGCCGCTGTCCCAGCTGAAACGTATAAAAGGGAACCTGTGTTGAAAAACCATTGTGCCCCCCCAAGAACATTTTATGCCCCCCCACTAATTTGTTTCTGCAGCCTGGTCTGTGTAGAGGGAGAAGAGGAGCCATGCCAGCGCAGAGCCAGTCACTCCCATTCCTGTGAGGGATGCGAGGAGGATCTGATGGTTGACCGTGTCGAAGGCTGCCGACAGGTCCAGGAGAATCAGGACAGAGGAGAGGCCCTTCGCTTTTGCTAAGTGAAGAGCCTCTGTGACCGCTATGAGGGCCATCTCTGTGGAGTGACCAGTCCTGAAGCCTGACTGATTTGGGTCTAGGATGTCATTCTGTAAAAGATAATCAGTGTGTTGGTTGGATACAGCACGTTCAAGTGATTTAGAAAGGAAGGAGAGAAGAAAGACAGGATGATAGTTGTCTATGACGGTGGGTTCATGGTTGTTTTTTTTATGAGCGGTGTGACCCTGGCTTGTTTTAGGGAGGTGGGTACCACCCCCGAGTTGAGGGAGCAGTTGATGGTTAGGAATGGGAGGATGTCTGGTGCTATGGTCTGGAGCAGTGGGGAGGGTATCGGGTCGAGCTGGCATGTAGTGGGACGGTTCGACATTACCAGTGTCAAGGCCTCGGCTGTAATGGGAGATAAAGGATGAGGTTCTCGATTCAGCATTTGGAATGGGAGAAGCAGCTGCGGATGCTCTCCACTTTTTTCTCAAAGAAAATCGAAAAGCCTTTGGCAGAGAGAGAGGAGGGGGGGTGGAGGGGGAGTGAAGAGGGAGGACATGGTGGTGTACAGTTTGCGAAGGTTCTCAGTAGGGCTGAACAATTAATCGATTTTAAATGGAAATCGCAATTTCAAATGATGTGATTAGCAAATCGCAAAGCCTGCGATTTGGGATATGTTATGCAGCGAGTCTGATTCAAGGTTTTGTGAAAAGGTCATGCTTACTGTACCAATCAGAAGTGCTGTGCTCTCATTGCTCACCAATCAGAAGTAGCCCAAGGTATCTACGTATATATGCCCAACAAACAGCTCGTGAAACGTCCGCGTGTGAAGACATTACAGCAGGGCTCCAGAGTACGCCTATTTGGTAATTTTGCAACCCGAAATAAGTCCCTGCTTTTTTTTCCCGCTGTTTCTATGTGCAGTGACAACTCCAATGCGTCTAACAAGCTTTGCATCCTCGTCATTCCTGATGCCCACGTCGGGGTAAACTAACTGTAACTGAGGGGTTACAAAACCCTGACTGTATTAAAGATTGTGATAGATTAAACCACTGCTAATTATTATTATTATTACTTGCCAGACAGTACAGTTATAATATGGCAGACACTCAGAATAAGATGGCACGGTGACAAAGAAATATCATTTATAGTATTTATTATTATGCAGTAATTGTACAGAATGGGAATTAATGGTCGCGCTTGTATGGCGAAGAATATGAATAAAGTCAGTGAGTAGCAAAGTCAGTTGGAATGAATAATTCCTAAGCTGGGATACTAGACTAAACGCCGCCTGGCGTGGGATGGCACTATAGGGGCAAAACTATGGTACCGCTGGAGACAGGGGGTATCCTCCCAGAGATGTAAGCTCTGGAGGAAGGAAGAATGTTCGGATACTCAGTCTGTTCACTTGAAGAAAGGGGGTTCTCGTATAGATCCAGTCCTTATAATCCAAATGCTCAGCAGCAAAGCAATAGCTGTAATCCAATTGCTTGATAGCAATGATGATAGCCAGCTAGCTTCGGTCCTCGAAGCTAGCCCGAGGTAAGATCTTCAAGGTGGTTAAATCCAAACGACAGTGGGTATTAACAAGGCTCTTCTCCACTGTAGTACGTTCCACAATCACTATAATCCAACCAATACTGGTTCTGCAATCGCCGCAGTAGGTTCCAATATGCACATGTCCAGTAGGTCCACGACTAGGCCCTCCTCGTGTACTGGCACTAATTACTAAGTCCACGCACACTTGCTAAGGTTTTACACTAGTTACTAAACGAACGAACTGCTTGGTAATGCTGCACACCGAACGAACTGCTATAACACGATTCACACTAAATGACGACTCTTTACTTCACATTAAGCTAAGTCGAACTTGACGTTACTGCATTAGCTCTGACACTTTTACTTATTCACGTTAGGTTCACAACACTCTGTTTAGACGAACTGCTTGCACTAACACTGTTTCACCGAACTGCTACTGTTCGCGCCTTCCACGATATATATACTTAAGTGGCTTTCTAGTGCCAAGCCTCAGCTCTCGTCTGGAATCAATGCGCCGGCACCAGGCATGTCCCAACATGCCCAGACTCGCCTTTGAACCTGACTTCAGGGGCGCGGTGCCTGGCGCCGATAACGTCAAGGACATTATCCAATGAGGAAAGTGAATATTACTAGGATTCAAACGCAGGCTTAAAGGGATATAGCTTATATATATAAATAATATACAAGTTATATAAAACAATAAAACGTAGATTCTCAGCTTTAATCTGGCCCTTCACAACACTAACGTTAGCCGCTAACCCTGCTCACAGACAGAGAAAACAGCGGAGTGAGGAAAGGCGGGCGGGGGGGGGGGGGCTGAACCCGTCTCTTTCCCTCCCTCCCTCTCTCTACTGTAGGTTCAATTAACGTTTAAGTAGCAAAACGTTACACTATAAAAACGAACTGGATAGTTGATGATAATAAACATTTAACTTCATTAGCTGAAATATTCTAAAATAATTCAATTATAATACATAATAAATGTATACATGATCATGCAACATAAAAATATTCACCAGTGAGGCGTGACTTTCTATACTTTCTTATTTTTATTGAACCTTTATTTAGCCAGATAAAACATTAAAAACAGGTTTCTTCCTCTCGGTCGCTCTCCGGACCTGTCTTTCTTCTCTCACTGCATCCGACAGCCATGGACTGGGTGGGGAACGGCAGGAAGGCTTCTCTGCGAGGGGACACAGCTTGTCAAAGGAGGTTGAGAGGGCTGAGAGGAGGGTGGAGGTTTCCATATCTGTGATGAGAGCAGAGAAAGTCTCACTCACCGGTAGAGCGGATAGGATGTCTAAGAAGAGGGTGGAGGGGGACAGGGAGTGCAGGCTGCATCTGACTGAGAAGGGCTATTGGGTTGGGGTGGATGGTTTGGGGTTAACCTCTTATCCATCAGGCAAAAGATTTGGCACATTTTTGATAACACACCTGATGATTGCATACCCAAAGTAATTTGCGATTTATTCTTGAACCACTTATAGCACATGCATGAGTCTGGTCTCTTTTGAAAGGAAACATTCTGAACTTTCTTCCACAGAGAATCACTAATGTGCTAATGTAATAGAGTTACAGAGGTTTGAACACACTGAAATAAAAGTTTTGTTCACTCACGTTTTTGTTTACTTGTTGCCAGATGCCTGTTTTTGAGTTACAGCTGAGAAGTAGGAGGTGGAAAACATAATGTTTCCATAGCCTGAAGTCGTATCTAGTACAGGTACAAAGTTGATAACAATCCCACGGAAAATGAGTGTTTCACAAAGGTTTTTGTAATGTGTGTACCGGCAATAATTCAGCATGGACAAATAAAATATTGTAGTTGTTGGTCAGTCAGCCGCCTAATAAACACAATTCAATATATACTAATGTACCATCACTCAGAAATATCTGGCATATCCAGCTACCATATGTACCTGTAGAAGTCACC